>NC_060144.1:262957829-263269615 GCF_021461385.2 Schistocerca piceifrons | reverse complement strand
TGGAAGAAAGGGAAACCCCAAAAACATAATGCAGGTTGGTATCTTTGGGAAACACATGTATTGAGTGATAAAAGACACAGCAAAATCATTGTCGGCTGTGTCATTTATTAGCTTCAGTAAACATTGCTACAAAATTAAATGAAAGAGGAAAGGTCGTTGCCGCTGTAGTAGCCCGAATCAGTCCGCATGAAACGGGAATTATGTTCATTACAATGGATATTATTGTGCCTCTGTACCCGAATTCCATTAGCAATATTACGAACGTAACAGGGCAAAATTCGTTGCTTTGTGTCTCAAATAATAAACATGATAAAGAATTATGGGAATCCAATCGTCGATTTACTACAAAATGTCACAGAATGACTGTACCCAACGGATTATGCATTAATTAAATGCTCGGAATTGTTGTTTGCAATATACATATTCACTTCATGAGAGTTAGTAAAAGAGAGGAAATGGGAAACGAGAAATTTCTGTTACATGTACACATCGAGACAACGATAGTTAGTGTGTAAATTCACGTCAGAACTTATTTTCTTGACAAAGACTAGACAAACACAGCAACATCTTGGAAGAAATGTTACTCATTAAATTTTGTCATGTAGTGACAACTACCATTCCCTTTGTTATGAGTCTAAATTATTCGATGACTTTTGTGTTCTCTGTCAGTAGAATTTTATCAGAAAGAGAACAACTTTATTTGGTGATCCGTTTTTCGTCGTGACAACGTACATATTTTACTCGTATATTACAATCTTGTCTGAGGCATTTCAAAAGTTCCTCTCCTTTCTCTATCTAGCCTTCGGTTTTACGGTACGCTTCATCCTCAAATGTGTATCTGTCACATCCCTCTTCTATTTGATTTTCCAACGTTTAATCTTCGATGTGAGTGTTAAATGAGTGTTCTTTCAGTCAGACAGAGATGCAGAGTGATTCCGTGATGATGTTACAAGCTCTCATGGATGATAAAGAAGGGTAAATGTGTCAATTTGAGGCAAGGGACCCTGGTCCGGAAACGATCGAATCGAAGAGCGTGAGCGAAAATCGTTCTGATACCTCTGTCATGGGACCTCCTCCACTACAATCCCATGGGTTTCCATATTTCGGGATGAGACAGTATGGACCGAAACAAAAATGTCCCAGAAAACATGGGATCTAAAGTGCTTACCTCAAAAGCTATGAGAACATGTTCATCTTGCTACTGTGGAACACATCTCTTGTACTGAACTAGTGCCCATAGCTATCAGGCTTTGCATTTTTAACTGCATGTTTATTTGACAGTTTTGTCGTGTTTTGATTCGCACTATCACCTCTGAAAGTTGCCTATCCTACAATCTTAGTAAAAGCAGCACCGATACAGGTATTTCACTGTTAGAGGTACAGAACGATTTTCGTTTATAACTTTCATTTCAGGACCGAGGTCCCTTAGCTCAAATTGATACATGTAGTCTTCTCCATCATACGTAAAAGTTTGAAACATCATCACGGAGTTTCTCTGTATAACTGCCCATTTGAACTCATAATCGACACAAAATACTACATGTCGAAAAACGCTACTATGAATTACGAAGCTAAGCGTATTTATTTGGGTCGCAGCTGGGGACAATGTAATATGACAACTAGTTGAAACTTACAGGCAAATTAAAACTGTGTGCCGGGCCGAAACTCGTAGTGGGGACTTTTGCCTTTCGCAGGTAGATCACTAGCCCACGAAAGGCATAGGTCCCGAGCTCGAATCGCGGTCCGGCATACAGTTTTAATTTCTCTAGGAAGTTTCACATCAGCACACACTTCGCTGCCGAGTGAAAATTTCTCTCAAACATAGCTAATTATTTTTCTTTCCTTCTTTACGTGGTAATGTTTCCTTTAAATTCAGATTTGCAGTTGGAGTAGAGGCACCTATGATTACCAGTATTTTGTTTAATACTCTATGGTAACGGGGTACATCAAGAAGTATGGGAGTAACTCTCACAAAAATGTTCACTGATCAACTTTATGTTAATCTGGCACTTCATATTTTGCGAGCTATACAAGAATAAAATATGACCCAAGCCTGGCTTACGCCTTCAGATAGAGACGAGGCTCTCCAGATTTTGGTGTGTCTGAGTTCGGCTGAAAAATGCCAGGGGCCAGTGAGTGAAAAAGTGGAGACTTAGGCGTTGTCCCGCGACCAGGCCGCCCGTCCAGTAATTGACTTAATTGGACGGCTGGTCCGGCGAGTGTCGCCCGCATCGTCTGGCCGCAGTTGGATGACTTGTTATTTGTTTGCTGCCCGTCCAATTACCGAGGCGCTCTCCTCACTGCGAAAGCGATGGGCGCAGCATCTCGGAGACTTGCTCCCTTACAGTAGTTGCTGAGTGGCGCGTAATTCAACACGAGTGATGACGTGTCCAAAGCAACCATATAAGCAACAGCTACGCTGATGAGCCAAGATGTAGGGCTGTAGTAATTAAACTTTCGATACTTGAGAAAGACCGCATGAAAAAGGAGTGATCGCAGGATAATGAAACTATGTGGAAACGTTTGTAACGACATTCAGAAGAGAAGTAACGAATAAACCATTGACAGAAACACAGAGGAATAACCTTTGTTAGTTGCATACCACGTTTACGTTCCAGCTTACAAATGTTGCTCAATGTATCATCTGCATCTACGACAGCCTGGAATCGCAGTAGAGATTTCATTTCGCCATCGTTCGCAGCACTTTTCGAACGGCGGACTATGGAATGTTCAACTGCCTTGACACAAACCGTGTACTGCTTGAATATCGCACTTCGCGTCCAGCGTTATAAACCATGGCAATAGTAACTTCTTCAACAGTTTGTGGCGCAATTGGCAAATCGCCAGTTAATTCGAACTTCCGAATCATGTTATTCAATCCAAGAGCGGAAAGAGGACCTCTCCGTATTCCTCTAACGCGACGTTTCTCGAGAAGAGCAGCAGAACTATTGCTGTCGTTTAGATGAAACAGGTAGACGAGTAAATCCCTGCTTGCCTTCCCTAGACTTATCTTGAAAGTGTGGAACTGTAATGCACGTTGGTGCTTGTGTTTCAGTCCTACGTCGCCATACCAGTACCGGTGCCTAACGACACAGTCTGAACATCATTCTTATTCAGTTGGATACCCGTGCGGTAACTATTAGAATTGTGAATGAGTCCTTAGCGTTTCTGTTTTACATATAGGAATTCCTGTTGCTATGGGTTTATTTATCGATTATCATATTTAATGTTGTACTTCACAGTTGCTGTTTGAGTATATATATGTTGCATTTTTTTTTCTTGTAGAGATAGTGAATGGAGCTGTGAACGTTAAAAACAGGAGTGCCAAGTGAAAAAAATCCGAATATTTGCGACATATTCTTCTATTTGAGTTCAGTAGAGGGGTGACAGCAGCGGTGCCGGCCAAAAACATTCGTGCCATGTATGAGGATAATACCACTCGACAGAACACGGCAAGAAAATGATTTTCTTGATCGTTTTGACATTCGTGATTGTTACGTTCTGGAAGACCTTCAGTACTTCGTGAAGATCGTTCAAACACATTAATCCACAATGATACACTTTAGTGTACTCGACTGGCAAATGTGATGTACTGCTATCGTTCCACCATCATGCGATATTTGCATGCAGTGGAGAAGCTTCAAAAATTGAGTGTATGTGTACCGCATCCTATAAGCCAAAATCACAAAAATCAGCAGTTGGCCATACGAGCACCTCAGCTTGCTCATCATCAATTCGTTCGTGAACAAAACCGACCACTACTTTCCTCTATCGTTTCTGGTGACGAGAAATGGTGTCTCAGACCAAACACAAGGGAAAAAAATAAAGGATTCATTGAGCCTAAAGAAACCAGCAGTGTGGAGTAATACGAAATGCTTCCCCGCGGTGTAAGCATCACTGCTGACATTTATTGCCAGCAACTGTGACGTTTTGCAGAGCAGTCCAAGGACAACGACCGGGAAGACTGCGTAAAGTGAGGCTACTCCACGGTAACACCTTCCCGCATTCTGGCAGAATGACAAAAAATGCTGTGCAGGAGCTGGGTTGGGAAGTATTTCCACGCCCACCCTATTCACCTTGTCTTGCGCTCTCCGATTTTCACATTTTCCGCTCTCTGTTGAACAACCTTCAAAGAACTTCCTTGCCAGATGAAAATGTGTTCCGAACAAGGCTCGACGAGTTCTTGGCCTCAAATCCATGCGATTTCTACAGTCCTGGAATCGAAAATTTTTCCCGGCATTGACAGAATGTTATAAACAGTGAAGGAGATTGTTAGGTGTATCTGTTGTGTTTATTAAACTTATGGAAAGACTCTACAAACTAATACATCAACCCAATGGTTTTCCACCTACGCTGGCTCAAGTAGTGAAACTTTAATTATAACCACCCTGCATTATGACCACCCGCTCAATAGTAAATTTACCAATTTTGGGTTGCATTACAGCAGCCATTCCGCCATTCATGGCTTCGAGAAGTCTTTGCTACGTTTCCGGAGTGTGCGACACGAGAAGCCCACACACAGGTCGCGCAATTTCTGTAAATTACGACTGGCCCTTCGCGGGCACGGAGATGGAGATCAACAGCGTCCCAGATGTGCTCCGGCTGCAGATTAAGCGAATGGGGTGACCGATACATCAACGTGAGTTCATTATTATGCTCCAAAAACCACTGTAGCACGATTCTTATTCAGACCTTGTGACACAGACAATTATCCTACTGAAGATGGCATCGTCATCGCGGTAGATATCAAGCGTGAATGGATTCTGGTGGTCTGCAATAATGATGAAATAGTTCAAAGCTTTCGAGGTCCACTCGAATACTACCACAGGTCCATATTAACCGAGATGTGTGTCCACTTTACCATAATACTACTCCCACCAGCCTGCGTCTACAGGGTGTGTGTACGAGGAGCGTTCGATAAGTGATGCAACACTTTTTTTCTGAAAGTAGGTTGGTTTTATTCAGGCGTCCAATACACCATATCATTCCCCACTCTCTCTGGTACAAAAACCTATTTTTCAACATAATTTGTGTTCAATGAGTCCGCAGCTCGTGGTCGTGCGGTAGCGTTCTCGCTTCCACACCCGGGTTCCCGGTTCGATTCCCGGCGGGGTTAGGCATTTTCTCTGCCTCGTGATGACTGGGTGTTGTGTGATGTCCTTAGGTTACTTAGGTTTAAGTAGTTCTAAGTTCTAGGGGACTGATGACCATAGATGTTAAGTCCCATAGTGCTCAGAGCCATTTGAACCTTTTTTTTTTTTTTCAATGAGATGGCCTTGCTCCACCTTACTGGGAGGATCTGTATGCGTGTTTGTACTGTTGTATTGATCGACGTGAGAACCAACGTCTTTGCTACATCAGTAGTCTCCCCATCTTCCACGTACTGCTTCCCGCAGTGTGTATTCTTCGTTGAGCTAAACAGATGGAAGTCGGAAGGTGCGATATCCAGACTGTAGGGTGGATGTGGAAGAATAATCAAATAAAGGTTTGTGAGCTCCTCTCGGGAGCGCAGACTTGTGTGAAGCCTTACGTTATCACGGAGAAGGAGTATTTCGTTTACTTCACCCCGAATAAGAGTGTCCACACGTTCTGGCACTGCAGGGCTCGTAGCTGTGTGGGGCCGATTGGCACGTGGGAGATCGGACAGATTTGCACGACCTTGTTGCGTTGAGGACAGACGTTTCGCCCAACGACTCACCATTCTTTTGTTCACTGCCAGGTCTCCGTAGACGTTCTGCAAGCGCCTATAAATATCTGTGATGTTCTAGTTTTCCGCCAAAAGAAACTCAATGAGCTGTCAACATGAAACGCACCTCCGTTACAGAAGCCAATTTGAAGGCTTTATATAACACCGCCACCTATCGGTATTTCATGAAACTGTAGGGGCTGAAGCAGGAATATTTTACGATGTCGCTCAACAAATCCCGCATTTTCTCAACGGAAACTGTTCCATTACTTATTGAATGCCCCTTGTATTTCGAGCCACCATTCGCCTGGACGGCGGCGCATCCCACCACGACCACCAGCATGGTTCAGCAAGAACGAGATTCGTCCGACCAGGTGACTCGTTTGTAGTGATACACGGTCCAGTTTGTTTGACACTGTGTCCACTGCAATCGTAATTGATGATGTCGTTACGTCAGCATGGCAACACGTAGGGGTTCTGCTGCAGAGATCCGTGTTAGGCATTGCAAGCTGATCGCTATGTTCCGAAACGTGGCTGGACCAGCAATATTCTATTTCGTCGGATCTGCCGTGGACTACCGCCTATCCTGCATTACAAGCCAAGACTCAGACTCAACGTTCTATGATGATATCTGAACGTCCACTACCTTGTCTCCTATTGGTATTTTCACCATCCTTAAATCACTTTCCATAGCTGCTCGCTGTAGCAGCACGCGAACAGCTGAGCAGCTTTGCCCTTTCCGAGGCTGTTGTTTCCACACACTGCCCTAGGTACACTATGTGATCAAAAGTATTCGGATACCTGGCTGAAAATCACTCAAAAGTTCCGGTAATGCAGGAATTCACTATGGTGTTTGCCCACCCTTCGCTTTGACGACAGCTTCCACTCTTGCGGACATACGTTCAATCAGGTGCTGGAAGATTTCTTGGGGAATGGCAACCCATTCTTCACGGAGTGCTGCACTGAAGAGAGGTATCGATGTCAGTCGGTGAGGGCTGGTACGAAGTCGACGTTCCAAAACATCCCAAGGGTTTTCTACAGGATTCAGTTCAGGACTCCGTACGGACCAATCCATTACGGGGATGTTATTGTCGTGTAACCACTACGCCACAGGGCGTGTGTTATGAACAGGTGCTCGATCGTATTGAAAGATGCAATCGCCATCCCCGAATTGCCCTTCAACAGTGTTAAGTAAGAAGGTGCTTAAAACATCAATGTAGGCCTGTGCTGTGATAGTGCCACGCAAAACAATATGGAATGCATGCCCCCTCCATGAAAAACACGACTATACCATAACACCACCGCCTCCAAATTTTACTGTTGGCACTACACACGCTGGCAGATGACATTCACCGAGCATTCGCCATACCCACACCCTGCCATCGGATCGCCACATTGTGTACCGTGATTAGTCACTCCACCCAACTTTTTCCACTGTTCAATCGTCCAAGGTTTGCTCTCCTTACACCAAACAAGGCGTCGTTTAGCATTTATCTGCATGATTTGTGGCTTATGAGCAGCCGCTTGACGATGAAATCCGAGTTTTCTCACCTCCCGCGTAAATGTCAAAGTACTTGCAGTGAATCCTGATGCAGTTGAAATTCGTGTGTGATGGTCTGGATAGATGTCTGCCTATTACACATGACGACCTTCTTCAACTGTCGGCGAGACGTCAGTCAACAGACGAGGTTGGCCTGTACCCTTTTGTGTTGTACGTGCCCTTCACTTTTCCACTTCACTATCACATCGGAAACAGTGGACCTAGGGATATTTAGGAGTGTGGAAATCTCACGTACCGACGTATGACACAAGTAATACCCAATCCCCTGACCACGTTCGAAGTCCGTGAGTTCTGCGGAGCGCCCCATTCTGCTCTCCACGATGTCTAATGACTACTGAGGTCACTGATATGGAGTACCTAGCAGTAGGTGGCAGCACAGTGTACCTAATTTGAAAAACGTATGTTTTTGGGGATGTCCAGATACTTTTGATCACATAGTGTAGAAGTAATTTATTCCAGTCGCTTGCACCATTCGCGACCCATACCATTACTGTGATGAATCCCTCATTCGCCTCTGCTCCGCTTATATACCTTTCTTTCCTCGTCACGTACTCGCAGCATAACCAGGAGGCATTCACTCTCATGATGGGCAGTTGTCGTAATGTTTTGTCTTATCAGTGTGGTTAAGAAGCAGATTAAATACCTTCCAGACGGATCAAACTGTCATCTGAACACAATATTTCAGCGGTCCATCTCGTAGCCATCATTAGGTGAGAAAAGCTATGCTGCTCTCGCCGATGACTGATTCCACTCGCAAATTACTGCACCTTTGCCATTTGGACAATTCCTCCGTAGCGCGTCGGTTTTTTTTTTTTCTTACGTAGTACTATATTACACAGTAATAGGTATAACTTTAGAATAATAGGGATAAAATACATGATGGCAGGTTTAAACTTTGGACATTGGAAGGAATGGACGTAGAGAAGCGATGGATGAAAGAGAAAGACAAACATCTAAGAACGGAAGAAATAAAGACAGGGGGAAGAAAGTTGTGTGACAGAGTTGGATGCGAAAAAAGAAAGAAGTGCTACGGGGATAATGTCCAAGCAGTTGCTTCACTGCTTGACAGGGAGAAGTTGACATAAACGTTAATTTTCTTGGGAAAAAGTATGGGGCTGACAAAACAAAGAGCTCAAACTTATTCGTAATGTGAGAGAGTATTCAGTACGCATGACAGCTTGGTCCAAAAGCAAACAGTAGCTATGGAGAAGGAGTTTACCAGTCTAATTTTATGGATGGATACAGCGCTAAGTAAGCGAGATCTTACATTGCGATTATGGCGAGATGCGAGGCACTTGCTCTTTAATGTGTAATGTGAGAGGTCCTGTGGTTTCTTGCACAGCGAGGAGCCGACAAAGTAGGCATAGCATAAGGTGTTACGTAACATCTATGGCGGCAAATGTTCTGACTGGAAGTATGAAGCACTAACTCGGTCAAATAGGCACATGTTACAAATGTAATGCACACGAGCTTTCTTAGTTAGTTCAAGTTGTCTAGAGTTTTCACTACTCAAGCAGTGTTGGATAACATAGCAATGTGGAGGTCTGGCAAAGAGAGCGATTCCACAAGTTACTGGCTAAGTATGTTTCCAACAGACTGGAAGGCGTGAAGGCATGCACAAATCTTTCCTGCAGGCGGCGATGGTATTTTGTATGAATTACTTGGCTGAAAGTTTCGTTTTGTTGTGGTAGTACCATTTAATATGCATAAACAATTTCACACAACATCTAATGTTACGATCCCGGGGTTAATGTGTATGCTGCTGCTGTGGGAAACTAGAACATAAGAGCATGAAAGGTTCTCCCTGATTACCGGCTCCAACAACGATACACAGCTGTCACCAAATATCCAGTGTGTCGGGCAATTCTTCCAAGGACTTCTGTAACCCCTCGTTACATGTCTGGTCTTGTTTGAAACTATAATAGACTCGAACTGGCCAAGAACAAGTCCCATATTTCACATAAGATCACGAATTCTCGTTTTAAAGCAGATATATTAAAGAATAATAAGAGCCAAAGGAATAGAGAATTATATGCAAAATAACAAGGGGCTTTATTCAAAGAGTTTCTGAGGAACGTCTCTTTTGTTTCATAACTGTTATATAAACCCAGCGCACGTATTGTTAGCGTCTTTCGCGTCTATTAGTCTACAGCGTCTGTGAGTCTTTAGAGTCTAGGAGTATTTGTACTTGAGATTTTAGCGTCCGAGCTCTTAGCGTTGTAGTTCTGAATATTCACGACTCTTAAGTTCATGCGCCGCTGCTTGAAAGAGTTAACCTCACCGGAGACCGGCTAATTAAAAGTAAATTTCTTTGACTTTCGATTGTAGACCCTGTTTGGACATTTACTATCGGTCTTAAGTAGGACTAACCGTCGTAGTGAATCATATCAAACAAACTGTGTTAAATGAACCCTATAACTTTTGAAGGCATTAA
The DNA here is from genome assembly GCF_021461385.2 of Schistocerca piceifrons. Classification (NCBI taxonomy): domain Eukaryota; kingdom Metazoa; phylum Arthropoda; class Insecta; order Orthoptera; family Acrididae; genus Schistocerca; species Schistocerca piceifrons. The sequence continues at coordinate 263,259,934 of NC_060144.1, read as the reverse complement.
TTCGGCGTACGTGTGCTACGGAAATCCAAGATGTCAGTTCATTTCGAAACACCAATCCGCCGCCTAGTAAATGCTACTGGGCATCTTTGGCGGCAACCGCTAAACAACCCAGATAGCTGATGGTAATAATTTTAATTCAAACCTATTGATCAACAAGTATTGGCTGCAGTGACGGATAGTGTTGTATCGCCTCGCTTTCATGTACTTCGACGAGGTGAAGAATACTGGCTGAGGACAGGAAAAGGGCATAACACCTTCGCTGATCGTCGAAATGCCAGTAGGCAGCAATAGGTGGTGTCGCAATTCCCAGCCTAGCGCTGCCAGCTGCCCACAACCTCACCTACGGGTAGATCAGTTAACCGAACGAACCGTGTTTACCATTGTCCTGGTATGTCTGCAGTTTGTAAGATGCTCGAAACACCGTTTTCAAGCTTAGTACCTGGTTTCTACGCAAGGCAATTTTGAACATTCCATTCACTGGCATCTTTCATTCGCCATGAAAATACGGAAGATCTATGCCATACTTTTTCAGGTGTTCATTTCTCAGTTGTCACTGGCGTATTCCTTTGCTCTATCGGAATAAAGTTTTCTGTGTCTGGCAACGCTTGACAAGACTTATAAGATCCATGGCCAGCGAAAGCAGCGCTCTCGCACGCTAACCTACTTCGATATGGCCTCTTTCTTTATCCAGGAGCTTTTCTAGCTCTACTTTAGATATTCAATCACGCAAGAAGTCTCACGGGCCATAAATAATGCTTCTGTCGTGCGACAAATATCACCACGAACAGAGTGTTAAGAAGCACGACAAGCAACACTAAAAAATATAAATGAGCTTTTAAGGTATTAAAATATTTTTCTCGTTGCTGGAGAGTAATCTCTGCTTTCTTAAAGCTCTTATTTTCTCTGTGTAGTTTCCACCATGTCATTTAAACGCCTTTCTAAACTGACCTTTCCGGGAATATACAAAATCCGCTTAGATTTTAGATAACGAGATTTAACGGTGACATGTAGGATTAAATTTTACCGTGTCATTGATATACTTAAAGTACTTTACGTTCTTGAGCTTAGAAGGACGTCTCGTTTTCTGAACTACGTTTCATCTAAAGAAATTGAGACAGAAACGGCGATGCAGCTTAGTAGCCGCCACAGAAGAAAACCAATGATCAGATAAAAAGATTCAGCGGCCCTGTTTTTCAGCGAATGGTAGAATACACCATATACTAAATCGACGTAAATTATACTTTCTGATACGAATCTAACATGTACGTTTTATCTACCCTCACTCAAAAGACACAGACAATGAAAAGTTCATAACTAATGATAATTCCGTGTGATTCAATGGCTTAATGCAAATATTTCAATACGACGCCATTAAGGCGGCTTGCTTGTCCTCAACCTACCCCAGTAATTCTATCCGGGAAAGAGGGGAACTACAGCTTAACGTGGAATCCGAGTCACATGTCGCTCTTGGGAATCTTCACATTACTGGGAGGTGAAGGTAAAGTCAAAGGCCAGGAATTCGATCCCGCGACCTTTCGGTTGTCGGGCACGCGGTTTCCCTATAGACCACCACGCCCCGACAATTCGTAACTCATAAGAATACATAGACCTATATAAAAAATTCCACCATGACATTGGCGGAATAATTAGTAACTACCTTCCAATGTTGTTATTTTCGGTCAGAAGCAGCTTCGCAAGCAAGTGAGCAAGCTTGACACAGAACACAAACGGTGAAGCATGTTCTTTATCGCTGTGTAACACTGAAAGTCTAAAATTGTAGATCGACTGTCAGCATAGCGTTCAGTTTTAATAAAGTTTAATAACGAGATCACACGCACAAATGAAATTATGTGAACTATGAGCTATGTGCCAAATGAATTTTTCACACTGCAGCAGAGTGTGCGTTGGTACGAAACTTCCTGGCGGATTAAAACTGTGTACCGGACAAGGAGTCGAACCCGCAAACTTTGCATTCGCAGACGCGTGCTCTACCGACTGAGCTACCCAAACACGGCTTTCTGTCTCTCCTCACAGCTCTACTTCCACCAGTATCTTATCTCCTACCTCCCACGGAAATTCTCCTGTGAATTTAATTAAATGTCTGTACAATTTAAGAGATTAATCATAAACACAGATAGCAATGCCAGATTAGGTGTATAAATCTATTGAGGCGATTTTGGATTATGGTTAAAGATGAAAGCAAATTAATAAAATACTAATTTTTATAACTGTATATAGAATGTCTGCGGAGTGAAGCAATTCGCCGAAACTGTAATTATTTTATATTCACTTATTTCACAAAACAGGAGAACGACAAGAGACAAAAAATAACTTGCGATCTACGAGCTCTTTTCAATAATGTTCAAGATATTTACTAAAATTATTACCAATCTCGTCGAAACACTTGGATTTTAATCGAGCAATGGAACAAGGTGACCTTACTGGTGCATATAGAACAATGGACCATTTTCACGCCGGAAATGTAACTGTATAACATTGCAGTGCGTACATTAGATTAGAAATACAGTTGTTTTGAGGGTAGCAATGGGAGATTTAAATGCTTTCATTTATCTTCTTGCAACATGTGTAGTCCAGAGGCAGCAATAATATATTACATTCCATTACTAAGGTCCTAGGTTTTCAATTTTACATCTGAAACGCTGCTTTCTTTTTGATAACTTGACAATTTCTTAAGTTGACCTCAATTTAAAACGCTTGTAAAATAACCCATTGTTTCACAAACAAAAATATCAATACTCATTGTCAAAAACTCCCCAGAGTTACAACTTTGAATAGTCTTAGTGAGAAATGGCTGAACCTTTCTGCTATAGATACCGAGCTTTTGTTTAGCTACACATCCAACATACTGTCGCATGCCCACTTCCAAATGCAGTTTTACACCAACGATATATATTTGTATATTTACTTCGAAACTAGTGATCTCTGTATCTTTCTAACATTATCGACAAAATTTTGTATTCACAGAGTCATTTGCTTCAATAGATTATTTTTACTTTACAAGACATATCACGTATTCATTTTTGTTTAATTGTTCGTGATAAATATTAGGATGACTAGTTTTCTGGTGTGCACTTGTTCTTGCGTAAAAAGCATACGGAATGTTCTCATAAATATGAAACAAGGATTAAGAAAAAGTAAAAACTGATAAATGTAATAAAAACCCAGCTCTCTTGCAAATACGGCAAACCGTGCAAAAAGAACCAAAAGTTGTATCGAAAGATTCATAAATAGAGAGCGGCACATCCTCATTCTTAAGCTTCACATGATCCCATCAACCAGCCACACATACTCACTCCTCAGTCCCAACTAACACATTCATCTCCACTAACCTGTACCAAAACAAAACTGTCACAATACCTTAATTTTGTACCCTTAAAATATATAGTAATATACACATACATCTCGAATACTTTAATGCTGCGTGTAATCATTGTGTATTTCGTTTGATGCTATCCATTTTGTAAACTGTAATTTAAGATGTCCGTGCCTAACACGAGTGATGAGCACTCGATTTGTGATTTATCATTTGATTCAATCGTAGATTACTAAACCCTCGTAAAATTTAAGATTGCGGAAGAGTGTATAACAAGTCATTTTGCACTTAAACTGGTATGTAACATACAGTTGGAGATCTAATGATTGTAATTAATTGATGCATGGCCTATAAATTATGGCTTCCCTTGAACGAATTCGGAATAGTACAATTTTCGATGCTCAAAAACTGCTACATGGTAGAAAATAGAACAGTGATCTAGAAACTGTAGAATAAATTTCTTTATTTCACCTCTATGATGACAGACTTGTTAGGTAATCAGACTCCGGATTTTGGTCAGCAATGACTATATTCAAAACTGCAGCAAACATGGGAAAAACACAAATACAGCTAGTACATTGTCCACAGAGTGACGTTAACGCATTTACCCAAGCAATCGGCAGTATGCACTTAAAAGTAACCTGTACCACGGAAGCTGAAAAAGAGAACTTCAGTAACTACCTAGACGTTACTATTAAGAAAGTTGCAACAAATATAAGTTTTCCATTTTCAGAAAAATACATGTGCGGATGGTATCATCAATGCCAGTTCGTGCCATCCTCTACAATATTAAAAAAAACCTTCTTCACCTCAGTGATTCACCGGCTCGTTTGTCTACCTTTCGCGGAAAGCACCCTTACGGTAAGCTAAATAAAAGTATAAGAAACAGCAGGCGCCGGCCAGAGTGGCCGAGCGGTTCTGGGCGCTACAGTCTGGAACCGCGCGACTGCTACGGTCGCAGGTTCGAATCCTGCCTCGGGCATGGATGTGTGTGATGTCTTTAGGTTAGTTAGGTTTAAGTAGTTCTAAGTTCTAGGGGACTTATGACCACAGCTGTTGAGGCCCATAGTGCTCAGAGCCATTTGAACTAAACAGCAGGCAGACGCACACTCATCCAGAAAATAGAACCAAAAAGGAAAGAATAATAATTGTTCCATTGAAATTGCACGGCAAAATGTCCCAAAGAATGGAGTAATGTTTCAGAATAACTAATGTTGGATGAGTCTTTCAAGTTAACGACACTCTAAAACCGCCAGTAAAACATAAACCGAAAAGGGCGTGTGACAAAGTGCAGTAACTGTGATAAATATTATATAGGCCAAACTGGCCGCTCTTTTAACGTAAAGTTTAGGGAGAAGTCACAGCCACGTAACAAGGTTGCTCTGGGATTTCATTTATTAGAATTTTATCGTTCTATGGGGATTGTTGAGAATAGTGTGTGTGTTGTCAACTTGGTGAAAGAGCTTAAAATTTAAAAAGTGAAGAAACAATAGCCACGAGAACTGCGAAATGGCCAGAGCGATTTTGTATCGAATGCCTTCTTTGCTCTGTTTGACAATGTTCTGTTTAACTTAGTGAACGCCTCTCTTGTACGTATCTTGCATATGTCTCTACCCGGTATAGAGTGCTTTACATATTTACTTCATTTTCTTACGTTGAGCATATAACTCTCGTGTTTCCTTGTCTCTTGTCTGTTCAAACAATATATTTCATTAACTAGATAATGTTTTTGATGGATAGAAACGATGTTTTATCATTCTTTTCTTGGAACGGCGTATCGGAGGGTACGACGGGCCCTCTGGCAGTTAAGCTCCTCTGACCACTTTTCGTCAGTGCAGCATTCAGGTGTTACCCGAACAGAGGGCGCTGGTTACTTACTACAGTCTGTTTTCATTCATCTGGCTTCTTTCGCTATTTATTTTACCATTTTTATATTATTCTGTGAACTTCTTAAGCTCGTTCTTATATATGTCATCATATTTTTCATCCAAAATTCCCCATAAGAGCATATCGGAATCATTGTCACTTAACTATTTCCTTTTTAAACATCTAACTTCTCTCGTGTGTCAATTTATAACATTTTATTACTTCAAACACGTATACATGTGGTAAGTCCGCTACACGATTTACTGATTGTCTTCTTTTTCTTTTACATCGTACAATCGTATCGCTGAAGAATATGTATGCGACTACAGTACCGATATCTGGCGAGCTTGCGACGCAAACATTTTGTGGCTACTGTACGGTAGTTTTTATTTAAGTAGGGCTGCTAACAAGATGGCTCTGGTATATAAGTATTTTATATATGTGTGACGATGCTGGTGCTAATTTTGTATTTATCATCCGATGAAGCGACAATGTTTTTGGAATTGGTATGCCTCGAGATATTTAGAGAGTATAATTTTGATATATAAGTCAGTAACATCTTTCATCATGGCCTATTTTATTATTTTAAGCTGTAGATAATCCACTAGTTGCATTTGCGTTTTCCCCATGTTTTGCTGCAGATCTGAAGACGTTAATTGCTGAACGAAACCGGTAGTCTGAGGGCCTAACATTTTTGTGATCATAGACGTGAATCAAGAAATTTATTCTCAAAATGCTCAAACGTGTGTGAAATCTTATGGGACTTAACTGCTGAGGTCATCAGTCCCTAGGCTTACACACTACTTAACCTAAATTATCCTAAGGACAAACACACACCCATGCCCGAGGGAGAACTCGAACCTCCGCCGGGACCAGCCGCACAGTCCATGACTTCAGCGCCTAAAACCGCTCGGCTAATCCCGAGCAGCAAATTTATTCCAAATTTATCATGGGTTAGTAGCAACATATCGTTTTCCCCTCTTTGGTGTGCTAGTGTCAGCGACCGCAGATTCTCTGTTGATACTATCTTTGTTTCTAAAGTTTGGTTTTCGACACATAAGAACTCCTGTGGACGCTAGTCAGTTATTTTATGACGATGGCGCGATAAATAGGAAATCGGTTCAAAATAAGCAAAGAGTTGGAACAAAAGCGCACTTTGTTTGTTTTTCGACCTTAAGTGTGAATTTGTTCTACTTAGAAGTGACGGAAGAATACTCAAATATGATATACTCTTTGGATTACGTAATAGAACGTTAGATTCATTTCGAGCACCTGCACAGGTGCGTGTAAAGGCCGCCCCTCATATTGCCACTATTAGGATAAGAACGGTGCGAGCGGTCGGCTATCGGCTGCCTTATTAACGGTGTTTGCTTTCCGTTGATTCCTGCACACGCTCCACGCCACTGCACCCCAATCCGTCCCCCACCTCACCCCCCCCCCCCCCCCCCCACAAACCGGTCGCCATTTATCCAACACCGGACCCTTCTTCAGTCGCTGTAGGTCCCGCCCTGGCGCGAACAAACTGCTTGTTTGTTAGCGTCTTTCACGCGCGGAACTCGCCAGGTACAAATGTGCTGCCCCCCCCCCCCCCCTTCTCATCTGGCCTGGGGTGGGGTGGAGTGGTTGCTTGTATAGTAGTGGTGTTGCGCATCTGCCGCGGATGCTCGCATTGGGGATGAGGTGGGGGTTAGGGGGCAAGCATTGTAGCTGCGCCTTGTTCGTTTCTTGTTTCATATCGTCGCGACACATCAGTGGCATTCACTTCCTCTCCTTTATTCGCTGTCAAGGCCAGCCAGCTAAACTGAACTCAGAATATATAGCCACCTAACGACCTCCACAAACAGATCCGAGAACGTGTAGAATACGTGAGCATGAAAGAGTCGACTATTCCTGCTGGATCACAACTGATAGTGTGTTACAAAAAGCAAAGGTATGCATCTGACAGACCTCGTACTCTCGTACCCAATAATTTTCCTTCTTATTACAGGTGTTTATTCGTCCAGGTCTTACAAAAATGCACAATGATTTCCAATTTCGTCGAAATTAAATCGCCACCTTCAGATCATTTGATAGAAAAAATGATTACATAACCAGTCCATTTCGTCGACTGTTGCCATTAATGGGACACAACTTACAGAGACGACACCATAAAATGAGAAACAGCTGTGAGAACAGTGAGCAATAGTTACAGATAAAATTCGTAAGACTCGTATAAAATGCTTTCATGTCGTGTCCTTGCTGATATCTTTTAAGATTTTTACCTATCAGACTTTGTGCGGCGCGTTCTAATTACGCTAATCTTGTCTACGCTATCCCTATGAGGGCAATACGTAGTAGATTGTAGTATACTCCTAGATTCTCGACTTAAAGCTCTTTCTTGAAACTTTGTAATTTTTCATGGGATAGTGTGCGTCTGTCTTCCAGCATCTGCTTGCTGAGTTTCTTCAGCATCTCTATGACGCACTCGTATGGGTCAAACAGACGTGTGACCATTTGTGGTGCCCTTCTTTGCATACCTTCAGGATTCTCTGTTAGTCTTATACGGGTCATACTCGTTTGACTAATATTCAGATGGTTCAAATGGCTCTGAGCACTATGGGACTTAGCACCTATGGTCATCAGTCCCCTAGAACTTAGAACTATTTAAACCTAACTAACCTAAGGACCTCACACAACACTCAGTCATCACGAGGCAGAGAAAATCCCTGACCCCGCCGGGAATCGAACCCGGGAACCCGGGCGCGGGAAGCGAGAACGCTACCGCACGACCACGAGCTGCGGACGACTAATATTCTAAGATGTGTCGCACTAGTGTCTTTTAAGCACAATTCTTTGTTGACTGATTGAATTTTCCTACGAGGGCGCGCTGCAAAGCAATTACTCCCAAGTTTTTAGTCTGTTGTCAAAATCGGTTGAGGCAGTACAGTTTAAACACACAACTCGGTCGACTTCCCTGCTTTGCCGACGCAAGTTGCAACCCTCTGCCTCTACAGGGCTCCGAATTACAGCGTGTGACGTGGTTGTGTGTAACGTAACTATGTTGGTGCGTGAGAAACAGCGTACTTTAATCGAGTTTCGAATTCGAAGAATTTGCCCAAGCATGGAGCATCCTCATCTTCAGCAAGACAACGCCAGACGGAATAGGAACGCTGTGACATCTGCAATAACCCGACGCCTTGGATCCATTGTCATCGATCATTTTCCACACATTCCTGACGTGGCCACATCCGCTTTTCATCAGTTTCCAAAACCGAAAGAACACCTTCGAGGACTCTATTCTGAAGGTGATGTAGCGGTGCAAGCAGGGGTGAGGTTGTGACTCGGTCGACAACGATAAAAACTATACAGTGAAGATATGAACAAACTGAAATTACAGTGAAATACAGACCATTAGATGCTTACAGGCGTTGATAAATAGCAACGGAGACAGTTGAAAATGTGCGCCCCGACCGGGGCTCCAACCCGGGACTTCCTGCTTACATGGCAGACGCTCTATCCGACTGAGTCACCGAGAACACAGAGGATTGTGCGATTGCAGGGACTTATCTCTGGCACGCTCCCCGTGAGACCCACACTTCCAACTTTACGTCCACACACTACATTTGTAGTGCCCCTGCCCACTATACTCATTACTCGTGGCATTCAATCTACCGATTCCCATAATATTTCGGGCAATGAGAGTGCATCCGCGCTGAAGAAGATCACTGGCCGGTAAGCCTTATCTATATGGAGATGGTACCTGTTCTTCCTGTCATATCCGAATGGTAATGAAGATTGTTTTCACAGAAAATATACAGAGACATTATTTTGCAGCCCGCCTCCTTACTACCCTACCAATGAACCCAAGTTTGTCTCCTTCTTTACCTATAAATGAGTCTATGTGATTGTTCCATTTCATGTACCTACTAATTTTTCACCCCGGTATTCGCGTCAGTTCACCATTTCAGGTGCATTGTTATTGTAGTTACTGCACAGTACGCTTTTTCGTTTTGTGAAACGTACAGATTTATATTTCTGAATATTTAAAGCTGTTTACCAATCTTTGCATAACTCTGAATTCTTATGATGATCTGACTGAATATTTTTGTAGCTGTCACAAGCATAATGCTCAGTTAGAGAGGGCGGAAGGAGCAGGGAGAGATACATTGAAGTGGCAAGTCGTGGGATAGCGACATGGATCCACACAGATGACGGCAATATCGCGTACACAAGGTACAAAAGGGCATTGTATTGGCGGAGCTGTTATTTATACTCAGGTGACCCACGTTAAAAAGTTTCCAACGTGATTATGGCTGCAATACGTGAATTAACAGACCTTGAACGTGAAACGGTAGTTAGAGGTAGACGAATGGGACACTCAATTTAGAAATCGTTTGGAGTATTTCGAGATCCTCAAGAGTGTGGCTAGTATTCCAAATTTCCGACATTACCTCACCCACGCACAAGGCTGACGGCCTTCACTTAACAACCGAGAGCAACGGCGTTTCCGTAAAGTTTTCAGTGCTAAGATACAAGCAACACTGTGTGAAATAACAGCAGAAATCAATGTGGGACGTACGAGAAACGTATCAGTTTGGCGTTAATGGGTTGTGGCAGCAAACGATCGACGCGAGAGCCATTGCTACCAGTATGACAATGCGTGCAGGGCCTCTCCTGGACTCGTGATCATATCGGTTAGAGCCTAGACGATTGGAACACCTGGCCTGATCAGATGGGTCCCGGTTTCAGTTGCTAATACCTGATAGTAGGATTCGCGCGTGGCGTAGACCCCACAAAAACGTGGACCCAAGTTGTCAACAAGGCACTGTGCAAGCTGTTGGTGGCTCTGTAGTACTGTGGGCTGTGTTTGCATGGAAGAGACTCGGTCGCTGGTCCAACTGAACTTACCACTGACTAGAAATGGAGACCATTTGCAGCCATTTGTGGACTTCATGTTCCCAACAAAGATGAACTTTTTATGGATGACAATGCGCCATGCCCCCGTACCACAACTGTTCGCGATTGGTTTGAAAAACATTCTGGACAATTCTAGCTAATGATATGGCCACACATCGAACATTTATGGGACATGATTGCGTGATCAGGTCGTACACAAAATCTTGTACCGGAAACACTTTCGCAATTATGGACGGCTGTAGAGGCAGCGTTGCTGAATATTTCTACAGGGGACCTTTAATGACTTCCAGAGTTCATGCCACGTCTAACTGCATTACTATGCCGGGATAAAGGAGGTCCGACACTATATTGGTAGGTACCGCATGACTTTTGTCGCCTCAGTGTAATGGCCGCGCGGTTCTGGCGCTGCAGTCTGGAACCGCGAGACCGCTACGGTCGCAGGTTCGAATCCTGCCTCGGGCATGGATGTGTGTGATGTCCTTAGGTTAGTTAGGTTTAACTAGTTCTAAGTTCTAGGGCACTAATGACCTCAGCAGTTGAGTCCCATAGTGCTCAGAGCCATTTGAACCATTTTTTGAGCCTCAGTGTAAAGATAAGAATAAACATAATATACGAGAGTTGCCCAGAAAGGAAGCCACCGCATTTTTTTCTGCGACAATTCTTTATTGAACATAATGAGAATTAAACACACGAAAGAATGTTTTTTTATCTCTACACCCTAAATTCCACAAAGTCTCCATCCCGCTCTATGGCCTTCCTCCAGCGCGAAATAAGGGCGTGAATGCCCTGTCGGTACCAATACTTGAATCATCCCCTTTGAGAACAGCTGAGCAAAACTGAACGTACTCAGACATTTCTCTCTTTACTTATTCTGATCATCATTAAACTGACACAGAAATTATTTAATTTTTTTTTTAGCGGAGCGCAGTTTGACTTTCAATAATCAATACAAAAGAATGGCCCTGACTAACAATAACCTATACCTTTCTTGAATCACCCTTACATCACAAAAATCTTCGTTACTCGAACTACTGCAGTACTGGGAGCTAAATAAAACATTCTAACTACTGAAGGCACTAATTACTGATATGTATACTTAGGAAATGAAAGATTTTGATGGAGAACAAGCAATGTATTTACCTTAATAGTGTTCAAAGTATATATGTTCATGACATCCAGTCTTACACATTTCTTTTTTGTGACGGACACACGTCCAGATCGTCCGTCCTCAAAACTCTGGCATCTCTCTCCCCACATCCACCACTGCTGGCGGCTCACCTCCAACTCCGCAACGCTACTCGCTTTTCACATCCAACTGCCCAACACTACAACGGCGAATATTCCAACAATGCCAACCAGCCACAGACTGCACACAGCACAGTCAGTGATTTTCATACAGAGCGCTACGTGGCGTTACCAACATAAAAACCTAAACAGCCTACTTACATACTTGTGCTCGTGGTAGACCCAGTGTTTCGCTGTGCTTTTCACCTCCTCATCGTCCTCAAAATGTCTTCCGCGAATGGCATCCTTTAATGGCCCAAATAAGTGGAACTCCAAGGGGCTAGATGAGGGCTGTAGGGTGGATGGGGTAACACTTCCAGTCCTGTTTTGCGATGTGTTCAGCAGTCCTTAGAGTTGTGTGGGACCGAGCGTTATCGTGTTGCAGCAAAACATCTGGGTTGCTGTGGCGCCGAAGTCGGCGGAAGCGCGTCTTGAGTTTTATTAATGTGTTGAGATATGCTTCCGAATTGATGATGCCGCCTCTTGGCGTCACATCAATGAGAATCACACCTTCAGGACACGGTGATCATGACCTAAACGGCGGAAGCAGTTGATTTAATTTTTTTTTTCTTCTGTGGGGAGTGGGAATGGCGCCGTTCGATCGACTGTTGTTTTGTTTCGGGCTCAAAGTGGTGAACCCAGAAAAAATCAAGACAAATGTTTTTTCTGTACGATTTGTGATCCACCGTTAGACACCACGGGACCCATCTTGCACACACTTTTGAATATCCAATAGTGCAGATAGCTGCATCCACGCTTCCTTTGCTGATTGACAGATGCAGCGCCAACTGCCGAGTCGTAATGCGTCTGTCCTCTCGAGTGACATCACCACCTCGCTGCAGCGTGTCGCGTGTGACAGCCTTCTGATGGCCTCACCCTCCGTGCCCCGTAACTAACTGTACTTCCGTCGACACCAGATGCTCCATAGACTTTGCACGAGCGTTTGTGAATATTCCCCACAATTTATTTCTCTGTAGTGAGAAATTGAATGACAGCACGTTGCTTGTAACGTAACCACCTACAGACATCATTTTGAAACTGTCCTGCAACTACGCTCTCTCTCGAAAGTGACGAAAACTTGGCGCGCTCAGTCAGGAGACTTCAGATAATACATACGTAACGTTTCACGTTCGTAGCGTTGTTTTCGGCTGAGAAACCAAATGCGGTGCATTAGTTTCTGGGCAACCCTAATGAAGTAGGAATGTAGGTATGAGAATATTTACGAAAGTGAGTATGAGATACAGGAAGTCATCAAGCCAGTGGCTTGGTTCAAATGGCTCTGAGCACTATGAGACTTAACTGCTGAGGTCATCAGTCCCCTAGAACTTAGAACTACTTAAGCTTAACTAACCTAAGGACATCACACACATCCATGCCCGAGACAGGATTCGAACCTGCGACCGTAGCGATCGCGCGGTACCAGACTGCAGCGCCTAGAACCGCGCGGCCACATCGGCCGGCTATCAAGCCAGTCGTGAGTCTCAATAACAAATGAAATTATTAGTAATAATGAAACGCCCCTTAGAAAAATTAATGAATTACTGTGCTAATAAACCCCTTACTTTATTTGATTTTCAAACAGCTGAGCAAAACAGAACATACTCAGACAATACTCTCTTTACCTATTCTGATCAACACTAAACTGACGCACAATATTCTTAGCGCAACGAAATCTGACTTTCAAAAATCCCTACAAAAGAATGGCCCTGACTAACATTAACCTATACGTTTCACGAATCACTTATCTCACAAAAATCTTCGTTACTCGAACTACTGCAATACAGCAAGCGCCACTACTGCCAGCTAATTAAAAGATTCAAACTACTGAAGGTGCTAACTACTGATAGGCATAGTTAGCAAATGACAGATTTTGATAGAGAACAAACAATGTATTTGCCTTAATAGTGTTCAAAAGTGATAATATATATATATATATATATATATATATATATATATATATATTTACATATATATAGTCTTTCTGATGGACACACGTCCAGATTGTCCGCTCTCAAAGTTCCGCCATCTCTCTCCCCACATCCACCACTGCTGGCGGCTCACCTCCAACTGCGCAATGCTACGCGCTGTTAACAGCCAACTGCCCAACGATACAATAGCGAATATTACAACAATGCCAACCAACTACAGCCTTCACACAGCACAGTCAGTGATTTTCATATAGAGCGCTACATGGCGTTACCAACATAAAAACCTAAACAGCCTGCTTACAATAATAAGTCACGTGCTAGAAGTGGTGTGATACTGAAGGTGCTGCCCCAGTTGCTTACATAGGAAAACCCTCTACCTAATGACGTTAACTTTGACAGGAGTTAAAACCCAGAGCTGAGTGCTCCAGTCGGAACGAGACTAAACACAAACCAGAGCCCCTAGAACATCATAAACGCCGCCTCCTTTAACATTTCCAAGGACGCCATACGAAAGGCGAAGAATTTACTGCGGACGAGAAGGCAGCGGGAACGACCGACCGGGCCGAACACAAAGAGAAGAAGGTCGGCAGGCGGCGGCGGTCGGCCACGCCCAGGCTGCGCCACGCTGGGCCGGCGAGGCGCCGCCGCGCACAGTGGATGCCACAAAAACACGGCCGCAGGCATTTTAATGAGCGCCGCGATGCGCACCCACGCACGCTGCGCGCTGCCACAGACGCCCCATTCACTTCACCTCGGCTAGAAATTTTTAATGAGTCTGCACAACGTTACCACACTTCTCAACTGTCTTGCCCGGTTCGCAGCCACAGTATTTACTAATCTGTAGAGGTCTCGTTAAAAAAATGTACATATATAAAGCGCGTCCGTGGAAATGCGTGCATTTTTAACATTTCGGAAACAATTCTAGATACACGAAGCAAGAGGCCTCCCTAGAAGTGATAGTACGCAAATCGGCAAATACACTGATGAACGCTGTTCGCGGTGGCCGAATGGTTCTAGGCGCTTCAGTCCGGAACCGCGCAACTGCTACGGTCGCAGGTTCGAGTCCTGCCTCGGGCATGGATGTGTCTGATGTCCTTAGGTTAGTTAGGTTTAAGTAGTTCTAAGTTCTAGGGCACCCGCGTGGTTCCGGACTGAAGCGCCTAGAACCGCTCGGTCATCGCGGCCGGCATAAAACTCCTCAAACAACTTTATCACGGTTCTGGCTCCGAGACATGGACAATAATATTGCTAAAAGATGGCATCGCTGTCGGGGAAGACATCAAGCATGGAGACATGCAGGTGATTCTCAGCTGTCAAAGATGGTTCAAATGGCTCTGAGCACTATGCGACTTAATTGCTGAGGTCATCAGTCGCCTATAACTTAGAACTAATTAAACCTAACTAACCTAAAGACATCGCACACATCCATGCCCGAGGCAGGATTCGAACCTGCGACCGGAGCGGTCGCTCGGCTCCAGACTGTAGCGCCTAAAACCTCACGGCCACTCCGGGCGGCTCTCAGCTGTCCGAGTGCCTTCCATTGCTATCACAGGTTCCATGCAATCGCAGAAGGATGTCTCTCATAGCATAATGTTGCACCCAAAAGTGTGCATCCGTGATGCACTGCATGTTTCGAGCCGCCATTCGCTTAGATGGTGGCGTTTGTGCGGACGATCATCGATCTACTGTAGCAAAAATGAGATTCATCCGAAGGACCGACACGTTTCCATTAATCTACGGCTGAATCCCGATGGACCCGAGTCCACTGCAGCCATAATTGGCGATGTCATTGGGTCAATACGTGTGCACGTGGGGTTCGTCTGAGGAGCTCCACGTCCAACAACGTACAATGAACGGTGTGCTCCGAAATACTTGCGCGCTTACCAGCATTGTGCTCTTTCGTTAGAGATGCCATACATCACCATCTGTCCTACATTACAGAACAGACAAGCCTCCGACCCCCACGTTCTGTGCCGGCCGTGGTGGCCGAGCGGTTCTAGGCGCTCAGTCCGGAACCGCGCTACTGCTACAGTCGCAGGTTCGAATCCTGCCTCGGGCATGGATGTCTGTGATGTCCTTAGGTTAGTTAGGTTTAAGTAGGTCTAAGTTCTAGGGGACTAATGACCACAGATGTTAAGTCCCATAGGGCTCAGAGCCATTTGAACCATTTTTGAACCCACGTTCTGTGAAGAGTCTGAGACGTCCATCCATTTAGGGCCTAGTGGTAGTTCCTCTGTTCTGCTACCTCTTTTCGTAGATGTTCACGACAGTAGCACGTGCACATTCTATAAACTTCGCCGTTTTCGAGATAATCGTTCACAGGCTCTGCGTAGTAATAATCTGTCCTTTGTCATAGTCGCTTATTTCAATGGATTCACCATTTACCGCCCATGTCTTCTTTAGGGTGATCCTCCGTCCGTGCCCGCTCCGCGTACATACCTTTGTTACCGTGTCAGGAGCACGCAACGCCACCAGGTGGCATCCAAAGACGCGCTGGCCAGTGGCAATAACGTTGTGCCTTAACAGTGTATTTCTTCACCTGATGGTTATGCCATATACACTAACTGACGAAAAATATCTGGCACTCCTTTGTGATACGGAACTGGCTAATAAATCAGGTTGATACAAGATGAGGAAGATGAAGAGGAGATTAGTGCGTAACGTCCCGTTGCGTACGAGGTCATTAGATACGGAGTACCAGCTCGGATTAGGGAAAGATGGACGTGTAAAGCGGCCGTGTCCTTCCCAAGGAACCCTTCCGGTATTCACCTTAAGCGATTTAGGAAAATCGCGGAAAAACCTAAATCAAAATGGTTGGACTCTGTTTTGAACCGTTGTCCTCCCGAATGCGAGTATAATGTGCTAACCGCTGCGCTGCCCTGCTATATATAATACAAGATGACTTAGACAAAAATTCTATTAGGTGTGAGGAAAGGCAGCTAGCTCTAAATTTAGAAAAAAATGAAAGTTAATGCAGATGAGTAGGGAAAACAAACCCGTAATGTTCGGATAAAGCATTAGTAACAGCCTCACTGTTACAGTCACGACGTTTAAATATCTGGGCGTAACGTAGCAAACCGATGTGAAATGGAACGAGGATTGTGGTAGGAAAAGGCGAATGGTCGACATTGGTTTATTGGGAGAATTCTAGGAAACTGAGGTTCATCTGTAAACCAGAAACTGAGGTTCATCTGTAAACCAGAACGCAATAGGACGCTAGTGCGACCTGTTCTTGAGTACTGCTCGAGTGTCTGGTATCCGTACCGTGACGGATTAAGGGCAGACATCGAAGAAGTTCAGAGGCGGGCTGCTAGATTTGTTACCGGTAGGTTCGAACAACACGTTAGTGCTTGGAGCTGCTTCGGGAATTCAACTACGATTTTCTGGAGGGAACACTATTGAGGAAATTTAGAGAAGCGGGGTTTGAAGCTGACTGCCGAGTGATCCTACTGCCGCCAACATGCATTTCGCGAAGGGACTAGTAAGATAAGATATGAGAAGTCAGGCCTCATATGGAGGTATATAGGCAGTCATTTTTCACTCGTTCTATCTGCGATTGGAACAGGAAATAAAACGACTATTAGTGGTACAGGCTATCCTCCACCACGCACCTTAGCCGGCCGTTGTGGCCGAGCGGTTCTAGGCGCTTCAGTCCGGAACCGTCCGCCCCCGGTAGCTGAGTGGTCAGCGCGACAGACTGTCAATCCTCAGGGCCCGGGTTCGATTCCCGGCTAGGTCAGAAATTTTCTCCGCTCAGGGACTGGGTGTTGTGTTGTCCTAATCATCATCATTTCATCCACATCGACGCGCAAGTCGCCGAAGTGGCGTCAAATCGAAAGACTTGCACAAGGCGAGCGGTCTACCCGACGGGAGGCCCTCGTCACACGCCATTATTATTATTAGTCCGGAACCGCCCTGCTGCTACGGTCGCAGGTTCGAATCCTGCCTCGGGCATGGATGTGTGTGATGTCCTTAGGTTAGTTAGGTTTAAGTAGTTCTAAGTCTAGGGGACTGATGAGCTCAGATGCTAAGTCCCATAGTGCTCAGAGCCATTTGAACATTTTGCGCGTCGCCACTGAACAGTGGATGAGTGTAAACGAGTCATTTAAAGTGATGAATGATGCTACATCCTGTGGAAACCCAGTGGAAGAACCTCTAGAACTTCATCTGATAACAAATGTAATCCCAACAGTGAAATACAGAGGATGTCATTTTGTGGTATGGGGATATTTTACGTGTTTAGGATATTGTCGACCTACTGCGCTTAAAAGTCGCTAAATGTGGAAGGATACGAACGCATTTTACAGCATTGGGTACTGCGTATCGTAAAGGAACAATTCGGAGACGACGACTGTTTCAGCACGACAGTGCACTTTGTCATAAGTCAGCATCTGTGACGTAATTGTTTGTGGGCAATAACGTTTCCGAAATGAGATGACGTGGCCAAAGTCCCAACGTGAACCCAATGGAACACCTCCGGACTTCAATGTCCAACATCACTACGTTCTTAGGTTTCGGCTGTTGAGGAAGAACAGACTGCCTCTCCTCCATAGACATTTAGACAACTCATTCAAAGTGTTTACAACAAAGTTCAAGCCGCCGTAAAAGGCAAAGTGAGGACACACCTCATATTAATGTCCATTAATAGGTATCCAGATACTTCTGATCAGATGATATGTATTCAGACACAAAGCATTTACATGTTGATGTTTCAAGCTGACCACCAGATGTGCTTCTCCGCAGATCTTTGAGACCACCAGTTCTCCATAATATCTCTCATTGTCTGTTCACAGCAACCCCGCTTCTTCATTATGTGGCCACATCTCTCTTGTCTCGTTCGGATGCAGTTCCGTCTCGACCAGAAGCGACAGGGAAGATGAAGGACTGCAGTCTTTCTCCTTGGGTTTCTAATTAAGTATGTGTTATGGGTTGGATGTTATTCCCGCGTTCTTTGTACTTCTCGGTGACATCCAGAATCTCTGTGATCACATTTTCCGCGGCACAGATGAAAAGCGAAGATGATAGTACTCCCCTTGCCTGACTCCTATTTTTAGCGAAAAGTTGTTCGAAGACTCTTCACAGAAGTATTTGTTATTGTATCTTGGATAATGCGTGTAGGTTTTGGATTTTTACTGTATTCTTTCATAATATTGATGAGGGATTTTCTGTCAATAGAATCAAACGCTCTCTTGAAATCTACAAATTTTACAGTTGTGTCTCTGTTCCTCAGTCTGTGCGGCTGGTCCCAGCGGAGGTTCGAGTCCACCCTCGGGCATGGGTGTGTTCGTTTGTCCTTAGACTAATTTAGGTTAAGTAGTGTGTAAGCTTAGGGACTGATGACCTTAGCAGTTAAGTACCATAAGATTTCACACACATTTGACTTTTTTTTTGTCTCATTTGCAGGTTAGTCTATAAACTCCAGATCTGTTCGCTACACGACCACTTTCCACTTTCCCGAAATCCACCTTGATACCTTTTCTGGATCCTATTCCGAAGTTTGTTTCCTTTCCATTCATATATGGAGTGTGCAGAAAATTATTGTTTCTCCGGGTTGTGCAAGCTAGTTTTTGCTCTATTTTATCTGCACGAGACCTACGGTATATGAGCTGAAGAATTTTCGTAGTTTCTGCCCTGAAAGGGACTCCCTCACGTTTCCTAAGCAGGATGTAGGGAGATCTAGGATGTCTTCCTCTGAGAGCCCGCAACATTTCTGTTACACCCTCTCCTCAGTCAAACAAACCTGTGAGCATTCAAGCAGCTCTTGTCTGTATACGTTTGATGTCCCGCATGATGAGTGTCTCATACACTTCAGCAGCATTAAGGCAGGTGTTATACAAGTGTTTTGTTTGGTGTTTTTAGTGAACAACTTGGTCTTCTAATACTCTGGATTGCTCTGCCTCGACAATTTTATTCGGTGAATCATTACAGACATCGATAACAGTTTCCTCATGTAATAAACACCGGCTTTTGCTTCAGTGTCCTACTATCAGGAACCAGTTAATTTCTCGTGGGGAGCGCTGGTATATGAACTCTTACCAAATTCACATTCTCTACACAAAAATCCATTGCTTCTGGATATTTTTACTTTCTTTTTCTTGGTGTTGGTCTACGTTTTTCCTTCCCTTCCAACTTTTCCTACCAAGCGGAATGCTGTCCGCCAACTTAACATGCACCCGTGAACATGTGTGGGACCTGGTCGTCGCTTTCACAGCCGCCTCCTACGTATAATGCGTGTGTGGGCCCCTAGCGCAATTAACACACGCGTCGCTGTTCCTGTATCGTTTATACGCCCTGAGTGCTGCCGTTTAGAATATTAAGGGTGTGAGAAGGCAGGTGGATGAGGCAGGGAAATGACGCCCAAGTGAAGGTCATTCTTCTGGTGGAAGAGGTCATTTCTTGACAACCTCGGTGCTACTGCGGATGAAAGAGATCTTCCAGCTGTTATGATAACACAACACAGATTGGATCGAAGAATTCTAAAAATATATTTTTCTTTTGTGGCCACCTCAATATCCTTTAATCGTCCTGTATGTAGACTTTGCTCTCAACCTTGACGATTACCAATCGTTAGTTTGGTATTTTTATATTTATATCTAGACCGAAACTTAAACTAGCAGTTTTTACTCTGCAGACAAGACCCCTTCGTTCTTCCTCGTTTCCTGCAATGCTTCTTCAAAGCGTAGATACCAGCTGAAATTTCACCGTCGCAGGTATCTTGCGCTCGCCCGGTGACGTACTCTACATAGGTGTTATAAAGCTAAAGTGACGATTGACGACACGAAATGAATAATACGAATATTAAGTGGATCTGGATAAAAACGTGGAAATATCAAAAAACACAGTACATTACTATGCCTAATGACGTGTACGAAAACCGTTGACATTCGTAACAGCTTTCAGTCGTCTCGAAGTGGATAAATACAGGATCAGTTAGGTTTTCGAGGGAATCTTATACCATTCTTCCTCCAAAATAGGTTTTTTCTTTTTTTCAGAAAAGTTCAGATAACGATGCTGGAAGTGGATAGCGATCACGCACCATTCTCTTCAAACTGGACCACAAAGGTCCAGAATATTGACACTTGGTGACGGTGCTGGTCGGGAGGGATGCAGAATTCACCCTCGTGCACGCAAAATCATTTTTGTACGATGGGGGCCGTGCGAAATGGGGCTTCTCGTCTTGGAACACATTACCACCATTAGAAAAAAATGACCGCAATACGGTCACATAATCCTTTGCCGTAATGTGACACTGTAGAGTCACAATGGGGCTCGCAGAATACCACGATATGGCTGCGCAAATCATCACCGAACCCGCGCCATGTTCACTCTTCGGATATAATCTCGGCTAGAAGTTGGAAACAATGTGATGCAAGACTCGTCCGATCAAATGACACTCTTCCATTCCTCTAAAGTCCAGGTTTTATGACTTCGGTATCACGTTTTCCTGCTATTGGCTATTGCATCACCGAAGACTGATTTTACTGACAGGCTTTGCGAATGCAACATTCAGTTCTGCAGTGAGTTTGCAGCTGTCGTCATCTTAATTTTCGTCACAATCCTCTTCAGTGATCATGTGCCACGATCACTCAACACCCACTTCCGTTCGCATTCTGACTTAACAATGATGTTTTTCCTCTTTCCCTGAATACGATATCTCTTGAAACACCAAACACTTCGGCTACCTTGATTATGGAAACTCACTCCATACAAGATCAACAAGTGGACTGAGCTCCGACATAATGCATTCACAATTACACAGAGCGTTGTTCTGACCACGACTGACGTTTGCAATGTATTGAAAACATTGGTCAGGCGCTGCTCATGGACAAATGTCGGGTGGCTTAATTAAAGTGCAATTACTCAAAAAGATCCAGTGTGGGGTGTTATTGCGTATGGGAGCGAAACACGGTAGATATTCTAATTCTTTAATGCGGAACCGATGTACACTGAAAAAAAAAAACAGTATTCCAGTTGAAAGTCGCGAGCTCTATCTTCTTATCTCGTGTTTTCTACTGAAAATCTCGTGCTTGTACTCTTGTTAACTTTACTGATACAGAGATCGCCTAAACTTTATTTTTTTTTAATTTGTCCTGTGCCAACAAATAACTTACTTGGTCTTTCTGCTGACACTGCTTGATCTGCTGCATTCCATTATTTAACAAAAACATGAAAAACCTATTATTCATGCTGAGTGCAATGCATGTTCTGTATGGCGGCTCCTGCTGTTGCTACAGCTGCTGCTGCTTACTACAGCTACATATAATTCAAGAGAAATCTAAACTCGATAAATGATAACCCAAACAAGTAATTCCCTTTTTTTCAAAACCTATATTCTGAAAGCGATTCTTTCTCATTCAATTAACAAAACGCTAGAAGCTCTTTGAACAATCGCTTCGTACGAAAATCTGCCTCCAGTGGTATTAAAGTAATATCACAAATTAATTAAACTCTTGAGACAGACTGAAATACTTCTCAATTAAATACATAGTGAAACAATTCCCTGACAATTACAAAAGAAATCAATGACAAAAATCAATACTTAATCTATCCCGTATTCGGCACTTGTGTGTATTCACTACATCCTGTAGTGTAAAAGATGCCTCGTTACTCCGTAGAATATTGCTTGGCCAAATGTCATCTACGATCCGTTCCAAAAACCGAAGAGCAAACTCAGAAAGTTGCTGCAGATCGTGAGGTTTCTGTTGCAGCACCGTATGGATTCTGTACGGGTACCATCGTAAAACAGACCACGGAACTTTCTGTACTATTGCCCGTGGGATGGGCAATTCTCGTGACACTGCACCAGCACTAGCACTACACGGGGCACGTGCTGCATGGTCAAAATGATTCAAATGGCTCTGAGCACTATGGGACTTAACAGTTGAGGTCATCAGTCCCCTAGAACATAGAACT
The DNA here is from genome assembly GCF_021461385.2 of Schistocerca piceifrons. Classification (NCBI taxonomy): domain Eukaryota; kingdom Metazoa; phylum Arthropoda; class Insecta; order Orthoptera; family Acrididae; genus Schistocerca; species Schistocerca piceifrons. Next base: position 263,237,713 of record NC_060144.1, on the reverse strand, counting down.
ACTTTAACCTAACTAACCTAAGGACATCACACATATCCATGCCCGAGGCAGGATTCGAACCTGCGACCCTAGCGGTGGCACGGTTCCAGACTGAAGCGCCTAGAACCGCTCGGCCACTTAGGCCGCCCTGCATGGCCAGTTACAATAACAGCATCCTCATCAATAACTTTCACGGGGATAGGATACTTTCCTCTTCCACGTGCCACACGAAGCTCACACGTGTTTTCGAATTTCGTTATCATCATCTTTAAACCATTTAGTGACATCGAGCCCCTCCTCAGACCTTCCAGTCGGCGATGTTCTCAGAATGCAGCACCGTAATTTCTGCCCTTCACACAAAGCAGATTCATTAACAGCACAAAGTCTCTCTTCTCGATAGCCACACTATTCACCCACGTTATGGCTTGTCAAACGGCAGCGTGAATATCCTACCGTCATACCAGATTTGAACCTTGTGGCCACAATTATAACTAGTTTTTTTTTTCCTGCGTGAATCGGTTCCGCATTAACGCATTAGCATATCCACCAAGTTTCGCTGCCACAAAGTAATTAAAGCCCACACTAAACCTTCGTGAGGAGCTGTACTTCAATTATCACCACCTGGCTCACTAGCGCAACTTACAGGCTTGGTTAGCATCTGCTTTTACGTTCAAGTACGCATTTCTCATGGTGTTTCCATATTTCTATCCACTTCAAGCAAAGCGGAGAGTGTACCGTCCGAGCCGGCCGCGGTTTCCGAGCGGTTCTAAGTGCTTCAGTCCGGAACCGCGCGACTGCTACGGTCGCAGGTTCGAATCCTGCCTCGGGCATGGATGTGTGTGATGTCCTTAGGTTAGTTAGGTTTAAGTAGTTCTAAGGTCTAGGGGACTGATGACCTCAGCTGTTAAGTTCCATAGTGCTCAGAGCCATTTTTTGTACCGTCCGAGATCAATTAATATGATTGCAACTTCAGCTAATGCAGTAAAGGGATGGATTGGGGCTTTTTAAACTATTGTAACACACACTCCTGGAAATTGAAATAAGAACACCGTGAATTCATTGTCCCAGGAAGGGGAAACTTTATTGACACATTCCTGGGGTCAGATACATCACATGATCACACTGACAGAACCACAGGCACATAGACACAGGCAACAGAGCATGCACAATGTCGGCACTAGTAAAGTGTATATCCACCTTTCGCAGCAATGCAGGCTGCTATTCTCCCATGGAGACGATCGTAGAGATGCTGGATGTAGTCCTGTGGAACGGCTTGCCATGCCATTTCCACCTGGCGCCTCAGTTGGACCAGCGTTCGTGCTGGACGTGCAGACCGCGTGAGACGACGCTTCATCCAGTCCCAAACATGCTCAATGGGGGACAGATCCGGAGATCTTGCTGGCCAGGGTAGTTGACTTACACCTTCTAGAGCACGTTGGGTGGCACGGGATACATGCGGACGTGCATTGTCCTGTTGGAACAGCAAGTTCCCTTGCCGGTCTAGGAATGGTAGAACGATGGGTTCGATGACGGTTTGGATGTACCGTGCACTATTCAGTGTCCCCTCGACGATCACCAGTGGTGTACGGCCAGTGTAGGAGATCGCTCCCCACACCATGATGCTGGGTGTTGGCCCTGTGTGCCTCGGTCGTATGCAGTCCTGATTGTGGCGCTCACCTGCACGGCGCCAAACACGCATACGACCATCATTGGCACCAAGGCAGAAGCGACTCTCATCGCTGAAGACGACACGTCTCCATTCGTCCCTCCATTCACGCCTGTCGCGACACCACTGGAGGCGGGCTGCACGATGTTGGGGCGTGAGCGGAAGACGGCCTAACGGTGTGCGGGACCGTAGCCCAGCTTCACGGAGACGGTTGCGAATGGTCCTCGCCGATACCCCAGGAGCAACAGTGTCCCTAATTTGCTGGGAAGTGGCGGTGCGGTCCCCTACGGCACTGCGTAGGATCCTACGGTCTTGGCGTGCATCCGTGCGTCGCTGCGGTCCGGTCCCAGGTCGACGGGCACGTGCACCTTCCGCCGACCACTGGCGACAACATCGATGTACTGTGGAGACCTCACGCCCCACGTGTTGAGCAATTCGGCGGTACGTCCACCCGGCCTCCCGCATGCCCACTATACGCCCTCGCTCAAAGTCCGTCAACTGCACATACGGTTCACGTCCACGCTGTCGCGGCATGCTACCAGTGTTAAAGACTGCGATGGAGCTCCGTATGCCACGGCAAACTGGCTGACACTGACGGCGGCGGTGCACAAATGCTGCGCAGCTAGCGCCATTCGACGGCCAACACCGCGGTTCCTGCTGTGTCCGCTGTGCCGTGCGTGTGATCATTGCTTGTACAGCCCTCTCGCAGTGTCCGGAGCAAGTATGGTGGGTCTGACACACCGGTGTCAATGTGTTCTTTTTTCCATTTCCAGGAGTGTATGATGTTATAGAATAATTTTTTTAAAGTGTTTGCAATCTGTGTGTTCAGCAGTCGAATGCTTGGCTTCCGACAAGATTCCTGACCACTCGAGGAACACAGTGCGTATGGAAAGCTAACTGCGCAGGCAAAAGCAGGCCAACTTGTGTGTTCCCCAGGTCGAAGCTGCTGCGCACGACCTCCCGCCGTGGGGGTTGGTGACAGCAAGGGGCGGTCTTCCCTCTTACCTGTTCTCCAAAGTGGTGGGATATGTAGGCGGATTGTGGGCCGATGCGCAACAGCGAGAGGCAGTGTACCGCGTGACGCACCAGACAACAGACAACAGACAACAGTGTTCTTATCTTCCATCTGTCTCTAGAGTGCTTTTCAACGTGAGTGTAGAACATTTTTCAGGTACCTTCTCGTGTAAGTAGAGGTATGGTAGAGCTGATTAGTTATGTTCGTTTTGATTATAAGTTTCATGAAGAAAATTTGGGAAGGTAATTGAATTTCGGGGATAAGATATAAAAATTTGGAGGTTTGCTGATGACATTGTAATTCTGCCACAAACACTAGAGGACTTGGGGGTGAGTTCAGACGAATAGGTACGGTCTTTAAAAGAGATTACAAGAATAATGCCAACAAAATGAACACAGGTGATAGAAAGCAATCGAATGAAATCGCAGGATGCTATGGAAATTAGATTAGAAAATGAGACAATAAAAATGCTGGATATATCTTGCTATTTGGGAAAGAAAAGAAAAGAGAGGGAGAGATTGACGATGACGAAAGTAGAGAATATATATAATACAATAGCAAGAAAATCGTTATAAAGACATAAAATTGCAACCAGTCCCATTTTTTTAAAATACTTGTTAGTTTCATAAACCGATTTTCGAACCTTTTCAGACTTAACATGGTGCACATAAATGTTTTGTAGCGTAATGCTGAGTACAGGCTAGCCCCAGTACGAATGAATTTGTAATTAGTCATTAGTATCAACGTAGCAGCTTCCTTTGTTATTGTCGGTTGATTAAAAAACACTCACTTTTCACTGGATACAATTATTTATATCGATTTTCGCGATTCATTGTGAGAATACAAAATTGCTGTATAACTCGTTGTTCTATAACACTATTCTTTGAACTACTGTTAACTGAGGAAACTTTGGATATATTAAGAGTCTGACAAGTTATTTATTTATTTATTTTGTTATCAGTCATCTGACTGGTTGATGCGACCCTGCACGAATTATCCTGTGCTAACCTCTTTATCTCAGAGTAGCACTTACACACGACGTCATTCATTATTTGTAGGAGATATTCCAATATCAGCTTTTACCTACAGATTTTCCTTTCTGCAGCTTCTCAAGTAACATGGAATCAGATCGATGATATCTTAACATACGTGTTATTATCCTATTCTTTCTTCTTATACGCATCGTTCCTGGTCGATTCTGCGAAGAGTCTCCTCATTTTTTATCATTACACCTAACAACTCCATATTTCAAACGCTTCACTTCTCTTCTTCTCCACTTCTCCCACAGTACGTTATTCACTTCCGTATGATGTCGCGGCTCAGGAATCTCTCATGCGTATTAATGCCTACGTTTGATACCAGCAGACTTCCTTTCCTTGTGCTTATCTCCTTTTCATACCCTCTTTGCTTCGTTCATCGTGGATTATTTTGCTTCCGAGATAGCAGAATTCCCTCTCTTAATTTAGCTCGTGGTCCCCAATTTCTACTACTATTTATTACTTTCGTCTTCTTCGATTTAGTCTCGGTCCATAGCGTGTGCACAACAGAGGTTTGTCTCCCTCAGTGATTTGTCCATTATTTCAAAGTCAAAGAAATAATTATAGTACTGCAATGTTGCAATGTTTCCTCTAACCGGGAAATCTATTGTTGAGTCTGAAGAAACATTTTTGATCCTCTTGTATATCATGTATGAATTTTTCTTCCTTTGTGTCTTAGTTTTTTCCATTATTAGACGTACTAGCAAAGTAGTCAGCACTGCAAGATTACTTTCTTCAAACACTGTCACTTTTTGATTCCACTTCTATCATCATACCAAACTTCAAAGAAGGAATAGGTACCCAGAAGTGATGACCATTGTCACGGTCATCTCCTAGGATTCAAACCATGACCACCATGAGTCAAACTTCAAGTTTGAGGGAAAATTACAGCACACTGCCGTTTTCTTGTGCCATAGGATCATGCACCCACGTCCTACTGTAGAAAAGGAAAACGTAGTGACAACGTACCCTACAAGCAACAAAATTTTTGTGAGCAAACCTAACAAAAATGACCGTATTTGGCAATGTTACCTACAAGCAACGTTATTTTTGTGACCTGTTTTTATGTAGTACTAACTGTACAGCCCTAAGACAGCATTACAGCTCACCTTCACAACTTTTCAAACGAACTCATCGCCGGGCCGTGAAAGCCGAAGGGATGTCTACCGGGCGCCATGTAATCCTCTGCATTGCTGTGTTACGCGGATGCCGTTTGGAGGGGCATCACACTGCCCTTCGGACCGTTTTGCAGAATTACCAGACCGTGGAGCCGCTACTATCCGGTTAATTAACATCTCGACTCCATTTGTATCATGAGGCTGAGGTCTTCTTATATCAGTCTTCCCACCAAGGCAAAATTCTTGGTAGTATCGGGAATCGAACGGGGTCCTCCGCATGGCAGCTATCTACGCTGGCATCTCAGCCACTGAGGTGGACTTTAGAGCTTCTACTACTAAAAAGTAGAAGAAACACAGGGAAAAAAGTAAAAAAATAAGAAAATACATTCTCACTGATGTGGTACCAGCAGACAGCCATATAAGGACCCTAACTCGTACATTTGTTTATGACAGTTTTTGCAATTACGAGTATTAAATACCTCTGGAGCACAAACAGTAACGTTCCTTGTATGGTATAAGTATCAATGAAAGGTTATGAGAGTATATTCATTTCTCAGACAGCCTCAGATTGCTGCTTCAGAGCGACAACGCTAAATAAAGATTTGAGTAAGATACCAAAGTCTTGTGCAATTCTCATTACTGATATCCTTTTAACCTTAATTTTAATTCCAATTCTGAATATTTATGGAAAATTTAGTTGGTTTTTGGAGGAACCTACACTGATCAGCCAGAACATTACGACCACCGACCTACTATCGTTATAAACCCGTCCAGGCGATACAGCGTCACCTGGCGAGGAGTGACTGCTAATCATACACACGCACGATGCATGTAATATCAGTGAGTGTGCTGTCCGTATGCATATGAGGAAGGCGCGCTATCATCTGAATTTGGCCAAGTGCAGATTGTGATGGCCCAGACACTCGGCGTGAGCATTTCGGAAACTGCACGACTTGTCGGGCGTTCGTAGAGTGCTGTGGTGAGTGTCTTCAACACGAAATGAAACGAAGGTGAATGTCCCTCGACTCTTATAACTGCCATCTGGTTTCTGTACAAATTGTAAATAGCCTCTCGCTCCCTATGTTTTACCCCTGCCACCTTTATAATTTGAAAGAGAGTATTCCAGTCAACATTGTCAAAAGCTTTCTCTAAGTCTACAAATGCTAGAAACGTAGGTTTGCCTTTCCTTAATCTTTCTTCTAAGATAAGTCGTAAGGTCAGTATTGCCTCACGTGTTCCAGTGTTTCTACAGAATCCAAACTGATCTTCCCCGAGGTTGGCTTCTACTAGTTTTTCCATTCGTCTGTAAAGAATTCGTGTTAGTATTTTTCAGCTGTGACTTATTAAACTGATAGTTCGGTAATTTTCACATCTGTCAACACCTGCTTTCTTTGGGATTGGAATTATTATATTCTTCTTGAAGTCTGAGGGTATTTCGCCTGTTTCCTACTTCTTGCTCACCAGATGGTAGAGTTTTGTCAGGACTGGCTCTGCCAAGGCCGTCAGTAGTTCCAATGGAATGTTGTCTACTCCGGGGGCCTTGTTTCGACTCAGGTCTTTCAGTGCTCTGTCAAACTCTTCACGCAGTATCATATCTCCCATTTCATCTTCATCTACATCCTCTTCCATTTCCATAATATTGTCCTCAAGTACATCGCCCTTGTATAGACCCTCTATATACTCCTTCCACCTTTCTGCTTTCCCTTCTTTGCTTAGAACTGGGTTTCCCTCTGAGCTCTTGATATTCACACAAGTCGTTCTCTTATCTCCAAAGGTCTCTTTAATTTTCCTGTAGGCAGTATCTATCTTACCCCTAGTGAGATAGGCCTCTACATCCTTACATTTGTCCTCTAGCCATCCCTGCTTAGCCATTTTGCACTTCCTGTCGATCTCACTTTTGAGACGTTTTTATTCCTTTTTGCCTGCTTCATTTTTGTATTTTCTCCTTTCATCAATTAAATTCAATATTTCTTCTATTACCCAAGGATTTCTACTAGCCCTCGTCTTTTTACCTACTTGATCCTCTGCTGTCTTCGCTACTTCGTCCCTCAAAGCTACCCATTCTTCTTCTACTGTATTTCTTTCCTCCATTCCTGTCAATTGTTCCCTTATGCTCTCCCTGAAACTCTGTACAACCTCTGGTTCTTTCAGTTTATCCAGGTCCCATCTCCTTAAATTCCCACCTTTTTGCAGTTTCTTCAGTTTTAATCTACAGGTCATAACCAATAGATTGTGGTCAGAGTCCACATCTACCCCTGGAAATGTCTTACAATTTAAAACCTGGTTCCTAAATCTCTGTCTTACCATTATATAATCTATCTGATACCTTTTAGTATCTCCAGGGTTCTTCCATGTATACAACCTTCTTTCATGTTTCTTAAACCAAGTGTTAGTTATGATTATGTTGTGCTCTGTGCAAAATTCTACCAGGCGGCTTCCTCTTTCATTTCTTAGCCCCAATCCATATTCACCTACTATGTTTCCTTCTCTCCCTTTTCCTACACTCGAATTCCAGTCACCCATGACTATTAAATTTTCGTCTCCCTTCACTACCTGAATAATTTCTTTTATTTCATCATACATTTCTTCAATTTCTTCGTCATCTGCAGAGCTAGTTGGCATATAAACTTGTACTACTGTAGTAGGTGTGGGCTTCGTATCTATCTTGGCCACAATAATGCGTTCACTATGCTGTTTGTAGTAGCTTACCCGCATTCCTATTTTCCTATTCATTATTAAACCTACTCCTGCATTACCCCTATTTGATTTTGTGTTTATAACCCTGTAGTCACCTGACCAGAAGTCTTGTTCCTCCTGCCACCGAACTTCACTAATTCCCACTATATCTAACTTCAACCTATCCATTTCCCTTTTTAAATTTTCTAACCTACCTGCCCGATTAAGGGATCTCACATTCCACGCTCCGATCCGTAGAACGCCAGTTTTCTTTCTCCTGATAACGACATCCTCTTGAGTAGTCCGCGCCCGGAGATCCGAATGGGGGACTATTTTACCTCCGGAATATTTTACCCAAGAGGACGCCATCATCATTTTATCATACAGTAAAGCTGCATGCCCTCGGGAAAAATTACGGCTGTAGTTTCCCCTTGCTTTCAGCCGTTCGCAGTACCAGCACAGCAAGGCCGTTTTGGTTATTGTTACAAGGCCAGATCAGTCAATCATCCAGACTGTTGCCCTTGCAACTACTGAAAAGGCTGCTGCCCCTCTTCAGGAACCACACGTTTGTCTGGCCTCTCAACAGATACCCCTCCGTTGTGCGTTGTGGTTGCACCTACGGTACGGCTATCTGTATCGCTGAGGCACGCAAGCCTCCCCACCAACGGCAAGGTCCATGGTTCATGGGGTTGGGGGGGGGGGTCCATGAAACTATAGGAGCTGAAGTTCTGCAGCGCCCCACAAGAAATTCCGCATTTTTAGACAAAATTTCCTTACCAATTGAACGCCCCTCTTATTAACACTCTGCTGCTACTTTAGTAAGGGTGAGTACTGAGCCTGTGTATAAGAAGGGTAGAAGGACGGATCCTCAAAATTACAGACCAATATCCTTAACATCGGTTTGTTGTAGGATTCTCGAACATATTCTCAGTTCGAATATAATGAATTTTCTTGAGACAGAGAAGTTGCAGTCCATGCATCAGCATGGCTTTAGAAAGCATCGCTCCTGCGAAACGCATCTCGCCCTTTTTTCACATGATATCTTGCGAACCATAGATGAAGGGTAGACAGATGCCATATTACTTGACTTCCGGAAAGCGTTTGACTCGGTGCCCTACTGCAGACTCCTAACTAAGGTACGAGCATATGGGATTGGTTCCCAAGTAAGTGAGTGGCTCGAAGACTTCTTAAGTAATAGAACCCAGCACGTTGTGCTCGATGGTGAGTGTTCATCGGAGGTGAGGGTATCATCTGGAGTGCCCCAGGGAAGTGTGGTAGGTCCGCTGTTGTTTTCTATCTACATAAATGATCTTTTGGATAGGGTGGATAGCAATGTGCGGCTGTTTGTTGATGATGCTGTGGTGTACGGGAAGGTGTCGTCGTTGAGTGACTGTAGGAGGATACAAGATGACTTGGACAGGATTTGTGATTGGTGTAAAGAATGGGAGCTAACTCTAAATATAGATAAATGTAAATTAATGCAGATGAATGGGAAAAAGAATCCCGTAATGTTTGAATACTCCATTAGTAGTGTAGCGCTTGGCACAGTCACTTCGATTAAATATTTGGGCGTAACATTGCAGAGCGATATGAAGTGGGACAAGCAAGTAATGGCAGTTGTGGGGAAGGCGGATAGTCGTCTTCGGTTCAATGGTTCCTCTGTAGGAGACCGCTTATAAAACACTAATACGACCTATTCTTGAGTACTGCTCGAGCGTTTGGGATCCCTATCAGGTCGGATTGAGGGACGAACTAGAAGCAATTCAGAGGCGGGCTGCTAGATTTGTTACTGGTAGGTTTGATCATCACGAGAGTGTTACGGAGATGCTTCAGGAACTCGGGTGGGAGTCTCTGGAGGAAAGGAGGCGTTCTTTTCGTGAATCGCTACTGAGGAAATTTAGAGAACCAGCATTTGAAGCTGACTGCAGTACAATTTTACTGCCGCCAACTTATATTTCGCGGAAGGACCACAAAGATAAGAGTGATTAGGGCTCGTACGGAGGCATATAGGCAGTCATTTTTCCTTCGTTCTGCTTGGGAGTGGAACAGGGAGAGAAGATGCTAGTTGTGGTACGATGTACCCTCCGCCACGCACCGCATGGTGGATTGCGGAGTATGTATGTAGATGTAGAGTGTTCTTTTACTTCTGGTACTTATACAGCGCAGGACGCATAAAGTAATTATAGCAGTCGTTCTTCTCGCTCTTTATAAGCGAATGGAAAGGAATCCTGACACGTATTATGATGTGTAGTTCCCACTTGATAGTGGTGTTCGGAGTACAGATGTAGATGTAGATTTATTCTGCGGGCGCGACCTCCCCCGAGCCGGTACGGCAAAGTGGCGAGATCGCGGAGGCGCAGCGGCGATATTCGATCGGAGGGCACCGCGAACGCCACCTCTTAAGAGGGTGCTGCCTCCGGCTAAAGAAAACATCCATTCAGGGTGCCGGCGTGCAACAACACCGCCACTCTCCCCTTCCTCTCCCCCTCCCCCCACCACCCTGCAGCTTGCCATGGAGCAGGAGGGGGGGGGGGGGGGGAAGGTGTAGCGGCCGTGCCGTTGCGCCGCCCGCTTGCTCCTTTTTATCGGAATCACGGCGCGGGAGGACGCGTGTAGCGTTCTGGCGGCATTGAAAGCTCGCCAGCAGGCCGGACCGAGCTCTCCCCTGCAGGCAGGCCGCTTTGTGTGCCCCGCGCCGCCCCGTCGCCTATTGTGGCGGCACGAGGAATCTGGGCTCGTCTGGGTCCCCGTATCCTCAGGTTTCAAGGTCCAGTCGGCGCGCAGGCCCGTAGCTTCGGCGCTCCCCTAGCCTACGTACCCGCACTGTCTCCTGCTCGCATGCACCGTCTCACCCTCCCACCGTGCTGCGAGTGACTCCAAAGCAGTTCTCTGCTCAACTTCCACCTCAATCGGTAAAAACGGAACCGTTAGTAGGATCAATTTCTTGTCCGTCCGTCGGTCTGTCCCTCCGTTAAAAACCCTTTCTCCTTTTTCTCAGCAATCTGTAGACGTATGATTTTTTTTAAGAAAAATCTTTATTTGCAATACATAATAATTATACAATATAACACACCACTTTAATGATTAGTGGGTCCTAAGTGATTCAATGGTGTATGTTATTTGCAGCTATTACAGTTAATTTGTAAATTTGTAGGCTACAGACAGGGAACGATTGACAGGAATGGGGGAAAGAAATACAGTAGATGACGAATGGGTAGCTTTGAGGAATGAAATAGTGAAGGCAGCAGAGGATCAAGTAGGTAAAAAGACGAGGGCTAGTAGAAATCCTTGGGTAACAGAAGAAATACTGAATTTAATTGATGAAAGGAGAAAATAGAAAAATGCAGTAAGTGAAGCAGGCAGAAAGGAATACAAACGTCTCAAAAATGAGATCGACAGGAAGTGCAAAATGGCTGAGCAGGGATTGCTAGAGGACAAATGTAAGGCTGTAGAGCAGGGCCGGCCAAACGCTCCACAGTGTGCAGACGTGCGGAAGTGCTGCACATGTGCACACGTGTGCGACAGCGACATCTGTTATCAGACATGTGTCCTAAATGAACGGCGGCGGCTCCACTTCCCTGTTTATGTGGTACAAGCAAGAGTGCAACATACCCAGTCTCGTTTACCTCTGGTAACCGTAACCTTAATCGAGAAGTACTGAGAAATGGCAGGTACTGTGAAAAAGCAAAGGACGGGAGATCTATGTTCTCAGTTGTTTAAAAATGACTGGGAAATGCGGTTCTTTTTTTGTAGCCGTTGGTGAAAACTCACAGTGTTTGCTATGCCGCCAAATAATAGGCGGTCATCGTAAGTTTTCAATTGAAAGACACTACAATACATATCACAAAGACGAGTGTAGTGTACTCAAGAGTGAAGAACGGTAAGCAAAATTAAATGTCCTTAAGAAAATGGATGAGACACATCAACTCGATTATCATTTCTCATGACCAGTGATAAATGTGTTTGGATTTATTCCTTCCATAATTAAAAATTATTGTTTACTAACTGTGCATTAGTGCCTCATTCTGCTCCATGTTATATTATTATCAGGAAAGTTAGTCATTAAACCGATTGTTCCAATGTGTACTTATATTTACCGTTTTTTTTAATGTGTGAAGGGCTACGCTCAGCTTAAGTCGATAAAACGTAACATTCATCTAACTGTCGGTTGTTATGCAGATTTCAGACGGAGCTGATGATAGATTTAGCGATAATGGTATTGAAATAACAGATGATCATCGAGAGGTCTGCGGTTATCATTCTGTTCAGAGGTCAGTGAGACTCAAATTATGTGGGTGTAGCTGAGGGCACCGAGAATTAGTTATAGGAAACCTTGCATTAGTTTAATGTTATTTGAAATCATGAATAAGGTTCGCTGGAAGTCGCTAAGTGCTCTCTTTCTTAAATACTAGATCAAAAACATTACTCGTATTTACGTGCCGTCAGTCAAGCTGCCTTAATAAAAACCCACGGTTGTTAACTGTATTACTTGTCTTACTGGGTTAAACTGTTAACATAAAAGTAGACGTCTCAATGAGTAGTCTGTGACAGTATTTTAAATGTTTAATACGCGAAATACCTTCCCATGGTTGGCTTGCAAGCTGTGCAAAGAGCACTAGAATGCGCCGGTACAGAGTATCCCAGCAAGTGGATAAAGCGACATCTGTCGGTAGAAACATGCACTACATGAACGCTGACGGCTGCGGCGTGCACGCTGTGACCCGGAAGTTGCACATGTGCAGGAGCACCGCACGCGTGCAAAATTTCTGGCCGGCCCTGATGCAGAGGCTTATCTCACGAGGGGTAAGATTTCTGGCCGGCCCTGATGCAGAGGCTTATCTCACGAGGGGTAAGATAGATACTGCCTACAGGAAAATTAAAAAGACCTTTGGAGAAAAGAGAACCACTTGCATGAATATCAAGAGCACAGATGGAAACCCAGTTCTAAGCAAAGAAGGGAAAACAGAAAGGTGGAAGGAGTATATAGAGGGTCTATACAGGAGCGATGTTCTTGAGGACAATATTATGGAAATGGAAGAGGAGGTAGATGAAGATGAAATGGGAGATATGATACTGCGTGAAGAGTTTGACAGAACACTGAAAGTCCTAAGTCGAAACAAGGCCCCTGGAGTAGACAACATTCCATTAGAACTACTGAGAGCCTTGGGAGAGTCAGTCCTGACAAAACTCTACCATCTGGTGAGCAAGATGTATGAGACAGGCGAAATTCCCTCAGACTTGAAGAACAATATAATAATTCCAATCCCAAAGAAAGCAGGTGTTGACAGATGTGAAAATTACCGAACTATCAGTTTAATAAGTCACAGCTGCAAAATACTAACGCGAATTCTTTACAGACGAATGGAAAAACTGGTAGAAGCGGACCTCGGGGAAGATCAGTTTGGATTCCTTAAAAATGTTGGAACACGTGAGGGAATACTGACCTTACGACTTATCTTAGAAGAAAGATTAAGGAAAGGGAAACCTACGCTTCTAGCATTTGTAGATTTAGAAAAAGCTTTTGACAATGTTGACTGGGATACTCTCTATCAAATTCTGAAGGTGGCAGGGGTAAAATACAGGGAGCGAAAGGCTATTTACAATTTGTACAGAAACCAGATGGCAGTTATAAGAGTCTAGGGGCATGAAAGGGAAGCAGTGGTTGGGAAGGGAGTGAGACAGGGTTGTAGCCTCTCCCCGATGCTATTCAATCTGTATATTGAGCAAGCAGTAAAGGAAACAAAAGAAAAGTTCGGAGTAGGTACTAAAATTCATGGAGAAGAAATAAAAACTTTGAGGTTCGCCAGTGACATTGTAATTCTGTCAGAGACAGCAAAGGACTTGGAAGAGCAGTTGAACGGAATGGACAGTGTCTTGAAAGGAGGGTATAAGATGAACATCAACAAAAGCAAAACGAGGATAATTGAATGTAGTCGAATTAAGTCGGGTGATGCCGAGGGAATTACATTAGGAAATGAGACACTTAAAGTAGTAAAGGAGTTTTGCTATTTGGGGAGCAAGTAGAGAAGGTCGAAATAGAGAGGATATAAAATGTAGACTGGCAATGGCAAGGAAAGCGTTTCTGAAGAAGAGAAATTTGTTAATATTGAGTACAGATTTAAGTGTCAGGAAGTCATTTCTGAAAGTATTTGTATGGAGTGTAGCCTTGTATGGAAGTGAAATATGGATAATATATAGTTTGCACAAGAAGAGAATGGAAGCTTTTGAAATGTGGTGCTACAGAAGAATGCTGAAGATTAGATGGGTAGACCACATAACTAATGAGGAGGTATTTAATAGAATTGGGGACAAGAGGAGTTTGTGGCACAACTTGACTAGAAGAAAGGATCGGTTGGTAGGACATGTTCTGAGGCATCAAGGAATCACCAAGTTAGTACTGGAGGGCAGCGTGGAGGGTAAAAATCGTAGAGGGAGACCAAGAAATGAATACACAAAGCAGATTCAGAAGGATGTAGGCTGCAGTAGCTACTGGGAGATGAAGAAGCTTGCACAGGATAGAGTAGCATGGAGAGCTGCATCAAACCAGTTTCAGGACTGAAGACCACAACAACGACAACAACAACAACAACTACCTACTTATTAGTAATCCTAACTGGCTGCAGCGTTACAAGTGTGTCAGTGTGGATATTAACCTACTGCAATGCCTTGCTGATCGAGCTTATCTGTTTGAAATTTATGACACATACTACGATCTACGGTCCCTTGTCGGTATAAAACATTTAAGCTACTACGTCAATGCAGTCAAAACCTACGGACATTTACGTCACATATTTCGAAGCTCGCAAATGCACTCATCAAATAAGGAAATGTAGTTCTGCGCTGCGCAAACACGATTTTTCTTCTTTTACCACCTATACATGTTTCGGAGAAGTTTCTACAACTTAAGTGGATTTTATTTATTATCTAATTATTACCTACCGGTGTTCACAAGTTTCTTTGGTATTTGCAGCACAGGGAAAAGGAAAGAACTTCAACCACAAAATGATTATCGCTCATCAAAACCTATAAGGTACTTCGCGTAAGCCTAACGATGAAATTTGGAAAGCAGCAAGATTTCCCAGTGAAACTAAGCAAGAAAATCCGAAAACTGTTAACTTGTAATTAAATCACAAGAAAAAAATTATTTCTTTTCATTTTATTCGGCTTTCTGTCTGTCTGCCTATTAAGATCCCTTCTTCTCGGGAGTGGATAGACGTATGAAGCTGAAATTTGTGTCATATTGTAAAGTAAAGGAAAGAATCCTAAAAATTCTTAATTTGTAATCATATCACAAAAAATATCCTTTTGTCTTTTGTTACGTGACTACTCTAAAGTCTTCGAATTCCCAGGAGAGATATCTTGCTAAGACCAAAATCGATGACGTGCAAAAACCATCATGATTCTCGATTCCGCGGATGGATGAACTGTCTGTATACATAATTAAGTTTGTACGGAACTATGGGTGCGGGAATGGCTTTCCCGCTTATCCGGATTCCTTTTCTCGTCACCAGTCTTCAGACTGGTTTGTTGCGGCTCAGAACGACTTCCTCTGCTTCAGACCCTCTTCTTCATCTAATAGCAACACAAAAATCCAACGTTCACCCATTATTTGTTAGAATTATTTCAGTTACTTCTCGTGACGAGCGAAGCAAAGTGAACATAAAAACAGGCATCACAGGCAAAGTGAGCATTCCTTGCAAAAGAAGTCTACTTCCGAGACGTGATGAAAGCTAACGTCTCAAAGCCTCCGATTTTTTTTTAAATGTGAAAACCCTTAAAGCTTCTTAAATAAACCAAACTTTATCAAAATTCTGTTCCCTCGTTCTTCAAGTCTACGTGTTTATTTCTCAAGGTAGTCACCGTGCGACGAACACATTTCTCCCAATGAAAGGCCAGTTGCTTTACACTGTCGCTGTAAAATGTTTCACTTTGTTGACGAGACCAGAACCTCACTTCTGCTAGCACCGCATTGTCACTATCAAAGTGCAATCTTGAAGGTATACTTTAAGATTTGGAAATTTATGAAAATCGGATGGAGTAAAGTCGGGACTGAACGGAGGATGATCGATGACGGTGAACCCAAGGCATCGGACAGTTGCAGATGCGGCAGCGCTTGTGTGTGGTCTGGCATTGTCTGGAGGAGAGGGTGCTCCATCTGTGGACGAACTCTTCGACTTCGCGCTTTCAGTGTTGAGCGTCTCGCATTACCTTTCAAAGTTTATGGCCGATCCATTAGGCATGAATTCCAAGCCAGCCACTCTGGCCGAGCGGTTCTAGGCGCTTCAGTCCGGAGCCGCGCTGCTGCTACGGTCGCGGGCTCGAATCCTGCCTAGGGCATGGATGTGTGTGATGTCCTTAAATTAGTTAGGTTTAAGTAGTTCTAAGTCTAGGGGACTGATGACATCAGACGTTAAGTCCCATAGTACTTAGAGCTATTTGAACCACGAATTCCAAAAGCACCACATCTTGAACATCCCAGAAGACTGTGAGCATGCCATTGCCTGTTGGTCGTATTGTATTGAACTTCTTCGGCGTCTATGATCCTTTGTGGCGGAACTCCATTGATGCTCTCTTGTTTACTGGGTCGAAGTGGTGAACCCTGTGTACATCGCCTGTCGCAGTGTTGATAAGGAATCCATCACCCTCACGTTCGAAACTCAAAATAAATTCTTGACAGATGTCCAATTTCCTCTGTTTCAAGTCTGGAGTGAGCTTTCGAGACATCCACATTTCTACAATAATTGCCTATACACGCTCTCGCGCTATGCCACACTTACATGACAGCTATTTCAATCTTATCCGACGATTTTTTTCCGCTGAGTTCCTAAACACGTTTTCGATGACTCTCGACGATTGTCGTACGCGATCGTCCACTCCGAGATATGTCACACACATTGGTACCCCTGTTTCCTTCATTGTGACCATGAAAAACCAACGTCACACATTACTGATGTCGATACATTTATCAACGTACAGAACTTTCATTCTTCTTCGGATTTCAGTTAAAGGCACGTTTTCTGCGTTTATAAACTCGATTATGGCACGCTGTTTCTCACGCACCCACATAGTTACGTTACACATTGCCGTATTACACGCCACAAGTCGGAGCCTTCTAGCGGCAGAGGGCTGCAACGTACGCCAGGGAAGTGGGAAAGTCGAGCGACTAACATGCATGAAATGTACCACATCGCCGACCGCGGTGGTCTAACGGTTCTAGGCGCTCAGTCCGGAACCGCGCGACTGCTACGGTCGCAGGTTCGAATCCTGACTCGGGCATGGATGTGTGTGATGTCCTTAGGTTAGTTAGGTTTAAGTAGTTCTAAGCTCTAGGGGACTGATGACCACAGATGTTAAGTCCCATAGTGCTCAGAGCCATTTTGTAATACACCAATCGATACTGAGAACACAACAAAAAATTCAGAGGCACTACTTTTCAGCGCACCCTCATACTTCTAAACATCGACCTTTATTTGAGGAAGAAATTTCTGAGAATACACACTACTGGCCATTAAAATTGGTACACCAAGAAGAAATGCAGATGATAAACGGGCATTCATTGGACATTTTCACGCACTTTGGACGCATAGATCCTGAGAAATCAGTACCCACAACAACCACCTCTTGCCGTAATAACGGCCTTGTTAGGCCTGGGAATTGAGTCAAATAGTGCTTGGATGGCATGTACAGGTACAGCTGCCCATGCAGCTTCAACACTGTACCGCAGTTCATCAAGAGTAGTGACTGGCGTATTGTGACGAGCCAGTTGCTCGGCCACCATTGACCAGACGTTTTCAGTTGGTGAGAGATCTGGAGAACGTGCTGGCCATGGCAGCAGTCGAACATTTTCTGTATCCAGAAAGGCCCGTACAGGACCTGCGACATGTGGTCGTGCATTATCGTGCTGAAATGCAGGGTTTCACAAGGATCGAATGAAGGGTAGAGCCACGGGCCGTAACGTCCACTGTTCAAAGTGCCGTCAATGCGAACAAGAGGTAACCGAGACGTGTAACCAATGGCACCCCATACCATCACGCTAGGTGATACGCCAGTAACGCGATGACGAATACACGCTTCCAATGTGCGTTCACCGCGATGTCGCGAAACACGGATGCGACCATCATGATGCTGTAAACAGAACCTGGCTTCATCCGAAAATATGACGTTTTGCCATTCGTGCACCTAGGTTCGTCGTTGAGTACACCATCGCAGGCGCTCCTATCTGTGATGCAGCGTCAAGGGTAACCGCAGCCACAGTCTCCGAGCTGATAGCCCATGCTGCTGCAAACGTCGTCGAGCTGTTCGTGCAGATGGTTGTTGTCTTGCAAACGTCCCCATCTGTTGGCTCAGGGATCGAGACGTGGCTGCACGGTCCGTTACACCCACGCGAATAAGATGCCTGTCACCTCAATTGCTAGTGATACGATGCCATTGGGATCCAGCACGGCGTTCCGTATTACCCTCTTGAACCCACCGATTCCATATTCTGCTAACAGTCATTGGATCCCGACCAACGCGAGCAGCAATGTCGCGATAAGATAAACAGCAATTGCGATAGGTTACAATCCGACTTTAATCACAGTCAGAAATGTGATGGTACGCATTTCTCCTCCTTACACGAGGCATCACAACAACGTTTCACCAGGCAACGCCGGTCACGTGCTGTTTCTATATGTGAAATCGGTTGGAAACTTTCCTCATGTCAGCACGTTGTAGGTGTCGCCACCGGCGCCAACCTTGTGTGAATGCTCTGAAAAGCTAATCATTTGCATATCACAGCATCCTCTTCCTGTGGGTAAATTTCGCGTCTGTTGCGCGTCATCTTCGTGGTGTAGCATTTTTAATGGCCGGTAGTGTATTTTACTATCAAGTACGTATGAATTATTTACTCACTATAAATGTTTGTGGCCGTAACATGTATCCTGTCAGCTGTCTATAAAACTTGATGATTAATATGCAATGTACTCCATATAAAGGTCCTGCGAATAATTATTCACAATCTAAGAGTATAGTTACTAGTTCGACTTTAAAGCGAGTGGAAGACTAAAGGATGAAATATTGTAATGAGAAACTAATGATGACCCTGCTGCAATCCCAAAAAAAGAGAAACATTGAATTCACGGAATAATCTTCGAAGGCCACAGTACGTTTTACATTAAGTTATTATCGATTTACTGAACAAGTATTATAATAATTTAGTTGTTCCTGGTGTGACTGCTCATTGAAGAATCGAAATATTGGCAAAAAAGTGTTTAAATAATTCTGACACGAATTTGAATACCACCAATTACCTCATGCAATTGTAGAGTAAGCGACATCTCCGTTTCATTGTTAATTTCATCTCTGTTATTGTGTTATATAAAAACGCAATGTTTAAAAATACCTCCATGGAGTAGAGCATGGACATATGGATCGACATATATATTTTACAAGGCTGCAAACTGTTGGCTCCCTGCAGCTTAGAAGGAGATGGAAAAAGTTTCTCAATTTCAGATCTGTTCCTGAGCTTGTGTGTCGCTTTACACAAGAGATTACATGTAGAGAAGAAACATGCCATTCCAATCAGTCTGTCGCCATTTCGGGAAGGTTAAGAAGAATCTGATGCTCTTCGTCTTTGCTATGAATAAACCAAACTTCCATTTGAAAACTTTCTGTAGCCTAGTTCCGAGCGGCGTAAGATATTAATAGCTTGCTCACTGCTGCGTCATCGACCCCTCGCTATTAAGTTCGACGACAGAACGGAACCTTCTGGCTGTTCCTCCTCCCCCCCCCCACCCCCTCGCCCAAGCTGTTTCTCTTGTCCTCGCTATACATTAATTTCTCGCTACCTTTCAACCGATCTCTTTCAAGACTCGAGTGAACGAAGTAAGTTTTTGTGCAATTTCCCTTCAGGTAGCAGCACATCCTGCCTCTGTGTAGCTGCGTTAAAGAAAACACGAAACGCCGTAATTGGATTAGGAGCTCCGCTAGGGTTCCAAAGTTTGGCCATCCTCTCTCTCTCTCTCTCTCTGTCTCTCTCTCTCTCTCTCTCTCTCTTTCTCTCTGCCTGGTAGACATGCGATCACGAAACCCGTTCTGGCGTACAAGCAACTTTCCTATTCGTCGGTCGGGATTTCAAAATAGCGTTCAGGATGTCGTGTTCACGGTTTTCTGTGCACATACAACAGACGGAAACCATCTTTCGTGCTTGCTCAATTAGGGTCGAGCCGTCAACTCTGCCCTGAGGTTCCGGCTCCTAAGCGGCCGTCAAACAAAACCGTCGACGCCGACGCACGATTTAAGTGCCAGCACGCACAAACCTTTTCACGCAATAGGCGTATCCGAGCCTTTCCTATAGAACGCAAAGGCAAAACGCATGAAATTTTCTTTTCTACATACGATTCATTCGTGTTCTGAAATAAACTATGCCTGTAGTTGCCGGAACTGAAATAATCTTTTTACTGCCGAAGCAAGTTCCGGTACATTTATGTCATCATATATAGCTATGTTTATTTACGTTTTTAAAATACAAACAAGTTTTAAGAATAAATATTGGAAGAAAAATTAGGCTTAAGAACATTCGGATTCCATTGTGACTGTTACCTTTGCTGATCGTTACATTTGTAGGACTTTCTTTACATTATTTAGGTTTTCATCTGGAACGATGTTTTTGTTAGCTTGCTTGTCAAGTTAGCAGACCATTTAGGTAACCTTTAAAACTAATGTTGTTGCACAAAAATATTTTGCCACTGCATTTTTTTTTTTTTTTTTGTAGTAATTGTGAAGTTCAGTTTCAGGTTCAGTTATCCTCATATAAGAGTTTCTTCATGGTATCCTTACATCTTTTCCGTGCATGTCGATATGATACATGTACAGTACAATTTCACGCCTGATTCGATCCCCCACCGTCACCCTACAGGAGCTAAAGCAGTCCAGAAGCAACAACCCAGACTCCATCCCTCCAGAAGAACTTCAAAATACAGTGGGATAGAGAAAAACACCCTCTCCAGTGGTTTACAAAACTTTCTTACTAGGTGAATGAGTAAGTGTCAGATTGCAAACCTAAACATTTTGGGGGCAGTACCAAGTTTCCTGGGTTCTTTTCTTCTTTCCAGCACTTCTTTCTGTTCCGATGACTGTTTGTATTCTGATATCTGATAAACGCTTCGTGATTCAGCCTCTCCTGTTAACTGTAGGTCAGTTCACAAGTGCATCGGGAAATCAGTTCGTTTAGGGAGGGGGATGGGGCAAAGACCAGACCTAGTAAAGCAAAGAGGTATTCAAACCAATCGTTGGACTGAGGACAGCTTTGCTTTACTTTAGACATAAAAGCGTTCATTCCAGTACTCAACAAGAGGTCAGAAAAGGAGCACGTGCGACTCTGTTATTGAGGGTTGCATACATTAGAAAGCAAGGCGCCGCTTTTACGTCAGTGCTGTTCTAGCTATTTCCTTCCCCCTCCAGTTCTGCGAGTACGACGAACCTCAGAACGATGGCACTCGCATTGCTTCCTATTTGTCGACGCCTTATCTCTTATTGAAATCTGTAGGAGTGTAAAGCTAGTCCTAACTTATTACGGATGTTGAGTGCGCGATCTTGCGGTTGTAGTGTGACAGTGGCAGAGCGAAAATGACGGAAAGCTTAAGATGAAAATTCAGTGAATGCAGTGTACACAATTCCAAATGCGGTTCATAAGAGGAAGAATGATGCCTGTTCGGTGTTACTATTTTTCTTTATTCCACGAATCCACGAGAAAAAGTATACGTGCTACGTCAAACGAAAACAAGGCACAGAATAACGTCATTATTATGTCCCTGTGTCCCAATAACATAGTATTTATATTTTCTTTTGGTCATATCAATTAGTGTAGATGGGCTAATAACGAATTGTGTAGCTTATCGATCATTTCTCTAACTTTTCTCAAGACCTCTGCAAATCCATTGCAAATAATCATTTAGAGAACACACCTCATCCTCTTGTCCTGTTTTCTTCTGCCACTGCCGTCGCAGCCTCATTAACGTTTCGAAAGTGTTTGTATGTCAACGTAATTGTTAGACATTATCTCAATAGGCATTAAATAGTAAAATAAATGTCTTGGAACAAATTATACATATTAGCATACAATAATCATCGTGCCTCACGGTTGCATATGTAGCGGCAATGTCGCAAGTTATTGGATGTACTTGGGAATTAGTGTACTCGCTCTCCTTTAGATGCTGGTACAGTTCACTGTACGCAATAACAGACTCAAGTGACGAGTTTCCAGTTAAATGGGTAGCGGCGGACGGGAGAGTCAACTAGAGTTGTAAAACTACCGTAGACTGCCGTAAGTAAGCGTGACTACGATAGTTTTTGCAGTGGCTGTCCTCAGTTACGGTCGTCACAGCGTTAATTGTACGTTAGCTGTGTTGTATTCCATTAGGCGCTAACTCATTTCAATCGGTTTGTTTGCTCATGCGCTCAGGGTCTCATTAGATTCTCCTAGAAACCGTAAGCGCTGAACTGTATAGAAACGGAGTGAGGATACATAAAGGGCCACGTAAACTATGGAACATTTTTGTTCTATATCATTATCCTTCTCTCTGTTACTAAAAAGTAAAATGAAAATGTCGTGTGACTAGGGCATCCCGTCGGGTAGACCGTTCGCCGGGTGCAAGTCCTCCGATTTGATGCCAGTTCGGCGACTTGCGTGTCGATGGGGATGAAATGATGATGATTCGGACAACACAACACCCAATCCCTGAGCGGAGACAATCTCCTACCCAACCGGGAATCGACGCCGGGCCCGTAGGATTGACATTCTGTCGCACTGACCACTTAGCTATCGCGGCGGACTACTAAAAAGTAAACAGTATTTATAACAATATTTAAACTTTCAGTGTACAACTCCGGTTTTATTCAAAAATTGTAGATTTCTGACTAGAAACAGAGGGCTATTGTAAAAATAAAACGTCACAGATTTATCATACAGTGCGAGAAAACGCAATTTGCTAAAAAAGGTAAAATTAGAAACAAAATGTAAAACAGAAACATGTGAGAAATTGAAACTTCGTGGCAGATTAAAACTGTGTGCCGGACCGAGACTCGAACTCGGGACCTTTGCCTTTCGCTGGCAAGTTCTCTACCAACAGAGCTACCCAAGCACGACTCAAGCCCCGTCCTCACAGTTCTGCAAGGTTATCAGGAGAGCTTCTGTAAAGTTTGGAAGGTAGGAGACGAGGTACTGGCAGAAGTAAAGCTGTGAGGACCGGGCGTGAGTCGTGCTTGGGTAGCTCAGTTGGTAGAGCACTTGCCCGCGAAAGGCAAAGGCCCCGAGTTCGAGTCTTGGTCCGGCATACAGTTTTAATCTAACAGGAAGTTTCATATCAGCGCACACTCGCTGCAGAGTGAAAATCTCATTATGTGAAAAATTGCTTCGTACATAGTCGAGCTTATATGAAACATGTTTTTGTTATTGCTAAACAACTTTCGCAGATATCAATAATTACTGGAAAGTCTTGCCTTTGATCACAAAATAATAACAATAATTATACAGACCTTTGTTGTGTTAGTGCATGTAAGCTGTTCTTGCTTCAGCAGGGACTGCTTTTGCTACATAAAAGCGCAAAAGTAATTTTTATTACTTGTAAAATGCAGTTTATGTTTTGTAAGGATACAAAGTACACAGTGGACTGACAATGAACGATGTGCGGTTGTAATTACATGCAAAACAAACAAACGTAAAACAAAGACAAGTCTTCGGATCCCTGTTCCTCCTTCCCACAATCATTTATGATTCTTTCCCTGATAAAGCTACCAATACCACTGGTAATTCTGCCATTCGCTTCGTCATTTTTGTACTGTGTCAAAACTACCGAATCGTAGTTTTGATAGAGCGCAGCTCTATAGAATCAACCCTCCGAGCTTATGAAGACGGTGTGTCCGGAGATAACGTCCCAGGAACACTGGCCAGTTTAGTACGAGTATGGAGAACTAATTTCTGACCTCTATTACCCATGTATACTGGTGTATAGTGTGATGAACAGGAAGTATGCGCCGCCACCGAAAGCATGCCGGGCAAATTCCGATGACCGACTACCAGAATTTGAACTAGCTTCCTCCGAATGGCGAGCCCGTACACCAGTACCGAGATGTGAATAAACTAATCCATCAATCGATTGTGTTGTTTTTATTTCCAACAATCGCAGCTAGCTCTGCTAGAAATTGTTTAATTCGTAGCAAGATCTCTTCGCAGCTACCTCTTTATTCGCACGAAGTAATGGCCGCTATCGACAGGGGATCTCAGGTTGATTCCGTATTTCTGGATTCCCGGAAGGCTTTTGACACCGTTCCTCACAAGCGACTTCTAATCAAGCTGCGGGCCTATGGGGTATCGTCTCAGTTGTGCGACTGGATTCGTGATTTCCTGTCAGGAAGGTCGCAGTTAATTGACGGCAAATTATCGAGTAAAACTGAAGTGATATCAGGTGTTCCCCAGGGAAGCGTCCTGGGACCTCTGCTGTTCTTGATCTATATAAATGACCTGGGTGACAATCTGAGCAGTTCTCTCAGGTTGTTCGCAGATGATGCTGTAATTTACCGTCTAGTAAGGTCATCCGAAGACAATTATCAGTTGCAAAGCGATTTAGAAAAGATTGCTGCATGGTGTGGCAGGTGGCAGTTGGCGCTAAATAACGAAAAGTGTGAGGTGATCCACATGTGTTCCAAAAGAAATCCGTTGGAATTCGATTACTCGATAATTAGTACAATTCTCAAGGCTGTCAATTCACCTAAGTACCTGGGTGTTAAAATTACGAACAACTTCAGCTGGAAAGACCACATCGATAATATTGTGGGGAAGGCTAGCCAAAGGTTGCGTTTCATTGGCAGGACACTTAGAAGATGCAACAAGTCCACTAAAGAGACAGCTTACACTACACTCGTTCGTCCTCTGTTAGAATATTGCTGCGCGGTGTGGGATCCTTACCAGGTGGGATTGACGGAGGACATCGAAAGGGTGCAAAAAAGGGCAGCTCGTTTTGTATTATCACGTAATAGAGGAGAGAGTGTGGCAGATATGATACGCGAGTTGGGATGGAAGTCATTAAAGCAAAGACGTTTTTCGTCGCGGTGAGATCTATTTACGAAATTTCAGTCACCAACTTTCTCTTCCGAATGCGAAAATATTTTGTTGAGCCCAACCTACATAGGTAGGAATGATCATCAAAATAAAATAAGAGAAATCAGAGCTCGAACAGAAAGGTTTAGGTGTTTAGTATGATTGTGGTTCGATGAACCCTCTGCCAAGCACTTAAATGTGAATTGCGGAGTAGTGATGTAGATGTAGATGTAGATGTGTTCGTCAGTGGTCACAGCAGTTACTGGCGAGACGCCGCCGCTGCCGCCGACCGGACGGCGGCACCGAAGGGCGAGCTATTGGTATAGGCGTCGGTGGGGGCTGGAGCGCTGGTGCCGCCGGCGTGGGGTGGCGGAGGCGTGGTGGGGAATAAGCCCGGGGGAGGGGGGGGGGGGAAGCGGGCAGCGAAGGGGCAAGGGGGGAGGGGAGGGGAAGAGCCATCGGGTGCGCGCAACCAGCGATCCTCAGTCGCGCTCCGGCTTCCACCGAGAGCGCAAGTGAACGCTGAGGCGGGGAGGCGTGCGGAGTCGTAGCAAGTGACCGATCCAGTGGCCGGCCGACACTTTGTTAGAGCAGGCGCCGGCGACCGGCACCACGATGCGTCCGCCCACGGCCGCCGGCGAAACAGTAGCAGTGAATGCGTCTCTTCTCCGGGATGCAGTGTGACAGCGGGCTGTCTTCGTCTGTGTGTGCGTGCGTTCTTTGCGATTTTTTTTTATCTGCGTTGCTAGAGGATAACGTTGCCGTATTTTTGTAGCCGATATCACGTGTGCAAGTGAAGGAAATTAAAAAAGACAAAATTCTTAACTATAATGCCATGTGTTTTTGTGTCGCAACTTTATTTCGTGCAATGTTGATATAAGAAAGAAGATCTTTGGTGGCCCGACAGAAATGTGCTTGTTGCCGTTCAGAGAATTTTAACACAGTGGAGTGGCTGGAAATGGAAATGATCTGCCAAGGTATGTTGGTGAACGTCTTCCCGTATTTATGAATTGTGTGATTTCTTTTTCTCCTACTTCTAGCTTTGCAGCCGTGAACTGGTAGAGTTACTAAGCGACGTCCTACGATTTTTGTTAAGGTAGCAGTTAGCTGTTACGTCTTCTGTTTCATTGGAACTCTAAAGGATTAAGATGACGCTGCACTGTGCAGCATCGCCGTAGGCACTGTCCTAACCGCATTATGTATAACATGTCTTCTATTCTTCACTCTCAAAAGTCGTCCAAAGTTGAAGAGACGCTGGGCAGTATTATTTTGTTTTCATTGTTTTCCTTTTATCACTGATATGGGAGTGAACATGCCTGTTTGATAAAAAAAATTGCATGTTTTTGGTCAAAAATTATGATACGGTAACAACACAAAGAAGGAAGTAGAATACGGAGGAAAGAACTTTGTCGGGTCGTCTCTGCATGCAACGGTCATTCCCAAAAAGACGTACCATCTTCAAATAGACCTATGACTGCAGAACTCCAACAAACCCTGGCGTAAAATGTGCCGGGAGAACTATGTTGCCACGTTGTCAATAGTGGCCTTATGCGGACACGTTTATTTGATACAGTTGCACTAAATCTGACACTTTGGTAAAAGATGTTTAGTAAGCTCGCACAGATACTGTAAGCAATAAGACGGTTTATTTTCTCCGAATCTTGCTGGGTTAGCCAGCCATAGTTGGTGTACTCTTCCAAAAGCTAGAACCGAATTAACTATTTTTTATGTTGGAAATATTTTGCTCTTTTTTTATATTTGCGTCCGTCTTGTTGACAGCGATTGGGTGCTTGGGTGTTTCGGTCAGTCAGTATTATTTGTCCTTGCACTTCTTTCTCGGTGACGTAAGGAAAAGCCGTTATTGTAATTGTTTTTCGACTTTTTTCACTACTTCATTTCTGTTAGTCCAGTAGGGAGTTCATGAGCTTTTTTCTGAATTACGTCGACTGCTAAAAGTAGTGCACTTGCTCAGCAGACAGTCCTCTTCACGCATTATAATATTTGTTCGCTCTTCCTTATTGATTTCACGGTGATCTGGCGAGAATATCGCTGCTGTTTTGATTCATGTTCAAATTCAAATTGCTCTGAGCACTATGGGACTTAACAGCTGAGGTCATCAGTCCCCTAGAACTTAGAACTACTTAAACCTAACTAACCTAAGGACATCACACACATCCATGCCCGAGGCAGGATTCGAACCTGCGACCGTAGCAGTCGCGTGGTCCCGGACTGAAGCGCCTCGACTGATTGACGTTACAACGCAGTTTTATTACATGTAGGCGGTATCGTAAGCCGGCTAGGTACTCTCACTCACATTGTAAACTTCTGTTCTTTTCTTCGTACAGGACAGGCATTGTGTTGTTGATACCTTAGGCGACAGGTTCTTTCTACTCTCCTGGCTTTCATTTCTTGTCACGTAGGCCGTTAAATTTCGCTTCCATTTCCGCGTACAGAGCCGCCTCGTTCGTGGCGCGGCGTCTGGTTGCTGCCGACGTCGGCCTCGGAGCGGCAACAGCCAGCCAGGGGGCGCGCGTAATGTTCCCGTCGGCGCTGGCTGATGACTCAAAGAGCACCGCCTCGCCGCCCGGCACCCAGCCGCCGGGCCTCCGCTATTCAAGAATTAAGCACGCGGGGAGCAGCGCTGGCGTTCTCAACTGGCGGCTGCGCTCCACCCGAACTGTAGTCGAGAGCCGGTTCGGAATGCTAATCGTCTGTGAGGGAATATGAGGGAACCGCTTGCGAACGCTCTTTGTTTACGTGGCATCAGCACGTTTTCGCGATTCGCTCTTGCGTTGCTCATCTCGCATATTACGTGATTAGTTATCGTTCTTGCTCATTAGTACTGCCGGTTTATTTCGAAAATGTCGACAGACCTGTAAATTTTATTCTTTCCACGCTGTTGTGGATGGGCTTAATAAAGCGGCGCTTTTGTAGGTCGACGTGGCCAGTTCATGATGTAGTTTCTGTCTCGAGCTAGACGTGATTACAGGTCCTGACCAGCATAATGAAGTGAAAATCTGTTGTTTAACCCCTCCAGACCTGATTTTTTTCTGGGGGATGGAAAATAACGATAACAATATTCAATTATACAGTGAAATATAGCAAACTGTCCAGTTTCGTAAATTGTAGTGGTCACAAGCTGCTGCGCAATGCTATACTGACTTGCAGATATTTTCATAGTGACACCCAACTGTTCGAAACAGCTGCACATGACGAAAAGCTTGTACATTCACAAACTTTTAACTCAGGATTCCACTGGGAAAAAACACTTCTGTTGCAACTAAGACACAGTAATAGTAAATGTACACAATTGTAGCCAGAGGGTCTGAAAGGGTTAAGAAAATCAGCTTGAATACTTCGCATGACACTATGAACTGCCGTGTCTCCAGGCGCGTTTATGTTACCATTACTGGTATTCATCTGTTAGGCAGTGGTAGTCCTTTGTGTGCCTTCTCATTGGTGTAACAGAACGGAGAAAAATGCTAAGTGTCTTGACCACTGCGGCATATCTCTCTGTTGAGCCAATTTGCTTACCTTTCTTTATCAGTGAAATTTCGAAATATTTGTTAAAATACGGTTCTACTTTCTGTGAACTCATTCTTGTTGCTCCTGTTTGTTAAAATCTACCTAAAATTCCAAGTACCTTAAACGTTGCGACATATCGTTTTGATGAATCGAATTTGCTGACCTTTCTTCATGAACGCAGTTTCGAAGTACTATACACTACAACCAGAACACAATTTGTATATCTACAGAGGCCCTAGCTGTTATCAAACAGAAAATACATTTACGTTCGATGTGGAGCGCTAGACGCAGGTTCGCTCTAAGTGAAACTTTTTCGTTTCGTATCTATGGACAAAAATAAAAAGAGCTTCCTGGAGCGTATGATCAAAGTAATATGTTGTGGATGCGATGCGCGCAATTTTGGAATACATTACTGCTAGGTGAGAGAATAGGTGCACATTTATGTAATCGGAGATCTGGTATGTGTGCGCTACCATTCCGTTTTATGCAACAACATTCTTCAGAGACTGCAGATGATGAGTCTCGTATACTTCTTATACTAGCGAATAATTGTTTCAGAAGGAAAAGACGAAGTATGTGTCTACACATTAAACCGAAAGATGAGTTTGGCCTTTCAACTCTGTAGTTTGGACTATGAAGCGAATGCAACGATTGCATCAACCGTTGCGTGTTTCGCTTTTGTGCCCAGTGTGTAAGAATAGCCGTGACATAGCTGTAATCACATACCTTCTTGTATAACAACACCCTCAGAAAAACACAGAAAGAAGTCATGAATTTAGGGAGAAAAGAGTCGGTTCTTACGTAACAGCTGACCTCCCTTATCAGGAGTCGTTCTCCAATACTCAAGATCAATTTAAATTAGTTTATAAGAGTGTAACATATCCGGATAAATGTACCTGTCGTACGCATTAACATGTCAGTTTCTGGCTTATTGATAGGAGTTGCTGTTGTTATATTCGTCGGATTCCTAATAATTGCCTAATGAGGCTTCATCTTACAGAGATTCGGACTTAGGTATAAAATGTTACATTACGCATTTGTTAAACATGTGCAACGAGAAATGTAGGCTATTATAGGTAATCGAACCATGAATAGCTTTCTTTCTCTTGCGCAGTTACAGACCACTAGTGTAGCAGATTTGTCTCGTTAAGTCAATCGTATTGTTATATCCCAGGCCTAATAATCTGTCTGATAACAGGAACTCGAATAATCGCGGGACTTCACAGGTTTTTAATCTCGATATGGGTCAGTGGTCTCTCGAACTGGTTGACAGAGCGAAGTGGCTGAGTGTTACGACACTGGACTTGTATTCGAGATGACCGCCGCTCAAATTCCTGTTCATAGACTCAGATGAGTTCGCTCTGCCGTAAAAGCCAGATGATGGCTTTGGAAGGGCACAGCCGTTTTCTCTCCTGCTGAGAGTGTGTGCTACGTCATTAATGGGATCGCCGTCAAGGAGCCGTTATGTTCTATTATTTTCTCCTTTTGTATTTATTTCGAAAATACGCTCAGATTGTGTCACCCACTTTGAAAAGAGATATATATTTTCCCAAACGCAGTTACAAAATGCTCAAAGGAGGCATATTCAATTATATCGCTGGCATTGCAGTTGCTTCTATAAACGGATAGGGATTGTTACCAATTTAATGCACTCTTTGCTTGGAAAGAACGGATTTCTAAAATAATGGTGTGTTAATTGTCAAAGGCACTTTGTTCTAGCTAGGACATTATTAAACGAGGAGGATTATGACGAGATGTATGTTTATTGAGATTCTCTTTCAGTCCGACAATAAGTGATTTCCACTTGTCAAAGGCTAAATTCTGGAGTACATTGGGTGGCCACCCACATTATTGAAGTTTTTGTACTAATTACAATCAGTTCCATTTTTGTACTAATTATAGTTGCTCTGAGGTTCAACGAGCACGGACAAAACGTCATCAATCAGTTCCATAGTTTGAGCAGCGGAAATCGCTAGAGTGTACTAAGAATCGCGTGTGAACGTACTTATTATTGTACAATTAAGAGGTGTAATTGTCGATATTATTGTGTAAGGCGGAGCCTCTCATGTTGCAGCTCTTTCGGCGAAACACTTAAAGCATAACGAGTTCTTGAAGAGACAAATGTTGTATCTTCTGCATAAAAGTATTCTGCAAATTTAGTTGATGCTGCTAACGATTTCGGAACTGAGTCAGCGGTGTGAATCACGAATGATGTATTAATACGGCCACAAATAATTATCTCCTTTCCTCTGGAAGACGACGCATAGAAACAGTACTTACAGCACTTATTCATTTATGAGCAATTATATTTTGTCTATATATTCTTCCTCTCTGTTCTAAAAGTACTCCGGTGTATGCCAGAGAGATACACTGCCGAGCATTTTGTCTCGCTCCAAGTTGTTGTTGGTCGTCTCCATTCCCCGTAAACTGCGTGTGCTTGCCCCATAAATCTGATGTCCTTATCTTAGTTCTAGAACTGTCATTAATTTCTGCAGGTTCCTAGTTTTCATGCTTCATTCTCTTTTGGAAGCCACCGTTGTGTGTGACATTCATTCAAAGATATTAATCTCTGTCTGGTTTACTGATTATGTCCGTTGCCGAGCGGGCCTTTTTTACCTGCGTGGAGCCCGTCATCTTTGTGTCGCATTGTCTGAAAAGCTTTTGGTTCCTAATTTCGTGCCATGTTAATACACATTCGTTTCTTTCTCGTGTTTTGTGATCGACATATGGTTGTTAGGTCAAGGTTAGATCTCGGGCAGACGTTTAGCACTGCATTTACCCCGTTCTGTTGATCTAATTTATTATAACTGAAACGTGCCTTGCGATATCGGAAAAGAGGGTTAGGGTACAAATCACTTAGTGCGTTATCTCCTTTAATCATTCTGATCGGAAAACACGAAATTGGGTAAAGTAGCTCATACTCAAAGTGTGCAGATCGTCATTCATCAAACAACGAAAGTTTCATTTTACTTCCGACGATACACTTACAGCTTTGAATCGTTCTACATTTGCATTTCTTTTCTGGTTTTGGTGAAGCGTCGCTACCACTGTGAACTGAAAAGTTGCTGGTTGACGCCGCCCCCCCTCCCCCCTCGAAGATTGCTGTAAATACTGAATGTGCTGCTAGTGCGTGCGCATAATTGGAGAAACCAGTTTCAAAAATGTTCACACATATGCGTGTTTGTGTGCTCGCGCGCAAGAGAGAGAGAGATAGTAAAGAATGAGATTAACATTAATGTGTGATGAGTACCTACAAGAAAGAAAGACATATAAGGGGTTAATGTCTCGTTGATGACGAGTTAGTTAGAGAGGGAGCACTCACTTGTATAGGACATGAGTGAGAAATGGGATAGAGTATGCCCTTTTCAGAAGAACCATTCCGCTACGTTTCTTTAGTCATCTACGGTAAACTGCGGAAAAAGCAAAATCTGGATACCCAGGCAGGTATCTGAACCCCGCTTCTCCCAAAGGCAAACTCAAGGCCTTAACCACAGGGCAATTTTTGAAAAGTTATGAGGCAACTGTACGACGTAGTAGGCAATAACGTGTTACTTTGTAAAGGACTGTTTTATATATCTCATTCCAGATTATGCCAGTCTTGTCACCCCTAACTGTAAGGGGTCGTTAATACGGATGCAATGCGTTCCTATAGCAAATAACATCGATTGTACCGCATTAACTGTTCCTGCCTCTGCTCTGTGTTATAGCTTTTCAAAAGGTCACGTTGCTATATTGAGAGTAGAGCCGTAGGTGTTCCAACCTGTAATACTATGTGAAGTTCATCTGTGAGCAAATATTCTGTCACAAAAATGTGCAGTACCCCCGATTTCTCAGAAGCGTTGAGGTTGCTTCGGGTGCTTAACCTATTGCGAAAGCACGATTATAGTTCTTGGTAGTAAAGATATTTTATACTCGGCCTAGGCCTCATATTGACTACATAAACGCCTACTTCTAAGTAAACCAGATTTTCCAGTAATCTGAGTGCTGTTGTTCCTAAACTTCTGACCACATTGCACGAGTTTTCTCCTTTGGTTTTCTCTGGAAATAAGAGATAAGAAACCTTGTTTGGAAAAGTAACTCTGTTCTGCATTTCATTTTCTTCTGTTTAACCTCTTTCCGAATCACTTCTGATTTCTTGTCCGTTTGACAAGTTCAAAAATTTTCTTGCATGTGCTGTTTTCATTCATACGAACCAGATGGCCACAAAACACTATTCTACGGTTTCTCACCATTACGTTTAATTTTCTGGAACAGATCTTCATTACTTCTGTTTGTGTATTCGCCATTGTATTTTATTGAACCCAGTATTGTTCTTAGGACTTTCCTCTCTTTCCTTTCTCTGTTTCCCTTTTCTCCCGTCATACACAGTCATTCAGATCAGCATAAAGATTCTAGTTTTGTTATTGTAACATAGTGCTGTAACTTTGATTGAGAAACTGTTTATTAGTGTACACATCTTTTGTCTACTGAAAGGCCATTTATATCTCCCTTCAGTTGAGTTTCTTAGCCTCCAAGCCTTTTCGGTTCTTCTGTTTCACCTCAACAAGATATTTAAATTTACTGAAGCTTTTAAATTTTTCCTTTGCCTGCATTAATTAAATCTGGAGTACGTTTTTTTTTTTTTTTTTTTACATTTCATGACCATTCAAAGCTCTGGAAGGATATGAGTAGTTTGGAAGTAGAAATAATGATTCGTCTAATAGCAGAGGCGTTGACTCTTCGACTGGCAGTTAAGGAAATCTTTTTTCGACGTAGATTACCGAGCGAGGTGGCGGGACGACGACGGCTCAAACCCGTGTCCGGCCATCCTGATTAAGGTTTTCCGTTATTTTCGTAACTATCTTCAAATATATGCCGGGATGGTTGCCTTGAAAGGACACAGCCGACTCCCTTCCCCATCCTTCTCTAATCCGCTGGAACCGATGACCTCGCTATTTGCTCCCTTCTCCCAACCAACCAACCAACTAGAGTGCACACACACACACACACACACACACACACACACACACACACACACACATATATTTGCGCACCCCTTTGTACTTTTACATAGCTCCGGCTGAATGTCTGCAGAAATTGCAGCAGAGCTGTTCGTCCGACACCTAGTAGCTTGCACTCCAGTTTGTGTGACTGTCAACTACTCAACGCGACTATTATTCCGTAAGGTTGTTACTTTTACTCTTAAACTGTTCACGTAATTTATTTGTTATAAAGGTATTTTCACAGTTCCTATTACCGGTTTCCAGGGCCCGTGGAGGGTGGTCAGTAGGAACTCACATCCGGAAAAGTACCGTTTTCATATAAAATAAGTTTGAAAATACAATCGCTTTTAAATCTTCCTCTTCGCGGTAGGCACACAAAGTGTGAAGAGGATTCCGTCGCCAGCTCCTGACGTACTATGCCCTCTATTTACAATCGTTGCCTTAAGCCGTCGTCACACGGACCGTGCATCCGAACGTTGAGCGTGCCGAGTTTCTGACGTCATAGCGTGGAATAGCACGCTCGGGAGTCTTTCCGAACTGTGCAGAGCAATATCTGGCATGTCAGATATTGTGAGCGTGCGTCTGAGCGTTGACCAATGAGATGGCACAACGCCACCTACGTCACACGCACGCCGTCTCCCTTCGGTACACAGTTGTGAGGCGCCATATTGGCATTCATTTCAAGCTTATATGTATGTATGCCGTTTCTGAGTACCAGAAAATTGAGAATCACTGGAAAAACCGTTGTTGACTGTGTGATTCGTTCCAATAAAATAATGAGAAACACCATATTCATGGCAAAAGAATTATTGTATATACTATAATATTTGATGTTAAGTAAATATAAGTTCACCTTTTTTTGAGGGGTGACTTTGTTCGATTGGCTTAATCTACAAGACAGCTTGCGTTACTTGTATAAAGATATTTTGCTCCTTTTTCTTTTACGCTCCGTAATTCACATATTGCAAAGATTCTGCTACTGGGTAGGAACAGTGATTAAGTAAGACTGACCTTGGGGTTGTACTAAAATGAAGGAAGGATGAAATAATGTTTATCTTATACGGAGAAGGATTCCAAATTTGTACCGCACTGTTTGTAATGGAAGTGTACCGCACTGTTTGTAATGGAAGTTTCATAAGCCTGTGTCCTTATTGATTGGACATGGTTCTTTCCTTTTCGTGGACGATGGAGAAAACGTGCCTTTTAATAGAGCTACCGTGGGAATTTTACGCGCGCCCATTGAGTAAACAGTGTGATTTACGAACTAGAAACATCCCTCAACTGCCGCTGGAAAGCGTTGCGATCGCATTTACCACGTTGCGGGCCCACGTACCGTATGCACAAGTCGCATCGTTCCTGAGCGTCCAGCAGCGCGTTGAACTAGGCACGCTCAACATTAACGTTCGACAGCACGGTCCGTGTGCCAACGGCTTCAGCGTTTGCTCACTTCTCGGACCGTCACTGAGCAGCGTGGACGGTACAGGACGGCGGAATACATGTCTGAAGAATACACAGATATATTGATAATTTAAGGTAATGGTAGAGATACACAACGCATGTATCGAGAACTTTTTCTGGATCGCGTTAGTCCATCACATACCATTTCGATCTGGCTACAGCAACGGCCGCGAGGAACTGGCACCTTCGCAGCTGGGAGGGTTGACTGTGGACGCGCCACACTCTCAACTTTAAAGAGGACGTCTTTTGTCACCTGAGAAACCGACCGCGAGTACTCGAAACAAGTCAGAACTCATCGTCTCCCCTGTGTGCGTGCCGTGAAGCGCGAGATTTGAAAGTGATCCGATCTTCAGACTTTACACTTCCGGATATGCGTTCCTTATCAAAATCTTACCGATTAAGCCCAAAAAAATGGCTCTGACCACTATTGGACTTAACAGCTGAGGTCATCAGTCCCCTAGAGCTTAGAACTACTTAAACCTAACTAGCTTAAGGACATCACACACATCTATGCCCGAGGCAGGATTCGAACCTGCGACCGTAGCGGTCGCGCGGTTCCAGACTGAAGCGCGTAGAACCACTCGGCCACAGCGGCCGGCTAGGGTACCGTCAAATGGAGTAAAGTTGATTGGTTGGATGAAGGTGACCGAAAAAATTTTAAAAAATCGAATATGTACACATTGATAATGAAAATTCTTTCATTTTAATTATTAAACTTATTGTCCGATAGTTCATAATTCGTGGCAGTGGCTAAATGTTCAGTATTCAGAACCTATGTCTTAATACTGATTTTTTTCAAGAGGACTGATTTTCATGATTCTTTTATGAACTACAACTTTTATTCGTGTGACTGACAAAACAACTCTTGTTTGTAAGTCTTATGTATGTTGTGCATTGACCCTTAACCACACAAATAAGAGCAATAACAAAAATTAATTTATTGTACTTCCCTATTTATAGATACACAATTTATAGATTCGCAATTCTTGATGGAACCTAGATGGCTCTGACTGCCTTATCTAGAACGGTTCTTTTACGACAAAAAATTCGTGAATGCTGCAAGAATATGACGTAATGAACGTAGAAACAATGTGACACGGTGGATGCGGCAAAAGTTGTCTACAATAATCTAGTGGTGGAGTGAGGAAGTCCTTGTTGCAAGTACCTGTCTGTTAACTTATGAATTAGTGACGTAGGTCACAGTTCGATTTTTTTGTAGCATACAGTTGAGATGGTGAGAGTTGTCTGTGTGAAAATCGAGCTTGTTTACTTACGCTAATCGGTCGAAATAAAGGAATATATCCTGGATGCTTTGGAAGTGTGATTCACAGAATTTTTAAATGGGAAAATAAGCATCAACGAGACTAGCCAAGTCGATAGTATCCCCAAAGGAAACCTGATAAACAGGATACGTGGTCGTCGTGCTAAAACACAACGTGGTCAGCCAGTTTTTATTGCTAAAGAAGGAGTGTGTGTGTTTCTTCAGAATTTCATAAAGCAAATTTATGATCACATTTAACCGCCCTTAAATTTTATTTGTATGTTACTCTGAAATTAGTATTACAATTTAATTATTATACCAGTTTTTCATTCATTTACTGATAACGTTACAGAACAATTAAAGTAAGCATAGAGTCATAAACTATCCACTGTTATCACATAACGGATGAACGGTTTACATGACACCCAGGTGAAGTCCACAGTTATAAAGGTGTACGTTAAGTCTGGGATACATTTGTCAGTTTGAAGAGAAATCCTGAAAGGGTTTTCTTTTCTTTTTTTTTTTTCATATATATCGCCACAGCCTAGTTTGGCAATTTGCCGATAGTTAGCGCTAGTCGCAAACATGACGGCCGTGCTACAAAGAGAAATAGTTCTTTCATGAAATGGCCTCCCCGACCACCAGATCTCACTCCGCGTGACTTTTTTCTGTGACGACACACAAAAGATCTGGTGTTTGTACCGCCTATACCACGTGATGTAGCAGAGCTCCGGGAGAGAACACAGGAAGCGACTGCCACAGTCAACGATGCCATGCTGGGACACGTATGGAAAGAATTCGATTACGGTATTGACGTTTGTCGGGTGACCCATGGTTCGCTTATCGAATGTTTGCAAAAAGAAGTTTGAAGTTCTCTTCAAAATGCAGTTTGATTGACATCCGTGCAATGTTTAGTTCTCGTGCAATAAATAATTGAAATTGTCCCGGACTTAATGTACACACTGTATGTATCTCTCTCTCTCTCTCTCTCTCTCTCTCTCTCTCTCTCTCTCTCTCTCAATTACGATCTGTTTGAGAGAAAGGTAATGACGACCAAAAAATTTTATTGCTACACTTCAGTATACCTGCACTGAAAGAAAAAGCAGTATAGAGCGTCCCACCTAACTTTGACATCTCACATACTTCCACAAAAAAAAAGTATATGAAAAGTAAAACTGACCAGGGATGCATCTGTATCAAGGGCTCACACAGTCGGCAGGAATACACATTCCCTGCAGTAAAGAACCACCATTTTCAACACAAATTTACGCTTCTCTGACAGATATGTTTTTCCACCGAATCAAAACTAGGGGTACAGTTAGTGTGGTGTCACCGCCAGACACCACACTTGCTAGGTGGTAGCCTTTAAATCGGCCGCGGTCCATTAGTATACGATGGACCCGCGTGACGCCACTGTCAGTGATTGCAGACCGAGCGCCACCACACGGCAGGTCTAGAGAGACTTACTAGCACTCGCCCCAGTTGTACAGCCGACTTAGCCAGAGATGGATCACTAACAACTACGCTCTCATTTGCCGAGACGATAGTTAGCATAGCCTTCAGCTACGTCATTTGCTACGACCTAGCAAGGCGCCATAGCATTTGATACTGAGATTATAACATGTACCGTCAAGAGCGATGTACACCAATTGTGGATTAAAGTTAAGTACTATATCAACTACGTACTTTATTAGCTACTATTAATTGCCTTAACTGTTCCAGACCTCGCGCCAGTCAGCGTGTAATTAAACGCGTGCATTTCGGCCTCCTCTAGCAACACAGTGTTGGCTCTTCTGCCAACACTTCAGTTAGTGATGGCAGACTTCATTTCACTGCTCTGAGCCTTATATCTTCTGGAATACTTATACTTTAATCATGGAAACTGTGCCATAGCTTACGTTGTAACATTATAACGCCGTAATGAGGGTTCCTGCACTGTCTTGAACCCTGCTCGTAGGCAAACCTTGCTCTGCGCATAACAACAGAAACAGTGGCGCCGTTGCCACCTTTGAAAGTGTACGTTTTTCGTAAAGTATGAGGTTTATTACAGTGAAATAAAGTCTGCCGTCACTAATCATACCTCTAGTTTTCATGTCCATACAAAAAACATACATGTGCCGCTTAAATAAAAGTACATTGTGTTGATAGTGATGTTTGTTTATTTGTAGGCTCAAATGGCTCTGAGCAGTATGAGACTCAACTTCTGAGGTCATAAGTCCCCTAGAACTTAGAACTAGTTAAACCTAAGGACACCACACGCATCCATGACCGAGGCAGGATTCGAACCTGCGACCGCAGCGGTCTCGCGGTTCCAGACTGCAGCGGCTAGAACCGCACGACCGCTTCGGCCGGCCTTATTTGTAGGGATTGTGCATTCCTGCCCCTTGTGTGAGACCACGATGTCGGTGCATTCCTGGCCAAGTGCATTTTTCACATTTTCTTTCTTATCGGAAATACGGGGCGTTCGGAAATTCCTATAACAAACTTCTAGGACTTGTACAGGCGAATGAGTACATAATATTTTGAATAGCAACCCATGCAGGATCATGGAGCAGGACAAAGCAGGTTCATATTGTGGTAGTGGTTGGAGCAGGAAACAGTATTGACAGGGATCAGGGCAACAGTATTGAGTCTGACCTGGTAAAAATAGCATCTGCAACAAACCATACAAATGTTGGCTTGGTTCCTCCTTTCATGCTTTATGATCGGCCTCAACTGAACAGTTCTGCTAGGAGGGTCAATATGGAGCTAGATCACCTGCTTCGGGCGGCTACTGTGTGAGGTATAGGTTTGGTTCCCGTTGATGCTACTGGTAGGTGGGACTTCACAAGGGATGGCCTGCATCTCCGTGGGGAAGGGAAAGTTAAATTCGTAGGGTGATAGGAAAATCTTCAAAGGGGCAAGGCCACTGAAACTCATGGAATCTATTCTTTAGGCTAAGATCAGTGTCCAGTGATCGAACTTTGAATCAAATTAAGCTTAATGAGTAGCTCAGACAGGCACGTACTAGAGATGTTAAAATATCACAAGATTCTGATAAAAGAACACTAAAAAATAACATTCGTAACTCATAAGATTCTCGTAAAAGCACAGTGAAAAATAATGTAAACACATTGGATCGGAATATCAGGGGATTAGAAAACAAAGTAGATGAGCTTCTTACTTGTTTAGAAGATTTAGAAACTGAGGGTGTAGTAGATATTCTACGCCTGTCTGAACATCATATAGTCACATATACGGAAAAGGTAAATGGAGATGCATATAAGCTTTCAGCACCTATAAGTAGAGAAGACTATGGAGAGAGTAGGAGTTACCATATATTTTAAAATTTATCATATTGTGAAAAATTTAGAAACTTCGTGTAGGGCAACATACAGAAGCGTGTGTGTGTGTGTGTGTGTGTGTGTGTGTGTGTGTGTGTGCGTGAACTTAAACTAAATAACGGTACTTTCAAAAGTGCACTTTGTATAGGTTCCCATTGCGAAATTTTTTAACTATTTTTGCAAAACTTGGATTCTTTGTTGTGCAGTCTGTTAGAGAGAGGGAAGAAAATTATTGTTTGTGGGGATTTCAATGTAGATTTTCTGATCGTGTCTGATAGAAAGTTTGACCTTGAAGTATTACGTGGTTCTTTCTACTTGACGCCAGTGATTGATTTTCCTACTTTTATGGTTACTGCAAATTTTTGTGATAAATATATATCAGTAAATTAGGCTACTACGCCTATTTTCATTCACCGCTTTCATATGGCATCATATTTTGGGGTAATTCATCACCAAGACAAAGTATTCATTGCACAAAAGCGTGTAAACAGAATAATAGCTGGAGCCCAAGATCACACTGCAGACACTTATTTAAGGAACTCGTAATATTCACAGTACCTTCGCAATACGTATATTCACTTTGTTAATAATAACCCATTCCAGTTCAGAAATAATAGCAAAGTGCGTAGCTACAGATTAGAAGAAAGGATGATCTTCACTATTCTGTGTTATATCTGACTTTGGCACAGAGAAGACTGGATTATTCACCACAAAAATCTTTGGTTATTTGCCAAATACCACTAAAAGTTTGACAGATATCCAACCAGCATTAAAAAACAAATTAAAAGAATTTCTGAATGACAACTCCTTCTGCTCGGTAGATCAATTTTTAAATAT
The DNA here is from genome assembly GCF_021461385.2 of Schistocerca piceifrons. Classification (NCBI taxonomy): domain Eukaryota; kingdom Metazoa; phylum Arthropoda; class Insecta; order Orthoptera; family Acrididae; genus Schistocerca; species Schistocerca piceifrons. Next base: position 263,197,762 of record NC_060144.1, on the reverse strand, counting down.
GAAGTAGTAACTGTAATCGGACTGTTTCCGTGCTGCAGCCGTTTGAAAACAAGTTTGCTAGGTTGGCTTTTCAGGAGACCACGTGGGGACGGGGGATGCTTATGTCGGAATGGTTGATGTCATTTGACGGCCATCCTACGTTTCTCACCTGGTTCTAGTCTCATTCACATGTCTGTGAGTGTCAGAAGTGATACGTATGGAGTGTTGGAGATGGCGTGGATGTAGTTGTTCATTCACAGTATACCAGATGGAGCTGCGAGCAACAGCCATTGCGCGCGCAATTGCGGACCACGACAGTTATGCCTGTTGACTGTGAAGGTACTCCTTTCTCGAAGCCGTTGCGTAAACGTGCCGAAAAGAGTGTGCGATGAGTCGGACGATCTTGATAAAGGCGAAAGCAGCTCATCCAGGGGAAAGCTTAGACATACAAAAAGCCGACAGCGGTGGCCGAGCGGTTCTAGGCGCTTCAGTCCGGAACTGCGCGACTGCTACGGTCGCATGTTCGAATCCTGCCTCGGGCATAGATGTGTGTAATGCCCTTAGGTTAGTTAGGTTTAAGTAGTTCTAAGTTCTAGGGGACTGATGACCTTAGATGTTAAGTCCCATAGTGCTCAAAGCCATTTGAACCATTTGACATTCAAAAGGATCATGTCGGTATATTCTGGAAATGTGTGCTCACCCATGTTGCTCTAACACTCAGACATGTGAATGAGGCTCGAACCAGGGCAGAGAGATAGGACAGACGTGAATTGACATCAGCCAATCCGACGTAAGCACCCCTCACCATGACTACCTTGTTGAAAAACTTTTAGCAAACGTGTTATTAGACGGCTATTACCTGGGAAATGTACGATTCCGAACATGGGTTCCTGTTTAAAATATTATGTACTTACTCCCCTCTAAAAGTCCTAGGAGTTTGTAACGGGAATTTCCGAACACCCTGTATCGTTTATTGTATGATTATATGATAGCGGAACAAACACAAGTAGCAGTTACTTCTGCAAAATATCTTGGAGTATGCCTACAGAACGATTATAAGTGGAATGATCGTATAAAATTAATTGTTGGTAAGGCGGGTGCCAGGTTGAGATTCATTGGGAGAGTCCATCAACAAAGGAGGTGGCTTACAAAACACTCGTTCGACCTACACTTGAGTACAGCTCATCAGTGTGGGATTCGTACTAGGTCGGGTTGACGGAGGAGATAGAGAATATCCAGAGAAGAGCGGCGCGTTTCGTCACAGGGTTATTTGGTAAACGTGATAGAGTTACGGAGATGTTTAGCAAACTCAAGTGGCAGACTCTGCAAGAGAGGCGCTCTGCATCGCGGTGTAGCTTGCTGTCCAAGTTTCGAGTGGGTGCGTTTCTCGATGAGGTATCGAATATGTTGCTTCCCCCAACTTACACCTCCCGAGAAGATCAAGAGTGTAAAATTAGAGAGATTCGAGCACGCACGGAGGCTTTCCGGCAGTCGTTCTTCCCGCGAACCATACGCGACTGGAACAGGAAATGGAGGTAATGACAGTGGCACGTAAAGTGCCCTACGCCACACACCGTTGGGTGGCTTGCGGCGTATAAATGTAGATTAAGATGTAGATATATGAGATGGCACGGCTAACTGGGACACACTGTATATGACTTTCATTTGTTTCAGAATTATTTAAATATGAAGTCCAAAATCGGTCAGTTTCTTCCCACTTGACGGCACTGTCTTACGCCGTCTTCTTTCAGCCTAAAGGGCTGAAAATTATGGCTCCACACCCTCTCCCATTGCCACGCCTCTCACCCTCCCACACAACATACACGCGATCAGGGGCGACTCCAGCCGGTAACTGGCGGGAGCCGCGTCCTGGCGGTGTCCGTCCTTATTACGCCAGTTCCTGGCCTTTGATCTGGACGCGCACGCTGTTTGAGATTTTAATTAACGCCAAGGCGGGACAGCGGGACAGGCCGGCGTTGTTCTGGCGGTGGCGTCCCTTGGGCAGGAGTCGGCTGGGAAGGCGGCGTCTGAGGCGAGGCGAGGCGCGGCGACCTAATTGCACGGATATCCGGTGGGGGCGCAAGGCGTCGCGGCGCCACCGGCGCCAGCGCTGTGCGGTGTGAGGCTGCCGCGGAGGCGCTGGAATCTCCGCGGAGGCTTATTCACTCGCTGCACCCCGTCCGCGAGCTTTTGTTGGTAATCGTTCGCTATAACGGTGAAATCGTTGGTATTACATAGTAAACAGGACAACACCTTGCCTGTACACGACGAACACCCACTGAACCGACAGGTTTACAGAGATTGTTCTGGGATACTTTATGACTATTTCATCTTCGGCTTAAAGTGATAAACACCTACCACAATAACTCACTTCCTTAAGTTCTGGGATACGCGACCAGAGCGTAGGCCCACAAACTTAAACTGGTAAGGCCGTCCGCGGCCCTCAAAAGAGCAGATACAGTAGTAGTAGTAGTAGTAGTAGTAGTAGTTGTTGTTGTTGTTGTGGTCTTCATTCCGGAGACTGGTTTGATGTAGATCTCCATGCTATTCTAGCTTGTGCAAGCCTCATCTCCGAATAATTACAACAACTTACATCCTTCTGAATCTGCTTACTGTATTGTTCAAATGGCTCTGAGCACATCCATGCCCGAGGCAGGATTCGAACCTGCGACCGTAGCGGTCGCGCGGTTCCAGACTGTCGAGCCTAGAACCACTCGGCCACTCCGGCCGGCCCTTACTGTATTCATCTCTTGTTCTCCCTGTACGATTTTTACCTTCCATCCCCTCCCCCCCTCCCCACTTCAGTACAAAACTGTTCATCACTTAATGATGTCTCAGAAAGTGTCCTATCAACTGATTCCTTCCTTTAGTTAAGTTGTGCTACAATTTTTTTTCTTCCCAATTCTATTCAGTTACGCATCTACCCGTCGAATCTCCAGCATTGTTCTAAAACACCACATTTCAAAAGCCTCTATTCAACTATTGTCTGAACTGTTCATCGTCCATGTTTCACTTCCATGAGTGGCTACAATCCAAACAAATACCTTCAGAAAAGACTTTCTGACAACTCAATCTATATACAATGGTAACAAATTTCTCTTCTTCAGAAGCGCTTTTCTTGCCGTTCCCAATCTACAGTTTACATCCTTTCTACTTCGCCCTTAATCAGTTACTTTACCACCGGAATAGCGAACCTCACCTAGTTCTCTAAGTGTCTTGTTTCATAATCTTATTGCCTCAGCATAGCCTTATTTAATTCTGTGACATTCCGTTAGCCTTGTTTTGCTTTTGTTGACGTTCATCTTATATCCTCCTTTTAAGACATTGTCCATTTTTTTCATCTGCTCTTCCAATTCATTTGCTGTCTCTGACAGAATTTCAGTGTCATCAACAAAGCTCAAAGTTTTTCCCTCTGTTCCTTGAACTTTAACTCATATGCAAAATTTTTCTTTGGTTTCCTTTACTGCTTGCTCAGTGTACAGAATGAACAACATCGGGGATACGCTAGAACCCCGTCTTACTCCATCTCAACCGCTGCCTCCCTTACTTGCCCCCGATTCTTATAATTGCCGTCTGGTGTCTTTACGAGCTGTAAACATCCATTCACTATCCCTTATGTGGGCTCAAAAAGTTCAGCTTCCAAAATTTGCTGCCCAAAATTTTCCATTCTTTTAGATATGTGAACATTTCAACACAAAATCTTTATAGGTCGCAGACATAAAGAGGTATATGTATGTTGGATACCCATTTCATCCAATAGTTACTAATTGTTAGTTTTCTGTCATGTCTACTTTGACATGTATTTGTCATAGTTCTGTGTCACAGAACGGCACTGTAATAGCAGTCTCATATTTGTAAAGTCCTTCAAGTGTTCACCTTAGAACTGTTTGTCGCTTGATCGTGTTTTGTTGTGTTGTTGAGTGGGCATACTAGTTTCTACGGCTGTTGTGTTGCAATTTCCGAAGCGACTGATTTTTATTTTGAAATAGGAAAGTTCAACACATCTTATAAACCGACAAGAAAACAGACATTGTAGTTTACAGAGAAATGATGATAATCGATCCCATACGGCAAGTTCTACGACGAAAAAAGTGAGAACATATTTTCGTCCTACAGAATCATCTGATAATAGGGCAAATGTGATTTGTGATACAGATTTAAACTTATTTGTTTGGGGGGATTCACTGAAAACGCCAATGAGTCGTTCCATTCCAAAATCTGGAGGATACATTCAAAGGATATCTGCTATGAAAGAATTTTTCAAATAGGGACTTTTGATGAAATGACTACTTTCGATGATGGAATGGATGGCAGACTGAAAGTTAACGAGAGCTTAAAAATACTAATGAGGCGAATTATGATGAATTGTTTGAAGAAAGAAGAAACGTGGAGAATAAAATATTCCTAAAAAGGATAGAATGATCGAGCAGAGAAAAAAGTAAAGCAGGAAAGAGGCTGAAAGCGCAAAATGAAGCAAGAACGGAAGAAGAATGAGTGGTATGCTATTCACGTGGGCAGTTTTAGTTTACAAAGGCCACCATAAGGTACAGGAAAGCTTTTTTCGAGTTTCGTAGCTGATTTTCTCCGTTCTTATATTTGCAAAATGGTTTCCCTTTTAGCTTTTTGTCTAATGCACGAATCATCATGTAATTTTCAGAGGATACTCTAGTTATTACGATCTACAACATACACCAGAATTTATGCTAATGATTACAAATCGTATTTGAATGTTCTAGAAACTAAACTAAACTCCGTACTAACAGGTCTCGGAAGAGCCTAACTGTACTGTCCGATCGCAGTGTCATCCTCAGCGTTTAGGCATAATTGGACGCGGATATGGAGGGGCGTGTGGTCAGCACACCACTCTCTTGGCCGTTGTCTGTTTTCGTGACCAGAGCCGCTACTTCTCTGCCAAGTAGTTCCTCAATTGGCCTCACAAGGGCTGAGTGCACCCCGCTTGCTAACAGCGCTCGGCAAACCGGACGGTTGCCCATCCGTGTGCTAGCCAAGCCCGACAGCGCTAATCTCTGGTTTCTGACGGGAACAGGTGTTACCACTGCGGCGAGGTCGTTGGCAATGAATTTTCTACCTATGTATTATAGAGCTGTAAAACTCACATTGAATAAATTCAAGAAGTTCATTACTTGTTGAGTTTTCAAGGAAATCATGAATATAAACATTAGTGTAAGGATAAATTTCACTTGTTGATTAAAACATTTGGAAACTAATTATTTATCCACACGTCAGACTTTCTCGCCCCTTGAATGCATATTTCTTTACACAACACGTTTCATCGAATTATTTTTTATATTTTCTAGGAACAAAAATTATAATGTACCCATGCCAGGTTGGATTAATAGAAGAGATAGACATGATCCAGCGAAAAGCAGCGCGATTCGTCATGGGGACATTTAGTCAGCGCGAGAGCGTTACGGAGATGCTGAACAAGCTCCAGTGGCGGACACTTCAAGAAAGGCGTTACGCAATACGGAGAGGTTTATTATCGAAATTACGAGAGAGCACATTCCGGGAAGAGATGGGCAACATATTACTACCGCCCACATATATCTCGCGTAATGATCACAACGAAAAGATCCGAGAAATTAGAGCAAATACGGAGACTTACAAGCAGTCGTTCTTCCCACGCACAATTAGTGAATGGAACAGGGAAGGGGGGATCAGATAGTGGTACAATAAGTACCCTCCGCCACACACCGTAAGGTGGCTCGCGGAGTATAGATGTAGATGTAGATGTAGATCCTCAATTTATTGTGCGGTAACTGTATGTACCCCTTTAAAAGAGTGCAAAGAAACATAGTCGTCAGATCCGCTGAAGCATTTGGCACCACTCCGGCTGGTCGTTTAGTGTTAAAAATGGGTTTGTGTGCAATTTATTTTAACCTTTTCAGGCCTGAATTTTTTTCTGGAGGAAGGAATTTTTTTCTTTATGTGGTAATGCTGTTTGCTGACTTTTTAGTGACTTTATATGCAATATGTATATCAAAATATATACCCGTTTTCAAAACATACTCCGTACACTGGTCTTCATTTTATGGAGTAAAATAACTAATTACTAGGTATTATCTGTTTTAATAAACGGTAAAATGATCATTCAGTATGTACCATGTAAAATAACAGTATTCAATTATAATATAGCGAACCAACCACGCCCGTTTATTCTGGTGTTCACGAGCAGCTGAGCACTGCTACAGTGACATGCTGATATTTTCATGGTTACACCCAACATTTGGCAGAACTTGCGTATGATGGAAAGGTTGAACGTTTACAAATGTGTACCTCAGGTTTCCATTTGTAAAAATACTTTTTTTTACAGCTAAGACAAAGTAAAAGTTAATGTACACAATTGTAACCAGAGGATCTGAAAGGGTTAATTGGAAGGTGGAGGGTGGCCATCTACTCGCTTAGGAAACAGGATTTTATGAGAGTGGAAAAACAGTCAAGGGAATTGTCTGTCTGAATATAAGAGAAAATGAGTAGTTACGTTATAAATCCGGCAATCAGATTGGGATTTATGAGTATAGCACGTAGAGTATATGAGTATTTACCACCAGTCAAGGAGAGAATGAAGCTTAAATATTTGAAACCTAGAAGAGGCTTAGAGCACTTTTGACAGGCCACAGACGCTACCAGATAAATCTGCACCGTTTAGGGATTCGGTCTAGTCCAGAGTGTGATTGTGAAGGGGGGTAGACACTCCTGAACATGTGGTTTTCACGTGTCCGACATTTGCACAAGTATACTCAGAGGCGACGCAAAACTTAACCCTACCAGTTACCCAAGTTGATTATAAAATCCTCATGTTACATTGTGTCTAAATACTCCAGGGAAATATTACCTACTCGTGTGCAGTCGCATTACTTACGATGTGACATTTATTAAATCTTCGTTGAATACATTGACAAACGGGAGTTACTACTCAGACACGGACGTAACACAGTACTTCGCAGGACGTTTACGTTAACGTGATGTACGCCAGCAGTCTGGTGAGCTGTGTGCTGTAGAATTCATCAGGCGACCTTCTCTCGTTAAATTGTAGTCCATGCTTGTGCAGGTAACTGCCGCAGTCCGTAGGCGAATGAGAACGAAACTCCCAGCAAAAAACAGCGCCAAGTCCTCGGAACAGAAGTAAATCCCGCAGCGACGGAAGCTTCCTGACATTTATTCTGGTCTAATCATTAAAGGCTGTTTGATTGACGATTTTCATTCGTGACAAGGCGCAGTTTTCCATTCCAGTTACTCGCTGGACTATCAGCGTCGCAGAATCAAAACATTAAAACTGTGGCTTCCGTGAGCCGAAATCGGGACAGCCAGTCTACTTTTAAGCCATCATGCGAACCGAGTTGCTCTCAGTTAAGCCACTGTTTCCTAACCTTTTGCTCAGTCAGTGGCAGAAGTGAACACGAGCATTTTCTGAAATTTTTAATGTCGATCATTTACTGAAGCTTTTGATCATCTGAATGATGACAGAGTTGTCATCTGAATGCCTTTATTTTTGAAGGCCTGAGTAATTATGTTCAGCACCGTAAATATTGCGCTTGGTCACTAGATACGATACTTTTGTTTCGTGATATTCGTCACTTTTTCTTCCCCTGTAGGTAAAAATTCATATCTCAAGCAATACAATATTTCATGTTTCGGGAACTGCGTGCGAAAAACAAAAAATAATCTGCTTACGAATACCAGATAGTGTGAGCTTATCGGAAACTCTGTTTCGTGCAGCTACTGAGAGGAATGGTCCCCAAAATGTGTTTGTTGTCGTTCTCATGATAATACTGAGACTTACCTAAATAAAATTTGATTAAATAACATACTGAACTATCTGATCTTCTCATAGCGGTAACTAGGGAACATCACATCGTTTCAGTAATCTTATTTAGAACTCCCTTAACATAATCACCTTGTTTCAGTATTTTGTAAGCCAAAAGCATGACAAAAGAGATTAATGTACTTTGTAGTGTCGGTAGGCTTCATGAGTGTTCTACTATGATATGTTAGAACACTCCTCAAATATAAAGCATTCGTAGAAGATGAATGTTTCGTAGCGGAGTAAATTTTCGAAGGCTGCAAAGCTTCTTGAAGTATCGTGTCTAATTCATAACAAACGGTAACTCTGTCATTTTAATAATAATCAGAGTAGTTTTCAAACGTGACAAGCTTCCGTCCGCTTTGAGGGTGTGAGCCAGCTTGTGACGAGTCTACGTCACCACCTTTGGCAAATTGCTTTTGCAAGAACACCTGTACCATTGTTTGTACGGTGCGTGACGCTTGTCTCTTCTCTCGTGTGTGGACAAATCGCTTCAGCGCTTGTCGTACTCTACGGAACAAACAGAACAGGGGGCGGTGGGAGCGTGTTGACTTGAGATTAATCCGTCAACACCGGTGCTGTCATCAGCGCTGCGTTCACTGTGTCTCTCTGGCGCGAATCACCGGCTCCTGAACTGCGCTGGATAGTCACAGTGTAATAATGCGATTAGTACCCATCGCGTGGCAGCTATCAAGCTGGCTGCGCGGAAAGACACCTAAACGAAACAGAATTTTTTCTACGTCAGAGATACGTCTCTGGTGCACTGTTTCCAGTTGGAATTGGATATTTATGTGAAAATGAGTGCCATTGTAGGCATTCTTGGCTTACCGTAATCTGTTTTGTTTCGATTTTCCTGCTCTTTATAGAAAAAAAATTGCATCACCTCAGTTCCGAGAGTTCCGGAACCTGTGCAGAAAATTGGAATAGAGATCAACATAAACATCATTTCTGTCCTTTTTATTGTCCATGAAAACCACACATTGCATGTTGTACCGCCATCAGCGAGACCTTCAGAGGTGGTGGTTCAAAATGGCTCTGAGCACTATGGGACTTAACATCTGTGGTCATCAGTCCCCTAGAACTTAGAACTACTTAAACCTAACTAACCTAAGGACATCACACACATCCATGCCCGAGGCAGGATTCGAACCTGCGACCGCAGCAGCCGCGCGGTTCCGGACTGCGCGCCTAGAACCTCTAGACCACCGCGGCCGGCAGGTGGTGGTTCAGATTGCTGTACACCGCGACCTCAAATACCCAGTAGCACGTCCTCTAGCATTGATGCATGCCTGTATTCGTCGTAGGATACTATCCACAAGTTCATCAAGGCACTGTTGGTCCAGATTGTCCCATTCCTCAACGGCGATTCGGCGTAGATCCCGCAGAGTGGTTGGTGGGTCACGTCGTCCATTAACAGCCCTTTTCAATCAATCCCAGGCATGTTCGACAGGGTTCATGTTTGGAGAACATGCTGGCCACTCTAGTCGAGCGATATCGGTATCCTGAAGGAAGTCATTCACAAGACGTGCACGATGGGGCCACGAATTGTCGCCCATGAATACGCATGCCTCGCCAGTATGCTGCCGATTTGGTTTCGCTATCGGATGTCATTCACGTATCGTACAGCCGTTACGGCGCCTTCCATGACCACTAGCGGCGTACGTCGGCCCCACATAATGCCATCTCAAAACAGCAGGGAATCTCTACCTTAGTGCATTCGCTAGACTGTGTGTCTAAGACGTTCAGCCTGACAGGGTGACCTCCAAACACGTCTCCGACGGTTGTCTGCTTGAAGGCATATGAGACACTCATCGGTGAAGTGGACGTGATGCCAATCCTGAGCGGTTCATTAGGCATGTTGTTGGGCCCATCTCTACCGCCCTGCACGGTGTCGTGGTAGCCAAGATGTAACTCGCCATAGACGTCGAGAGTGTCAGTTGCGCGTCATACAGCCAATAGGCTGAGTCGTAACACGACTTCCTGTGGCTGCACGAAAAACATTGTTAAACATGGTAGCGTTGCTGTCAGGGTTCCTCCGAGCCATAATCCGTAGGTAGTTGTCATGAACTGCAGTAGTAGCCCTTGGGCGACCTGTGTGAGGCATGTCATCGACAGTTGCTGTCTCTCTGTATCTCCTCCATGTCCGAACAACATCGCTTTGGTTCACTCCGAGACGCCTGGACATTTCCTTTGTTGAGAGTCCTTCCTGGCACAAAGTAACAATGCGGACCCGATCGAACTGCGGCATTGACTGTCTAGGCATGGTTGAATTACAGACAACAGGAGCCGTGTACCACCTTTCTGGTGGAATGACTGGAAGTGATCGGCTGTCGGACCCCCTCCGTCTAATAGGCGCTGCTCATGCATGGTTGCTTACATCTTTGGGCTGGTTTAGTGACACCTCTGAACAGTCAAAGGGACTGTGTCTATTTAACACGGCGGCTCCAGTCTCCCTCCGCTGATTCCGGAGTGGTGATTGGCGGCCGTTGGCGATCCCTGACTGGCGGATGGTGATATCGTAGTGCGACCATCCGCACCGGAAAAAGGCTCGTGGGCGTGCGTGTTTAGCGGCTGATTGAATGTTTGGCGGGACCGTCTCTAGCACCGGCTGGCGGAATGCGTCGGCACTAAGTTGCAGGCGCCGCTTAAATCTGCCACGGTAGCCGACCGTTGAACTTGTGTGCTGGACCGAGATTCGAAGTCGGGACGTTTGCCCTTTGTGGAGAAGTGTTCTACAGACTATTCAAGCGGGAGGTGAGGTACTGGCGGAAGTAACGCTGTGAGGACGGGTTGTTAGTCGTGCTGGAGAAGCTCAGTCGGTAGAGAACTTCGCCGTGAAAGACAAAGTTCACGAGTTCGAGTGTCGGTCCGGAACACAGTTTCAATCTGCCAGGAAATTTAAATGTTTAAATACTGCTGATTTTCTATGATGCATTGATAATGTATGAAGAAGTCTTTAGAAGTCCTCTTGCACTTCTTTGGAGCCCCTTCGAGAGAGCTTTCGTTTCTGCAGTATAACTTACTGGTTGTATCAGACAAGTATTGCTCGAGGCATACACATATTTGACGAGATACTTTGTATGATTGTACTTTGTTTAGAAGGCGACGATGTAGTATAGTGTCGAACGGCTTAAGGAAATCGAGGAAGGCAGAATGTAGGATACCTCCTCACGTGTATCTACCACTTGGCAAGTGTGTATCGCAAGAGCGATGTTTCCTGATTCTTTCAGAAATGCTTGTTTCCTTATGGAACGACGCTATGTGTGGGGTTAGAATATGCTGTAGAATTTTTAACACACGGACATCAATGATATTTTTCTGTAATTGTGTGCATCTGGTCTATTACCCATTTTGTAAACTGTGAAACATCCCCTTAGAAAAATTAAGAATGACTGTACGGGTAAGCCTCTTACGTTATTTGATTTTCAAACAGCTGAGCAAAACTGAACGTACTCAGACATTTTTCTCTTTACTTATTCCGATCATCACCTAACTGACACACAATATTTTTTTTAGCGCAAAGCAGTCTGACTTTCAATAATCCCTACAAAAGAATGGCCCTGACTAACAATAGCCGGTCACGGTGGCCGAGCGGTTCTAGGCGCTTCAGTCCGGAACCGCGCGACTGCTATGGTCGCAGGTCCGAATCCTGCCTCGGGCATGGATGTGTGTGATGTCCTTAGGTTAGTTAGGTTTAAGTAGTTCTAAGTTCTAGGGGACTGATGACCTCAGATGTTAAGTCCCATAGTGCTCAGAGCCATTTGACTAACAATAACCTATACCTTTCATGAATCACTTACCTCACAAAAATCTTCGTTACTCGAACTACTGCAACAGCGAGCGCCAATACTGCCAGATAAATAAAAGATTCTAACTACTGAAGTCACTAACTACTGATAGGCATAGTTAGCAAATGGAAGATTTTGATAGAAAACAAACTATGTATTTATTTACCTTAATAGTGTTCAGAAGTCACAATATAAATATCAGTTCATGATATCCAGTCTTACAAATTTCCTTTTTCTGACGGACAAACGTCCAGATCGTCCGCTCTCAAAATTCTGCCGTCTCTCTGCCCACATCCATCACTGCTGGCGGCTCACCTCCAACTGCGCAACGCTACCCACTGTTCACATCCAACTACCCAACACTACAATAGCAAATATTCGAACAATGCAAACCAACCACAGACTGCACACAGCACAACCAGTGATTTTCATACAGAGCGCTACGTGGCGTTACCAACATAAAAACCTAAACAGCCTACTTACAACTGGAGTGACCTGCCGCTATTCCAGTCTCACGGACCTATTCGTTGCGCAGCAAATTCTCGATAAATACGTGGCGCGTTGGGTGTAAAATTTAACTGGAATTCCAACGAGCCTGGTGTCTTGATGTCTTTAAGCAGCCTTAATTGTCCTTTACCGAATCGATTACCCCAGCGTTGCTGGCGCCGAGACATTGTCGGAGAGTTTCTGCGGGGTTAGGAACGTGTTATCGCCAACAGAATCCGATAAAGCAACTATACTACAGCGAAGGCCGCAATAGCTTACCAAATCGAAGGACAGACTGTTATTCATTTTTTGGTGCCAGCCACTGCGGGAGAAAACAATTTAAAAAAAAAGGTCCAACGGAAGCGTGTTCGATTTCGCACAGCGCGTGTTATCAGCGTGGCAGCCACGAACGTCGGCCGTGGCAGCGGCAGAAGTGGCCGGCGGCACTCGTATACATGCCAGACACGTCCGAAATAAATTCTTCGGAAAGTCGGCTCCGCCCCCGCGATTTGGGGCCGATTCATTAGGCGGGGGCGGCTGTCGCGTTGCCAGGTCTGGCGTGGCCCGCGGCCGGGTTCGCAGCGTCCCAGGCGCCGCATACAAAACAGCGGCGGGGGGCGTAGGCTACGTGGCTGTGCCCCACCACTGTGACAGCGGCGGGCGGTCAGCCCGCGCGGACTAATACGGCACTGCGCCCGGCACAGTCCTGTTCCATGGGGCGTGCGGTTATTGGGTTACGTCACTGGCTTTGCAGGTACACGTCAGGCCACAATGCAAAGTCTCAGGTTGGAATCCCGGCTGTTCAGAAAATATTTGCAGAAGTTGCGGGGGACGTGCGAGAAAATACACGGGTACATATGAGTTAATGTAACTTTTACTGTTTGAGAGACAATTGTACCAAATTTTGTGCGTGCTGTAATTATGTTACTGTCCATAATCTGAATTTTTCAAGTTTTATTGTCAATTAATTTGATCAGGAAGTCGCTGGGTACACATGCTATCACTTGACGAACATAATCTCCAAGATAATCACACTTATCACTTTCAAAAAGGGGTGCGTTATTCTTAGGAATTAGATAACCTAATCCGTGTACCAACTTTTTAATATCAGTCGCCGGCATCTGTGGCCGAGCGGTTCTAGGCGCTTCAGTCTGGAAGCTCGCTGCTGCTACGGTCGCAGGTTCGAATCCTGTCTCGGACATAGATGTGTGTGATGTCCTTAGGTTAGTTAGGTTTAAGTAGTTCTAAGTGTAGGGGACAGATGACCTCAGATATTATATGCCATAGTGCTCAGAGCCATTTGAACCATTTTTGAAAATATCAGTCTTAGATGTTCATAGTAAAAAAAATATATACAGTTCACAATTAATTTCTGCTTTGAGTATAACCATTCAGTCTAATCCTAATACGTCCAAACTCAATTACGTATTACTAGAAAATCATGTTCAAGAATCAAACAATCAATTTTATTTCCATATACACTTGTTTCCTAATCTGCTTGCTTAGTTACCTCTACAGTTTAACTTCCTGTAACACAGGGCCGGCCAGAAATTCTGCACGCGTGCAGTGCTCTTGCACATGTGCAACTTCCGGGTCACAGCGTGCACGCCGCAGCCGTCAGCGTTCACGTAGTGCATGTTTCTACGCACAGATGTCGCTCCTCCGTTACACAAAGTGCGTTATCGACACCTCGTATGTATATCACAATATGGGCTGTAACTGTAAGACCTGTTGCTTCATCGAGCGCAACAGAGAAAGCAACAAAGTATTTAGCCTTATTTATTAGCTGCCTGTGCAGATCGCCGGCCATAGCACTGATACGTCTTGTCACTGTTTGTTTGGATAGACTGATTTCTTGAAACCTGCTAACGTTCGTGGGACACCCAAGTTCTGGAGCATTAATCAGACACCGTTTCACAAACTCCCCTTCGGAAAAGGGTTTCCCAGATTGTGCAATTCTTAATGCGATTTTAAAACTTGATCGCAGTGAAGATTTAGTGTGGTTGTCATTCTGGAAAATTGAAAACAGTACATTGTACAGCGTACAGTAAAACAGACATAAATGTAACACAAGAAACTAAGAATTCAAGAAGTGTCAGTTACTTTGATGTACAGTAAAATCGAGTTGATGTATCTCACCCATTTTCTGAAGGACATTTAATTTTGCTTGCCGTTCTTCACTGTTGAGTACACTACACTCGTCTTTGTGATGTGTATTGTAACGTCTTTCAATTGAAAACTTACGCTGGCCGCCTATTATTCGGCGGCACAGCAAACACCGTGAGTTTTCGCCAACGGCTACAAAAAAAAAAAAAAAAAAAAAAAAAAAAATTGCAGTTCCCAGGCATTTTTAAACGACTGAGAACATAGATCTCCCGTCCTTTGCTTTTTCACAGTACTTGCCATTTCTCAGTACTTCTCTGTTAAGGTTACGGTTACCAGGGGTAAACGAGACTGGATATGTTGCGTTCTTGCTTGTACCACATTAACAGGGAAGTGAAGCCGCCGCTGTTCATTTAGGACACATGTCTAATAACAGATGTCACAGTCGCTCGCTGTCGCACACGTGCGCACTTGGGCAGCACTTCCGCACGTCTGCACACTGTGAGGGGTTTGGCCGGCCCTGCGGTAACAGAAACTTGAATTAGATATTTATTGTATTTTACTCGCTCATGGAGGATTTCAGCGATAGCAAAACCTCTCTCCCTGTGTGTGAAAATCACTGTACTCTGGTGTTATAGACTTTCACATGGACCAGTGTTTGCCCTATATTTATCATGTCCAGGTTTCTTTCTTCTATCGAGGTACTTCTTATGGTCTCCACAGTCCAGGTTCCTTTTCCATCAAAAATTTCAGAATTTCCCCCAATTTTTTCTTATTGCATTTACTTCTATGATCTCAACTCTGTTTTTCCTTTCTATACTTTCCCACTGCTGTTCTGGATGAAAAAATTTAACTATCATTTCATATTCAACTTTTTCCTAATCACTTTCCAAAGTTGAGCGTCATCTGTTATTTATAGTTATCTTTTGTGTAAAGTACCTTTCCCAAACCACCCTCACTATCACTGCCTTCTGTATTCTTTCACTATTTTCACTATACTACTACTTTTCTCACTCCTGTCATATTCATCATCACTGTTCTCTTTCTTTCCCTCAGTAAGGTGTTCTTCACAAACATTTTCATATTTTTTAACCCTTTTTATCTCCCAAAAGATTTTCTTTCACTTTTTGTTTTTACTTTGCCATGTAATTCATCCACCCATTATAACGCCTGACATAATGCCTGTAATTATACCTTTGTTAGAACCCACCTCAGCACAGGCTCTCTTCACTGAGTTTTGTTTTCCTAAACTGAACCCTACTGATTCAGTCCATCAAGAAGATACTCTCCCTATTCCTCTACCGCTGCCTTCATCAATAATACATCCAATTTGTTGCGTCTGTTTTTTATTGTCTTGATTTGCCCCACTTGGTGTATAGTCGTAACTGGTGTTATCAATGTCCCATCTATAAACTTCACCTACTGTTTTGAGAAATTGTTAATTAATATGAAATACCTTTTACTTCTACGAACATTTTGCGTTAGGGTATCAATAACATCACTTTCCTCAAGGGACCCATCTAAATACTTGAAACCATTAGTCAAATCCTCAAAAAAATTTTTTCATATTCTTTTCCATTTGTCTACTGTATCCAAGTGCCCTCATAAAATTTTTCTTTATATTTATTTGCTTCTCCTCTGACCACAACTTTTCCAGATAAACCACTGGAAATTCCTGAAAGTATCATATATTTCCAGTATATTGTATTATCATTCTACACTACCACCTTTCTGTAAAATCCCTGTTCGTCTTATTCGGTCCCTCCAAGTACATTCTGAAGTGAGTCTATTCTGCAAGCCATTTACAAAAGCTACAGGTTAAAATTACCTTTTGGATCTAAGTCTAGGTTGTTAAATTTCATTTCTGTAATTACAGTTATCTGACTCACCTCTCCCTGTGATTTTCTTTCCAGATTCTCCATTCTGCCTTACATTTCATTATGACTTGTTTTAATTCTTCGACCTCTTTTACATTCTAGTTTTCTGTACATGTGCGTTCCCTGATAAGTTCATTACACTTTTATGTAGTTTCCATCTTCCTCTCGCCAGAAGTTTCAGAATAGAATACATCTAACTGTCCAGAGTGACATCATTCCAGTGCCTCGTTTCTGACAGTAAATTATTCCCTCACTTACTTCAGATTTCGCTTACAGTAATCTCCGACTCATTTCATGGTTCTTTTTTAAATTTTTCTGCCCAGTTGCCAAATTCTTTAACTCTGCCTCTAAACGCCTTACCTTTACTCCAAATTTTTCGGTGCTATTTTCATTTTAGCCTGCCCTGTCAACAATAGCCTACACACATTGTTAATCTGGGTCATCAGTCAGTTTTCTCATCATTTATTTCTGCTTTAGTTTCATAGCTACATTGTTTGTTACAGGCCTTTCTCTTTTTCTGTTACTTCATGTACTGTATCACTGTCTTTCTCATTTTCCAGTTTCATCCTCCAGTTCGATTATTTGTTCTCCAGCACTCACAGCTTCCGTAGAATACTTGTTGTTGTTTATGGCTGACAGCTTTGGATATCTGGCACAAAAGCTTGTAAGAATGATTTACACTTACACAAATTCATTCGTTTGTTAGAAAAGTCAGTTAGTTATCATATGTCCTGTAACGTGGCGTCACACTGATTCATAAGAATGGTATCAGGTCTCTGTATGCCAAAACCAACCTCAAAATCACATTTTATTCTAATCATTCTTGGCTGTCTTGCTAACAATATAGACTACTGATACATTAACGTAAGTAGATTTTTTCACAAAACACTCTCTTTCTTGAATAAAAACAATATGCTCACATTGTTAGATAATTTATGATGTTTCCCAAATATATTTATCTTAAATAACCAAAAAATACATTAAATGCAATTAACATAAACAAATATTATCTACACACCTTTGAAAGGCTTATTATTTCTTTTTGTAGCTCTTATTGCTTACTGCTGCCTTTTGTTAGCAAGCAGTAAATAGACTTGTAGCTACACTATTCAGCTACCAGATGGCATGAATATGTCCATCCTGTCATTAGCACATCTGTTCCTGTTTCTCATGCATATCTGAATGTTTCATAGTGCTGGGCACAGGTGGTGCAGTCATTCTTACTATCTAATGTGATTTGAGTCCCTAAGACATCAAAAGATGCAACAAATAGCAAATCAAAGTCAATTAAATCTTAAAAATGTTCATGAGAATCTTTACATTCAAACTCATTCAGAAGAGTTTTTCTTTGTTTATTTGGGCCATCTGAGGACTCCATCCACATCACTATTTATTTCTCATTTCCTTCATCTTGTCCAAAATACTTTTCTCACAATAAACTCTTTTCGTCTCATCTGATCATTTCCCTCAATTTGTTTCTGTGCTTGCTTTATCTTCCTCGAAAACCGTTGAATTTCTTGACCTCTAGTCTAAATTTATCTCTGTTGAGTAGGGTCTTCTGCTCAATCCGCGGTTCACCTAAGTCCTATTATGCCTTCCTCTCCCACCCTTCCTCACCCATTTCTTTTGGAAGAAAGCGTGCATCTTCTTTGTTAATCTGTCTTCATTATATATAGATAGGCATAGAGTGCAACACATCTTTTCCTGACCTCGTCTGTTACTTTAAGGCAGGATGAGTATATTTCCTTATTTGGTCTCAAGACTCCACTGTCATCTCTGTTCTACAATGAACGTAATATTTCTCGCAATATTTTTCTTTCTATCTTTACCAAATCTTCTAATGCCGTTTTGCATCCAGATAAAGTGGTGTTTCCGACCCATAGAGGATTTCTGGTTTTATAACCATGTTATAATGCCTTAATTTAACATCGTTAGGGAAACATTTTCCTCTGAAGACTTCTCACTTTAGGTATGCTTTTTTTTAAAAAAAATTTCAGTCCTTATTTTTTCTTGTTTTTCATTTCTTGTGTTTATATTTTCACTGACATTTAAAATTGATACTTCGTTTTTATAATTCTTGGTGAGTTACTTTCATTGGTCATTTATTCTACGTTTCAAACGATATCTGTAGACCTGCCTTTTCAGCTGCTTTAAAATACTACAGGTACCTTTTCCTTGCACAAAGGGCAGTGACAAATATAGCCATATTTTAACGCTTATTACGATAAAGCAGGCTAACCAACGAAAAATAAATAAAAAGGAACGAACATTCATAACGCGTCCAATATCATCACTTTCGTATCGAGAGCAGATTTGGTTGTGCACTTGTTACTTGAGAGAATTTAAAAAGAGGAATACAGTTTACATTCATCACTTAAGAGTGTATTTTTCAATGTAATGTGAAACTAGGTTGTTAAAACTGTCAAAAGAATGGAAATACGTGCATGTGTTTGTAATACATGTAGAAATTCGTGGGCATGTGTGTAGGACAGCACTGCATTTTATTATGACTGCTGTTCAGTTTATATGCTGAAAGATAACCCGAAGTAGTTGAAAGAAATTTTCTGAATGGAAATTTAAAGAGTCAGTTTACAGTTTTACTTCTCGTTAAAGTCGATGTCGTTAGAAATGTAGTACAAAGTCAGCTTGGAGCATTATTTGTTAAGGAACCATCCATCCCTGCTATTCCTTCTACATCTGTACTAGATATCGCACGGTGCATGGCGAAGCGTACCTTACACTATTAGTAGTCATTCCCTTACATGTCCGTCTTGCAAGTGGAGTGAGGGAAAAACGACTTTCTATATGCCTCTATACGAGCCCTAATTTCTCATATCTTTTCTTCGCGGGCCTTAAGTGAAATTTATATTGGTGGTGATAGAAATAGTCTGCAGTCTGCTGTAAATGTCAACCAGGAAGTTCTAAGAAAACCAGTTTGAATGCACGGTAGTTTACATACTGCTGCTTCAGAGACATCGTGTCTAAATTATTGAGCGAAGTCACTCAGTATCAGGAGAGATGCAGAAGTACCACGAGTACGAGAGAACTGCAGAAGCCAAACGCCATGTCCTTGATTAGGAAGCTGTTCTATCGGCTATGTCAACCGTTGAAAAACGCAACTCAGAACGCCAAACCATATCGTATGTATCATTCTGCGTTAATTTGTCTGCGGTGGTTCTTGGGTGCATCTCTATATACATTTACGAATGTATCATTGTCACTATAAAATCATCTCAACTAAATTATGTATTTGTTTTTAACTCCACCAAACTCTTTTTGCAATCTCACTCTTTTCAGTTGACCATATGAAGGAGAGGACGGAAAAAGTTTCTTGAGCTATTGCATGTCTTCTGTTTGATTAAACTGAAAATCAAGAACACACAATCGAAAAGGGGAAACCACTCATATAGTAGACAGTGTCTTGAGGTACCCAAGCAACTGCTTGTTACCAGAAAGTGATGCATTCGGAAAAACAACAATTGACGTGGTCCCACTAATTCTTACTAATTTAGGAGTTAACACTTTCTACCGACGACCTCTACATATATGATAAGCTTTTTGTTAAATAAATCCATATCGTAGCAATACAAGCTTCAGACTTGATTAGTACTATACATGGAAAATTGATGTTGGTGCAAATTTTGATTTCTGACGCTAAATACGTGACTGTTTTATCCTTGAATCTCTTAAAGTAAATACGTTGTGTTTATGGCACGTGCAGCAAACGAACAGGGTTGTAAAACTCTGACGGAAATCTCCGTGAGCTCAGAAACAGAATGTCTTTGTCCTCTACGAACGAGGTCTCGTTTTGAATTCAGACATCAAAGGGCTGATTCACAGCAACTTCCTGCCTGCGTGGCGGTTAATCACGCGCAGTGACGCTTTTCTCGGTGATTCAGTGCAGCGTTCACACTCCAAGCCTCCACAACAGCAGCGACCTGCTTTGTGGTCGTGGGTGAAGACAACCAGACCGTGGATAGCTGCTAACATGTGTGGCACATCCGTTCTGTTCATCACACTCCGTTAGTCAGAACGACCTAATCAGTAAACACGCAAGAAGCAGAGCTCTAAATAGTACGGACACAAGACATGGAATGTTTACTGAGCCTGAGATAATGTTGGGTTAGAGCAGAAGATCGCTCTGGCCACTGCTACTTTCAACAGCATTCATTACGACTTCAGATCAGACTGATAGTGTTTCTGAGATCACACTTACCATCACGAAACGAGCGGTACTCCAAGAGCAACATA
The DNA here is from genome assembly GCF_021461385.2 of Schistocerca piceifrons. Lineage (NCBI taxonomy): Eukaryota > Metazoa > Arthropoda > Insecta > Orthoptera > Acrididae > Schistocerca > Schistocerca piceifrons. The sequence continues at coordinate 263,177,453 of NC_060144.1, read as the reverse complement.
AAATCTCTGAAGGAATTACGTTAGATAAGTTCGCCTAATATTATGTTATTAACTAGTCTACCAAAGTCTACATTAGTTTTGCGTAATACTGTGTAGTTTTTCAAGGAGGTAAACAAGTAGTCTTCGTCAGCTTGTTGGAAGACCTTAATTTTTCACTCAAGAGCTGTTAATGTTTCTCGTCTTTTGCTCTTTAACCTGATAATGTGTATGTAAATTTGATCTTACCTTTCTCATAATTAACGATGACATCGGTCAGAATGTGCTGCCATCAAATTGCTAATTGTGGTGCTAAGCACTATGGGTGCCATTATTTCTAACTATTGGTATGTGTGTTTAAAAGAAATTGTGGAACCAGTACAGTAAAAAATAGCTGAAATCTTTTTTTCATCTCAACTGTCAGACGACGAAACTAAACTGTGCATCGATTTAAGTAACCTATTTTGAGCGAATTTACCAAATTCAGATGAAACAGTGAATTTTTTTTTTTTTTCTATTTCCCACAAATGCTTTAGCTGTGAGCGCCTGTAATTGACTTAGGATCCAGTGAAATGAACATCTGTTTTACCTTCAACCATAATGTTTTTTAATGCTATTCATATTATGAAACGAACGCTGTGTTTTTGGAGATACTTCATACACTCAGGCAAATTCATTTCAAGCCTCGCACGTTACAGGAAATGAATGAAGTTCGCTTATTCCACCACATATCAAAGCAGCTGTCTCCATCTAGCTTGCTTGCGTACTGTTACTGTCAAGTAAGACGAAGATAAATACTATTATAACAATAATAATAATAACTGGACTGCCTTTTTGTTCATTTTATGGACTACGGCGTGGAATATGGTGCTTGCCTGTAGATTGGGCACCAGATTCCGAAACGCGCCTTATGTTTATTAAGTCTTAGAGCATTAACGAACACTGAGATTGAAGCTAACTTACATAACAATTAAAATTTGTTGCCACCAAGTCCTCGTAGCAGGTAAGATTAAAACTTTCATAATTTTTTGTACTTAGTTCTAATATACCGCAGCATTGCAAAAATATAAAATAAATGTTTATCTTGAGCACAGTCTTTACTACGTCTGGCTGATCATACAACGTTCTGCAATGATACGACAGGTTTTTTTGTTGGATAATTGCGCGGTTAAATTCATTGACGCAAAGACTGTATCCTGTTATTTTTTACAATCTATCCTGTCAAAGTGAATTTACATTCGGGTGTTTTAGATGAGGTAGCGATGTCATACATGCTTCTCGCTCGCTAAGTAGGTTGAAATGACAGAATACGGCTGTATTTTTATCTTTCTCCGCTTCAGGCATTCCTTTTTCATCACTCTTTGTTGCTGTTATGCACCTGTGAATTAATTGATCAACAGTAATAAGTGTAGTTGGTTTAGAGTCAGTAATTGTCTCAGACTGAAGCATTCCTTGATTTTGTTTCCTCGTAATAATCTAAGGTCAACGCAGCCGCTGCTGAAATGCCATTCATTTGATACTTTCATGGTCAGGAAACTCCTATAGTCGTACTCCAAGAAACGTCGTTTATAGTCCTCATTACGCTGCACTCTGAAAACCAAGTCAGTGAAGACCACACAGCCAAGTACTGCCGTTAAGTTTCTATTGACTTTATTTCCTTAAACACGACTAAAGATTCACTGCCAAGTACAAAATACATTGTGCCGAACCATTCGATAAGTTTCCACGAATACAGACGAATACTTCCAGAACTGGCATTAAACTTTTATATAACGAGATTAATACGTTCTGAACTATCCTGATTTTCCTGATTTTTTTACTTTAAACCTAAGCAAAGTTAGACCTGAACTCATTTTGCTATTCGGGGCCGTTCCGGAGAAGTATTAGGTACGTATAGGTAAGCTTATCCTCCTATGCGAGAATTCTACGTATGCAAAACAAACTGACAACTGCAGCTGTAAATCCCACTTAAAAATTACAAATTGCAGTTCACTAGAATCTGTTAATCACCGGTCACCAAACGTACTACTCGGAAACGGCTTGAACAGTGAACCGGTAAAATATGTCCTTCATCCCAAGGACGTTTGCACGTTGTAGCTGACAAAAGTTATTTACATGGCTCGGTCAAACGCAACAGTAATAACAGAACCACGTAACGTTATTCTGGTCGTTTCTTCTTTCTCTATCTGAATGGGTTGAGAACTTTATTCACAGAGAATCGTTGACTTTTAATTTTTTGAAAATTTAATAGATGTTTGTAAAATATACAAAATAAATGTAGTAAATGTTATCAGAAAAGGTTTAACTTTTGTATAAAGTGAATAGAAATCTGAATATGTGAGGTCGATTGTCGGTTTCTGTGAAGTTAAAACATAATTTGCGAGAACAACATCAAATATCGAGAGGTAAAATATCTTTCTTTTCTATTAACCAAAAGTGTGGGCGAAATTTAGAAAAAGAAATACTATTGCTGCCTGATTTAGACGAAATTAGAACAAAAAATGTTATGTATGATGACTTAACTGTTTCCATTTACTTAAAAAAATCTTTTTACTTGTGTCATCTATTTCTGTCTTCTGGAGGTAGCCTCTGAAGCGGACGTCTCTCCTGATAGCATTATGATTACAACAGTTCTTGTTGCAATCAGGAGAAGTGCGTTGGAAGAGACTGTCAGCCCACGCATGAACCCAAATTTTTATGATTTTTTCGTCATACTCATTCATCAGTGAATACGGGGGAGAGAGCAATACGTTCCTTGATTCTTCTTGGATGATGAGCTCTCAGAATTTCAACTTTTTATTACCCCCGTGAGGCACAACCCATGCTCAACGCCTCTCTTCTAGCGTCTGCCGCTAAAGTTGAATGAGAGATTCCGTAAAGCTCTGGCGCTTATTAAACTATCCCGTGCCGAAGCGCACTAATCTTACTCTAATCTCCTCTATTAACCTTGACGGATAAGGGTCGTAGAGTGACGATGTGTGCTCAATATTCAGCCGAATCTGGATTCATAATCTACCTCTTCTACTACTGAAAAATGTTTTCTTAAGAATTTTCTAGCGGATCAGTGTCTGACATCGTTTCCTGTCGCTAATATTACATGAACATTCCACCTTAGATACCTTTGAAGTAATTCTCACAGATACTTGAGGACTGCTGCTGCTTAGATCGTCTTTATCGCCAGTACCGTGATCAAAAAATTATGGAACTTTTCCCCTGTTTATTTCACTGCACTTTACAATCATTTATTTTGAAATTGTCTCTGCATCAAACGCGCGTACTGCCGTACGCTACAATCTCCTGGTGTTTCAGTCTTCTTATACACATCAGCATTGTCCGTGAAGGAACTTACTGAACCAGCACTAATTTCCACTCTGGAGCGAAACATGCGCTCATTTGAAGCTTCATGGTGGACTAAAACTACATGTTGGGTGGGAATCGAATCCCGGACCTTTTGTGTGAGTCGTGCATGGATAGCTCAGTCGGTAGTGTGCCTGCCTACGAAAGACAAATGTCCCAAGAGACAGAGTTAATCTGCCAGGTAGATCCAGCGTTTACGGAACTTCCGACGATGTCCACCTGTTCATTCACACACATCGTGAAAACTTCTATTCCTATTCTCATGAAATTACTTTTGCATCCGACGATCTAGGCACATTAATGACAACGAGATTAGTTCAGTTAAGCTTTTGTGTAATTAGTGTTGCTGTTGACTTCTCTTCCCTTTTCAAACCCTGTGACTGATGGGAAATCCCCCAGGTTTACTGCGGTTTGAAGCATTATTATTCGACGAGTTACCTGCATAGCTCTAAACGACCAGTATAGCTAATCACCGTGACCAATTTGCGTTTGTTTGTGGGAAATTAGGACGGTGCAATCTAGACCGCCCCTGCGCGATTTAGTGAGGCGACATGCTTCGGATACCACAGCGAATAGTTAATTGAACGGCCCGAGTGCCTAGTCTGATGGCCGCTGTAGCGCGTAGTGGCTACGGTTCCATTGCCTGTACATCTCTAGAAGCTGGTCACCCGTCTCTACTGTAGAGCAGCTACTGATACGGCTCATGTCGCAGATATAACTATTTACATGTTTTATGCTACATATGACAAGTGTTCAAAATGGCCCTAACAAGGGAACCTCCCCATCGCACCCCCCTCAGATTTAGTTATAAGTTGGCACAGTGGATAGGCCTTGAAAAACTGAACACAGACCAATCGAGTAAACAGGAAGAAGTTGTGTGAAACTATGAAAAAAATAAGCAAAATATACAAACGGAGTAGTCCATGCACAACATAAGCAACATCAACGATCGTATGGGCTGAGGGGCGCCGTAGTCCTGTGGTTAGAGTGAGAAGCTGCGGACTAAGAGGTCCTTGGTTCAAGTCTTCCGTCACGTGAAAATGTTAATTTTTTATTTTCAGACAATTATTATCTGCCCGTCCGTCCGTCCGATGCGAGGTAACTCCGCCGTAGTATGGGGACGCTACACCTAAGCAAACATCGAAACACACATCAGTCGACTACAGCGCACAGAAGAGAGAGTATTCCTGCTAAAGAGGCTTCCTGGCTGGCAGTTGCATTCATTTGTTGCAGTTTGTGAGGCAAACTCTTATGTTTTCATCATTTTTTTCGGGAGTGATTATCACATCCACAAGAAAACCTAAATCGGGCAAGGTAGAAGAATCTTTTTACCCATTCGCCAAGTGTACAAGTTAGGTGGGTCGTCAACATATTCCTGTCATGTGACGCACATGCCGTCACCAGTGTCGTATAGGATATATCAGACGTGTTTTCCTGTGGAGGAATCGGTTGACCTATGACCTTGTGGTCAAATGTTTTCGGTTCCCATTGGAGAGGCACGTCAAAATGGCTCTGAGCACTATGGGACTTAACATCTATGGTCATCAGTCCCCTAGAACTTAGAACTACTTAAACCTAACTAACCTAAGGACAGCACACAACACCCAGTCATCACGAGGCAGAGAAAATCCCTGACCCCCGCCGGGAATCGAACCCGGGAACCCGGGCGTGGGAAGCGAGAACGCTACCGCACGACCACGAGCTGCGGACGGAGAGGCACGTCCTTTCGTCTACTAATCGCACGGATTTGCGGTGCGGTCGCAAAACACAAACACTAAACTTATTACAGTGAACAAAGATGTCAATGAACGAACGGACAGATCATAACTTTGCGAAAATAAAGAAAGGAAACTTTTCACTAGAGGGAAGACTTGATGAACCAAGGACCTCTCGTTCCGCAGCTGCTCGCGCTAACCACGGGACCATGGCGCTCCTGCGCTCATATCACCCTTGATGTTGCTTATCTTTCACATGGGCTATTTCGTTTCTATAGTTTGCTTATTTTTTTCATAGTTCCACACAACTTCTTCCTGTTTTCTCGATTGATCTGTGTTCAGTTTTTCAAGGCCTATCCACTGTGCCAACTTATAACTAAATCTGAAGGGGGTGCGATGGGGAGGTACCCTTGTAAGTACTATGGAACTTAACATCTGAGGTCATCCGTCTCCTAGACTTAGAACTACATAAACCTAACTAACCTAAGGACATCACAAACAGCCATGCCCGAGGCAGGATTCGAACCTACGACGGTAGCAGCAGCGCGGTTTCGGAATGAAGCGCCTAGAACCGCTCGGCCAGAGCGGCCGGCTGACAAGTGTATCTTCTGTAACTCTACATGTAATTGACTTAGAAGAAATGCCAAATTCATCAGACGTTAAGCGGATACTTCCTCTTGAATGTAATGCCCCGTGAGAACGGATGGAAGCAGCCCGTGGCGTTTTCCACAATAGCATGTGAATGAAATGTGCGGAAATTCGTCTAAAACGCAAAACACATTAATAGTATTACAACAATGCATATATGGGTATTTCAACAGTTTATAATCATAAGTTATTAAGTCTATACTTTCATACTGAGCCAGTGTGTTTCGTCCATACTCCTCACACTTTTTAGTACTTTAATGCCCTCAACTAATTCCTAAATTGGACGATCTTAAGCTGTCCCCGCGAAACGGCTGCTTGTGTTGCTCTCGTGTGTCTAGCCGGGCGCAGACGCTTGCATATCACAACTCTTCAACAAAGAAACTTACTGTCGTCTTGCCTGACGAATTGCACAGCTATCACCTGAAGATCACGGCGAGGTCGAGATACGTAAACGACTGCACGCGGATGGACAACCGACAGCGGTACAAAACCTAATAAGCTGCAAATGTGTATACACAGCGAATGAGAACTCCAGCGACAGACTTTCGTAGATTGAGGTGAGGACCAAAACAAGGAAAAAAGTGTGTTAAATACTGGCTTTAAGACGCATAACTTGAGAGAGCTGTGACCACTTTTTTATCTTCGATTTTGTGACATTCATCTCTTCTGTTGAATGCTCTTTGTTTTCCATATTTTGAGACGTGGTAGTATGAAACAAAACAAGATGATGTCTGGTAAACACGGGCTGAAGAACCATAATCATCTGTTCATCTTCGCTACTGTGAAACACATCGCGTTTATTGAACAAGTTCTTATAGGTCTTAAGCTATGCGTTTTACACTGAAGAGCCAAAGAAATTGGTACACCTGCCTAACATCTTGTAGGGCCCGCGCTAGCATGCAGAAGTGCCGCAACACAACATGGCATGTATTCTACTAATGTCTGAAGTAGTGATATATGGAACTGACACCATGAATCCCGCGGGGCTGTCTATAATTCCGTAAGTGTACAGTGGGGTGGAGACCTCTTCTGAACAGCACGTTTCAAGACTTCCCAGATATAAACAATAATGCTCTTGTCTGGGGAGTTTGGTGGCCATCGGAAGTGTTTAAGCTCAGATGAGTGTTCCTGGAGCCACTCTGTAGCAATTCTGGACGTGTGGGCTCGCGTTGTGCTGTTGGAATTTCCCATGTCCGTCAGAATGGACAATGGACACGAATGGATGCAGGTGGTCAGACAGGATACTAACGTGCGTGTCACCTGTCAGAGTCGTATCTAGACGTATCAGGGGCTCCGTACCACTCGAACTGCACACGCCCCACACCATTACAGAGCCTCCGCCAGCTTGACCAGTCCCCTGCTGATATGCAGGTTCCGTGGACTCATAAGGTTGTCTCCATACCCATACACGTCTATCCTCCAGATACAAATTGAAACGAGACTCGTCCGACCAGGAAACATGTTCCCAGTCGTCAACAGTCCAATATCTGTGATGATGGGCCGAGGCGGGGCGTAAAGCTTTGTGTCGCGCACTCAGGAAAGGTACACCAGTGGGCCTTCGGCTCCGAAACCCCACATCCATGATGTTTCGTTGAATGGTTCGCACACTGACGCTTGTTGATGGCCCAACATTGAAATCTGCAGCAATTTGCGGAAGGGTTGCACTTCCGTCACGTTGAACGATTCTCTTCAGTCATCGTTTGTCCCGTTCTAGTAGGATCGTTTTCCGGCCGCAGCGATGTCGGGAGATTTGATGTTTTACCGGATTCCTGATATTCACCGTACATTCGTGTAATGGTCGTACAGGAAAATGCCCGCTTCATCGCTGCCTTGGGAATGCTGTGTCCAATCGCTCGTGTGACGACTGTCGCACCACGTTCAAACTCACTTAAATCTTGAACCTGCCATTGTAGCAGCAGTAACCGATCTAAAAACTGCGCCAGAGATTTGTTGTCTTTATGCAGGCCTTGCCGACCGCAGTGTAGAATTCTGCCTGTATTTGAATACGCAAGCCCTTACCAGTGTCTTTGGCGCTTCAGTGTAGAACCCATGTTTACTGAACATTTTTTTTTCTTGCCCGTACTACCTCCTCTCAAAACACGGAAAGGAAAGATCGAATATGAACAAGTGCTAATGGATAGTAACATATGTATTTTAGAGCTCATGTCCACTATGCATTTTTTTGTTGTTTTCTCCCTTAGTATCACATCTGAAAATTTGCAGGTGGAGTTATGGTTCACGGTGCATGTATATATACTGGTAGTCTTTCCTAAGAGCAATTTTCTCTGGTGTTTCTGCAGATGTTTGAAATTTCGCTTTTTCATTGTGTATCTGGAGTCAGCTCAAACACATACTGCTCAACACGTATTTCATGTGACGTCAGGTGCCAACGTAAAGCATCGGTTTGTTTCACCGTTAAACACAAAATGATTTTTAAAGCGCAATTTTACGTTCTTATTCTATAGACCGTTGCCAATACGTCTATAGCGATATTCGTTTAATCTATATGTATAAATAGGAAGTGCAAAATGGCTAAGCAGGGATGGCTAGAGGACAAACGTAAGGATGTAGAGGCTTATCTCACTATGGGTAAGATAGATACTGCCTACAGGAAAATTAAAGAGACCTTTGGTGAAAGGAGAACCACTTGCATGAATATCAATAGCTCTGGTGGAAACCCAGTTCTAAGCAAAGAAGGGAAAGCAGAAAGGTGGAAGGAATATATAGAGGGTCTATACAAGGGCGATGTACTTAAGGACAATATTATGGAAATGGAAGAGGATGTAAATGAAGATGAAATGGGAGATATGATATTGCGTGAAGAGTTTGACAGAGCACTGAAAGACCTGAGTCGAAACAAGGCCCCGGGAGTAGACAACATTCCATTAGAACTACTGACAGCCTTGGGAGAGCCAGTCCTGACAAAACTCTACCATCTGGTGAGCAAGATGTGTGAGACAGGCGAAATACCCACAGACTTCAAGAAGAATATAATTATTCCAATACAAAAGAAAGCAGGTGTTGACAGATGTGAAAATTACCGAACTATCAGTTTAATAAGTCACAGCTACAAAATACTAACGCGAATTCTTTACAGAGGAATGGAAAAACTAATAGAAGCCGACCTCCGGGAAGATCAGTTTGGATTCCGTAGAAATGTTGAAACACGTGAGGCAATACTGACCGTACGACTTATCTTAGAAGAAAGATTAAGGAAAGGCAAACCTACGCTTCTAGCATTTGTAGACTTAGAGCAAGCTTTTGACAATGTTGATTGGAATACTCTCTTTCAAATTCTGAAGGTGGCAGGGGTAAAATATAGAGAGCGAGAAGCTGTATACAATTTGTACAGAAACCAGATGGCAGTTATAAGAGTCGAGGGGTATGAAAGGGAAGCAGTGGTTGGGAAGGGAGTGAGACAGGGTTGTAGCCTATCCCCGATGTTATTCAATCTGTATATTGAGAAACCAAAAAAGGAAACAAAAGAAAAGTTCGGAGTAGGTATTAAAATCCACGGAGAAGAAATAAAAACTTTGAGGTTCGACGATGACATTGTAATTCTGTCAGAGACAACAAAGGACTTGGAAAAGCAGTTGAACGGAATGGGCAGTGTCTTGAAAGGAGGCTATAAGATGAACGAGGATAATGGAATGTAGTCGAATTACGTCGGGTGATGCTGAGGGAACTAGATTAGGAAATGAGACACTTAAAGCAATAAAGGAGTTTTGCTATTTGGGGAGCAAAATAACTGATGATTGTCGAAGTAGAGAGGATATAAAATGTAGACTCTCAATGGCAAGGAAAGCGTTTCTGAAGAAGAAAAATTTGTTAACATCGAGTATAGATTTAAATGTCAGGAAGTCGTTTCTCAAAGTATTTGTATGGAGTGTAGCCATGTATGGAACTGAAACATGGACGATAAATAGTTTGGGCAGGAAGAGAATAGAAGCTTTCGAAATGTGGTGCTACAGAAGAATGCTAAAGATTAGATGAGTAGATCACATAACTAATGAGGAGGTATTGAATAAATTGGGGAGAAGAGGAGTTTGTGGCACAACTTGACTAGAAGAAGGGATCGGTTGGTAGGACATGTTTTGAGACATCAAGGGATCACCAATTTAGTATTGCAGGGCAGCGTGGAGGGTACAAATCGTAGAGGGAGACCAAGAGATGAATACACTATGCAGTTCAGAAGGATGTAGGCTGCAGTAGGTACTGGGAGATGAAGAAGCTTGCACAGGATAGAGTAGCATGGAGATCTGCATCAAACCAGTCTCATGACTGAAGACCACAACAACAACAACAACAACAACAACAACAACAACAACAACATAAGTTTAAACAGGGACGGTAAAACACGAAGAATAACCAGTTCTCCAGCGGTGACAGCACCGCCGTGCAGCAGTGCTACTCGTGACTCCTAGGAGTATGTTGACTGTACCATGTTTTCTCAAAACTCCAACACTAGTTACTAGAAAAAGACTTTTTTCTGTTATTAACCTGCTGTGTCTTCCACATATATCCTTTGCTTAACTTAAACTAGTTTGACATATTTTATTGTTTGGTGATTAGTGACACTTTTGATTCACGGTCATCGCATTTAAAACCCACTTTTGAGGCTGCAACTGCTTTGAGGTATATTAGAAAGTATTCATGTGCCATGTGCTGTTTACGCTTCATCACTTTGTCCGTAATCCTGAAAGTGGATAACGAAAACGACAATGACGAGATACGAGAGCCATCCACCAAAACGTGTGGAAGACTATAGAACTCTTCATTTACATCTTAGCAAGTAGAGGCAAATAAATATGTTTTTGCTGTCCACATAACACATAACGTTAGACTAAATACTCAAACGTTACTAAGCAGCACAGGACCGGACGGTAAGCTGTTGGTGAATGCGATACTGTAATGAAGAAAGTTAGTCATCTGAAGATCATAATGGCCTGAATTCGGTAATCGTATCAAAGTAAAACTCTACAGAATTTTTGTGGCTGGTTACGTTCATCACCAACAATACTTGACGGCCACGGAGTCTGATAAGATCCAGAAATGTGTAATATAATATAGCTTATAATCAGTCACTACAGAGGCGAGGAGCAGATTACGGAGACGGGAGGGAGCGAAATTGTTGCCTTCACTTAATACGCTTTTTTACATGTGTTCTAATTCTTCGTTTTGAGATGCAGGAAGGTAATTTCGTCAAGTAAACTACGGTATGTGTTTTTCTTACTGTATTTTCAATGCATTTCGGTTATGGAATACGTATAACAACTCTTTTTCCCCTTTTGTCTCCAATATTGGGGACTACGCAGGTCCACCAAATACTATTAGATCACCAACAGGAAGTCCGAAGTCTCATCACAATGAAAAACGTTGCCAATGACCTCTCCTCCACGCACCAGTGGCGTGATTTGATACGCATTTCCCGTCTTCTGCCTCTACGATTCCTCAACATGCGAGCAGGGAGCAGCGAGGGCGTTCCAGGTCGTTAGCAAAGCCGTTAGGCCTCCCATTAAATAATTTATGCCTATTGTCCGGAATGCTCGCCCCCGCACGTTCAGTGGAAAGATCAAATGGGACAAGGTCGTATTACTGCTTGTGCAATTGACTTTCGCGGTAATATCCTGTCTAGTGTTACGACGAACGAATTAACAGCTTTAATAATACCTTTTTTTTGCATTTATTGGTGTAGTGCTTTATGATTCGCTGGTTGTGTGCACTGGCGATTAACGTTTTATTTTTCTTTTGGGGTTTATGTCTCACTAGTTTTCTATGGAATCCAACGTCTTGTAAACATTTTAAATTTGAATATTTACATTTCTGGGGATGAGAAATGAGGTATGAAACTATTTGTTTCGTTCGTATCGTAACGAAACACAATGACAAAGAAGTTTTTTAGTGCACTTTAAGGAAATGATATTGAAAAATAATGTGAAGAACATTATTGTGGTTCATTGCTAGTTGCATGAAGTTGCCACTGAATTCACTTTACAAAAAATCAGCACCTATTTTGCTCCGTGTTGAACCGTGAGAGTAGGTTCATGGTAAGGTTAGTGATGCTGAAGCGGAAGCATCCCAAAACGAAGGGTGCCAGCGGTTTAATCGTGCTTGTATTTACCTATTTTGTTCTTCAGTTATCCCTTGTGCTTCAGATACTTTATTCAATATCTATTCGTTAATCTCAATACCCTTTCATACTTGAGCAGCTCCAAAACCATTTCTAAAATCTTCAGAATCATCTCCTCTCGCAATACCACCTGCCTAACTTTACTGTTATGGCTTACCCTTCATGTTCATAGTAAAAGAAAAAAAGAAAAGAAAAAATACAATTCGCAATTTATTTCTACTTTGAGTTCACTCATTCAGTCTTATCCTAATATCATGTCTAAACTCAATTAGGTATTACTAAAAAATCGTGTTCGAGAATCAAACCATCAATTTTATTTCTGTATACCCTTGTAAATCTATAAAAGGACTGATGATGCTGAATAACTCCATTTCAACAGATTGTCTTTTTACTTTGTAACCTCTGCTTTGGGCTGCTCAGAGTTTTCCGTGTGGGTCATTCTTCAGTGAAACCAGCAGCTAGATTTTCCGATAGTGTCATGCACAGGTGCCCAGAACTCATCTTCCACGTAGATGATCAGGAACACATCTGTTGGCCAGCGTTATCTGTGCCCTAATGAAACTTTTCACTATGTCATTCGTGGAGAAAAATGATTATCACATAATAGGTGCTTTTTGGAAATAGTGTATACCTTTCTCTGCATGCAGCTGACTCCTACATAATGTTTTGAGGGGCAGTTCCACCTAAATGGTGGAGTTGATCGCGCGATATAAGCTTCAGACATCCAGCAATGAGTCTACATGAACCATTAAAAGTGATAACCACATTTTTAGTACGGGCGGATTTGTACCGAACAGGACTAGCCTGTTCACATGCATGTTGTGGGTAGACTGTGTTTGTCCCCAAAGTTGAGGAGGAGGGGGAGGAAATCATTCGCACAAAAAATAGAATTTTTAAGGACACAATATTAATGAGTAGTGACAGCGGACCCAGGAATGAACTCTGAGGAAGGTCATTCGTTTCTTTTTTCTCTCGAATTTGCAGTAATTCATTCCTCCAGTATTGTGTTTCGTTACTAAGCACAGTTTCCTGCGCTCCTTTGTTAAATATACAGGGTGAAAAGTATTTAAACCGACAAACTGTGGGAGGTTGTAGGGGACATCAAAACAAATATTTTTCCCTAGTGTCATTTTTTCCTATGAAGATTATTTAAACCAGTGGAGGCCGTATTACGATCTTTAGTTGTTAGAGGGAGTATTATGCTCTTCAGTTGTACGCAACTGCTGTCCACCAGTGTAGTAGTGCATTGTTTCTGTTTACTAATGGAGCGATAGACCTCGAGTGAGTACACTGAGCCGGCCGCGGTGGTCTAGCGGTTCTAGGCGCTCAGTCCGGAACCGCGCGACTGCTACGGTCGCAGGTTCGAATCCTGCCTCGGGCATGGATGTGTGTGATGTCCTTAGGTTAGTTAGGTTTAAGTAGTTCTAAGTTCTAGGGGACTGATGACCACAGATGTTAAGTCCCATAGTGCTCAGAGCCATCTGAACCATTTTTTAGTACATTGATGGGGTGGGTGCGTACTACGTAGCGCACCACAACGGACGAGCTGCACAGCGGATTGATCAACAAGTGCGGTTCTGCGTTGGAGACTGTTTAATTGGGCCGTATCTGCTACCTAGACCATTAAATCGTAGGCACTATTACACTTTTCTCGCCAGAGCATTTCCAGACTTGCTGGAAGACGTCCCGCTCCCTACAAGACAACGCATGTGGTTCCAACATGGCGGGGCGCCAGCACATTTCCGTCGTCGTGTGCGTCGATTCCTGGACCGAGGGTTCCCAAAAACTTGGATTGGCAGAGGTGGTACTGTACCATGACCTGCTCGATCCCCAGATATGTCCCCTCTGGACTTTTTTGTGTGGGGACAGATGCGCAACCTTGTTTACACAGCTCCTGTTGCATCAGAAGAGGATCTTGGTTCAAATGGCTCTGAGCACTATGGGATTTAACTTCTGAGGTCATCAGTCCCATAGAACTTAGAACTACTTAAACCTAACTAACCTAAGGGCATCACACACATCCATGCCCGAGGCAGGATTCGAACCTGCGACCGGAGCGGTCGCGCGGTTCCAGACTGTAGCGCCTAGAACAGCTCGGCCATTCCGGCCGCCAGAAGAGGATCTGGTAACCCGAATAGTAGCAGCAGCAGGAACAGTTCAAGATACTCCTGGGGTTTTTGCCCGTGTCAGACAGAACATGATCCGCCGGTGTAAACTTTATTTATATGTCAATCGAGGCATTTTGGAAAATCTATTGTAATTCAAATTGAATTGTGTTAATTTGTTGTCTCTAGGTCACAAAAAAATGGAAAAGTATTTGTTGGTTTAATTAATTTGCTGCCAGAGAAATCTTCCTCTTCCGGTTTAAATACTCCTCATAGGAAAAAATGACATTAGGGAAAAATACTTGTTTTGATGTCCCCTACAACCTCCCAGAGTTTGTCGGTTTAAATACTTTTCACCCTGTAGAGTAGTTATCTATGCGGTACAAGGATTAGCGTTGACGATTTGGTGGTTAGCGTGTGCAGAGAACACCATCAGGAGTATTGGCGATGCGACTTTGCATTGTGGACCTGCTAAAATCCTTGAGGGACAAGCCTCGTGGTACGAGCAGCGACCGTGCGCAGTGGCTGTCCGGACGCAGGTGGCGCAGTTCCGTTGGGCGTGACAAATCGGCGATCAAGCAGCTCGTGCTGGACTGGCCACGGTAGGTGAGAAATGGCAGCACCTGGCGCCATGCAGCAGCTACTGCGCACACAAGCCGCCCGCGCTGCGGCCCTGCGGTGGACACAGCGGCACCGCGGTCCACACGTGCTCGCCCGCCTCAGGCCGTAATCGGATCTTGTGAATCAAATGAAATTTACGGCTCAATCACAGCGGAATGTGAAAGATTGTAATCGCAGACCGGTAGCACCTGCGCCCTATGAGACGCCTAGTTAACCATTTCTATCAACAGTTGTGTAATAGCGCCCAACATTGTGTGTCAGTTTCAGCCAGCGAGTAAGCACTAATCAATCAGTGAGATGTAATGATTAGACCTCGGATTTTAGGTAAAAACATAATTTGTTCCTCATTAAAAAAAGGCAATGAAAGTTGTACATAAATGAATTGCGCCAGTTTATGATGGAAAACGCTAGTTTTATAGCCCCTAAAAATACCTGATTTCAGGTTAGTACATCTACATCTACATTTATACTCCGCAAGCCACCCAACGGTATGTGGCGGAGGGCACTTTATGTGCCACTGTCATTACCTCCCTTTTCTGTTCCAGTCGCGTATGGTTCGCAGGAAGAACGACTGCCGGAAAGCCTCCGTGCGCGCTCGTATATCTCTAATTTTACATTCGTGATCTCCTCGGGAGGTATAAGTAGGGGAAAGCAATATATTCGATACCTCATCCAGAAACGCAGCCTCTCGAAACCTGGACAGCAAGCTACACCGCGATGCAGAGCGCCTGTCTTGCAGAGTCTGCCATTTGAGTTTGCTAAACATCTCCGTAACGCTATCACGTTTTCCAAATAACCCTGTGACGAAACGCGCCGCTCTTCTTTGCATATTCTCTATCTCCTCCGTCAACCCGATCTGGTACGGATCCTACGCTGATGAGAAATACTCAGGTATAGGTCGAACGATTGTTTTGTAAGCCACCTCCTTTGTTGATGGACTACATTTTCGAAGGACTCTCCCAATGAATCTCAACCTGGTACCCGCCTTACCAACAATTAATTTTATATGATCATTCCACTTCAAATCGTTCCGCACGCATACTCCTAGATATTTTACAGAAGTAACTGCTACCAGTGTTTGTTCCACTATCATATAATCATACAATAAAGGATCCTTCTTTCTATGTATTCGCAATACATTACATTTATCTATGTTAAGGGTCAGTTGCCACTCCCTGCACCAAGTGCCTATCCGCTGCAGATCTCCCTGCATTTCGCTACAATTTTCTAATGCTGCAACTTCTCTGTATACGACAGCATCATCCGCGAAAAGCCGCTTGGAACTTCCGACACTATCTACTAGGTCAAAAAAAAAAAAAATGGTTCAAATGGCTCTGAGCACTATGGGACTCAACTGCTGAGGTCATAAGTCCCCTAGAACTTAGAACTACTTAAACCTAACTAACCTAAAGACATCACACACATCCATGCCCGAGGCAGGATTCGAACCTGCGACCGTAGCAGTCGCGCTGTTCCGGACTGTAGCGCGTAGAACCGCTTGGCCACTACGGCCGGCTCTACTAGGTCATTTATATATATTGTGAAAAGCAATAGTCCCATAACACTCCCCTGTGGCACGCCAGTGGTTACTTTAACGTCTGTAGACGTCTCTCCATTGAGAACAACATGCTGTGTACGGAAATTTTAATGACAATCACTCTGTACCTCATCTGAACTGCAGCAAAGAGCTAAAAAGACTAACCAGGAAGCAGTTGCTCACTTTGTTAATAAAGCCCTCAAATTACTTTTCCCCGACAGTCTAGATGAAAATAAAGTACTTGTAATCCATACTGCTGCAGCCACCTACACGATTGCTTCTGATAAATTGTTGAAAGTATTTTACTCAGCCTTGCTCCATATCACATGTCTTGCCCATGCCGTGAATCGTGTAGCTGAGATGATACGTCTCGAATTTCCACAGGTAAATAAGCTAGTTTCAACCATCAAAAGTTTTTAATAGAGTGCTACAAGAATCCAGTTATTTCGAGAGGAAATTCCCAACGTACCAATTCCACCAACCTGTCGGACCCCCTGTTTCTAACAGGCGTTGCTCATAGATGGTTGCTTACATCTGTGGACGGGTTTAGTGACATCTCTGAACAGTTAAAAGGACTGTGTATGTGATACAATATCCACAGTCAACGTTTATCTTCAGCAGTTCTGGGAACCAGGATGATGCAAAACTTTTTTTGATATGTGTATGTTAGATGTTAGGTAAATCGATAAAGACCAGAAGTAAAAAAAAAAAAAAGTTTTCGATAGTTTCTAAGTCAGATCTGTGAATATTAGCTGTTTACAACTCACGCGTTTTTGTCGAATGATGCGGTATTCACACGTAGTGAAATTGATTTACAGTTTTGTGAGCTACGACATAACTGCGTTTTGGAGTATATAGTAACTGATGCAATTCTTCGTTTCCTTCTTTTACGTAGCCACAAGGCAACCACAGGTCAACATAATATTGCTCCAATAATGATACTCTCATGTTGCATACAATTAAGAACATTCCTTTGACCTATTATTAACCTAGAAGTATTATTGGAGCAACAGGAGTTTTAAGCCAAACGTCATTACAGCAACTTATAGTATATTCATCAATCAACCGCCTGTCGGTTTGAACCACAGTCTACAGTCATCTTTCAGCTCTTGTGTTGCAGAATAAGAAACTACGTAACACTGATGGACGTGTGAGATTATATATGGTCTTGTACCGCAACATTAGATTTGAAGTTTGTGACTGAAATCGGTAACTGTGTGAGTAAAACCTGTGACTGTCATCTGGTTAAAAAGAAGAGAGATTGATTATTACTAGTATTAATATTACTATTATTTTTAATATCCGCAAATGCGTGATTCCATGGTGATATATGCAGTCGAAATTCGTCGATCTTCCATTTCCATCAAGTGGTTAAAAGTTCACTAGTTTTAGACCGACTGCTTCTCGGCCATTGTCAAGTCAGTCGACAGTAGACAAGGAATGCTCGGCCGAAAGCTTGTGTGTTTTTAGCCAATGGAAGTTCGAAAGAATTCTACACCGGTGGTCGTCATTAAACTTTCCATATTTAACAAGCTATAACACGGAAACTAATTACTGTACATGCACCAAACTTGGTAGCATTAATGTCTAGGACATGGGGAAGAGACGTAATGCACCGTGAATGCAACTGAAACACTTTTAATGTGCTGCTACATTAACTCATACCATTACATACCGGCACCATTACTGCTACAAAAGGGGCTCAACATGGCCCTCACCGGTGTGCAGAATGCCTGGAAGCGCACGACTGCATTCTGCACAGCAGAACGAAGCATGTCTGTAGGTATTCTGGCTAACTCTTTTGATATGCCGCGCTTCAGACAAGCACATGCGTGAATGTTCCCCTGGTAACCCCTGTCCTTCAAGTAGCCCACAGCTAGAAATCACAGAGAGTGAGATCAGTTGATCGTGCCGGTCAAGCTTTTGGAAACGATCGGCTGATAATTCGATCGTTTGCAATTGTGTTTCGGAGAAGCAGTTGAACTTCACGAGCGATCTGTGTTGGTGGCTCACCTTGCATGAAAACTGTTGAGTCTCGTCTCTCTCTTGCAGGGAGGATGTGACTTGCTGACGACGCATATCGCAGTAACTCTGAGCAGTCACACTGCATTTTCTTAGTCCTTGAGCGGCAACCTGTTCAAAAAAGAATGGGCGAATGATGAACGTACCCATGAAGCCAGACTTTACAGAGGAACTTCGTGCTCAGTGACTGGTGGTGAAGATCCCCACACCCGGCAATTCCGTTTGTTCATCTCACCCGTCACTGAAAAATGAGCTTCGTCTGTACATTGGATGGTCCAGGGCTAGCCCTCGCCGACTTCAATCCTTGCTAGAAAGTGGAGAGCGAAGTGAACACGTCGTTGTGCGTCCTATAGTGCAAGCTGCTGTACGATATGGATCTTGGGCGGATAACATTTGAGAATGGTTTGAGGCACCTTCCGTACAATGGACCAAGGGTTGTTCAACTGTCGTGACACAGCACGCGGACTGCCTGACGACCGAAAATTGCGCACAGCGTTGTCTCCGTAGCAAAGGCGATTTCATCAAGCACTGTGGTGCAACCGGTCGTCGGCATCTTCCCGGAGCGACGCCAGTTCTCCAGTACTTCTTATCATGCTCCGCACAGCAGGTGAACAAAGAGAAAACTTCCGTAATCCTTTCAGCAGCTGCAACATTGCTTACAGCGATTGGTCAGGTGTGTGAGACTATGAATCAGGATGACTGATCACGGTACCTGGTGGCATAGTTTGAACTGGACGGTTGCGCTGTGACGCATGGAAATCATGCACCCCATACGACGTGCATTCAAGTTCTAAGGCCTCCGATTTTTTTCTCCGGACTGGAAAGAGATAGAAACATGCGCATTGTTTTAAAATGAGGCCGCGTTCACTGTCAATACGTCCCAGAGACGGCAGCACCGTACGGCAGATGGAATTTTACCTCCAGCGGCGAGAATGAGAACTGTTTTAAATACTTAAAATGGCGACGTTTTCCTTACTTGAACAGCGTGCAATCATTCGTTTTCTGAATTTGCGTGGTGTGGAACCAATTGAAATTCATCGACAGTATGGATGTGTCGAAAGCGCGTTCGTGGGTGCGACAGTTTAATGAAGGCAGAACATCGTGTGACAACAAATCGAAACAACCTCGGGCTCGCACAAGCTGGTCCGACGACATGATCGAGAAAGTGGAGAGAATTGTTTTGGGGGATCGCCGAATGACTGTTGAACAGATTGCCTCCAGAGTTGGCATTTCTGTGGGTTCTGTGCACACAATCCTGCATGACGACCTGAAAATGCGAAAAGTGTCATCCAGGTGGGTGCCACAAATGCTGGCAGACGACCACACGGCTGCCCGTGTGGCATGTTGCCAAGCAATGTTGACGCGCAACGACAGCATGAATGGGACTTTCTTTTCGTCGGTTGTGACAATGGATGAGACGTGGATGCCATTTCTCAATCCAGAAACAAAGCGCCAGTCAACTCAGTGGAAGCACACAGATTCACCGCCACCAAAAAAATTTCGGGTAACGGCCAGTGCTGAAAAAATGATGGTGTCCATGTTCTGGGACAGCGAGGTCGTAATCCTTACCCATTGCGTTCCAAAGGGCACTACGGTAACAGGTGCATCCTACGAAAATGTTTTGAAGAACAAATTCCTTCCTGTACTGCAACAAAAATGTCCGGGAAGGGCTTCGCGTGTGCTGTTTCACCAAGACAACGCACCCGCACATCGAGCTAACGTTACGCAACAGTTCCTTCGTGATAACAACTTTGAAGTGATTCCTCATGCTCGCTACTCACCTGACCTGGCTCCTAGTGACTTTTGGCTTTTTCCAACAATCAAAGACACTCTCCGTGGCCGCACATTCACCAGCCGTGCTGCTATTGCCTCAGCGATTTTCCAGTGGTCAAAACAGACTCCTAAAGAAGCCTTCACCGCTGCCATGGAATCACGGCGTCAGCGTTGTGAAAAATGTGTACGTCTGCAGGGCGATTACATCGAGAAGTAACGCCAGTTTCATCGATTTCGGGTGAGTTGTTAATTAGAAAAAAAATCGGAGGCCTTAGAACTTGAATGCACCTCGTCTTCTGGGCATTAATGCTATCAAGTTTGGCACTCGTACGGTAATTAGTTTCCGTGTCATAACGCGTTAAATAGGGACAGTTTAATAATAACCACTCAGTAAAATTATATTTTGTAGCCCATGGGTCCTTCGTCTTGAGACAGGCTTGGTATTTTCGTTTTTCGTAATATATTTTATTATTGAGCCATACTCGCGGAGCTGTCTTCTTGTGGTTGACTGGTGGTGAACACGGCTTCCCTGGAAGCCACCTCTGCCACTGCCGGGGTGCATGGGGTGGGTGGCAGGCCGGAAGTGGGCGTCGAGCTTCCGGCGCCGGCTGCCGACGCGACGCCGCCATAACCCAAACAGCCGGAGGCGGGCGGCCGCTCAGCCATTGAAGCTGCGCTCCAGAAACACGCGGTGGAGCGGTGAACTTGTGGCGTGGCCACAACTCTACTGTGCAGCGCCTACTTAGAGGGTAATCGGATCCACGAGCAAGCGTGGGTGCTTATTAGACGCAGTCTGAGAAAGTACTATATGTAATATTGTTCAGATCGATCGTTCAGTAGTTCGCTCGCCATGTAATTTCTATGTAAGACAGCAACTAAAGTCAGTTACGCTTAGTTACAGTCAGACCAATATATGAAATCCTAGGTGGCAATACAGAGCTTTTTTCTTTTCCCCGATCGCAAATCATTTTGTAAAGGTGAACATTAGTATAGCCGACAAACTACAGGGACGGATTGCTGACAGGGAATGGACGAAAAAATGTCTTATGATTATTTTTAATTAATAACACTTTTAAAGACCAGGATACTGTCTGTTACGTAATAATTATGTAAGTCACACTGAATAATAATTAAAACTGTGTAAACAAAAACAAATTGTGGTAGAGTATTCATCTGCCAGGTGGGTGGTCTGATTTACAAACCTATCTGATTCAAATTTTTAAACAAAGGTGCATGTTGAGCGAGTTTTTCCATGAAGAGTAAAATATATAAAGATAGAGAAAATGTCGGTAAAATTCACTGGTAATTGATCGTTCGAGTCTAATTTTTGTCTTTATTCTTCTTTTCGATTTTTTTACGTCACTGAAATGTGAAGTTCACTAAATATATGCCACATAACACGTACCTAACTGCTATTTTTTGTGAAAGATGCATATCTTCGTATTTCTACTTACATATTGCACATACAATCCAGTATTCATTGAAAATTCTTAATTACTGATCTTTGATGAACGATTGTTGGTAAAGATAGTTTAAAATTTACAAAAAAGGTGTAAATTTTTATCTATCTGTATTTTTACTCTTCGTGGAAATGCTCCTATGTTTAAAAATTTACCGCAGCTGGGAATCGAAGCCAGGCCACCCTCACGGCAGGGGAGCATTCTACTACAGATGCAAGTGGCCCACCGCAAAAAACATCGTGCTTTAGCGTACTAAAGACGATCGGAAAACTTCGAAGTCGATTTTGTAAAAACATTTTCGAGTTGTATTGAACGGCTTTGGAATTTTTATACTCGAGTTCTGAACTTCACGTACCATCAACACAAAAAAATACAAAAATCCCATTCCCGTATGGTCTCCTTGTGAGATTGAAGGCTATCGTTTACCAAGAACCTTATTATGGCGTAGCGAGCCGTTCCCGAAACATACTGACGGAAAAAAGAATTGTAACGCCAAGAAGGAGTTGTGCGAGATAAACGAAAGTTGGAAGGAATGTTTGTACGTCAAAAAGATGATGTCTGTTGAAATTTGGCGCCAGTCGGATAAGAGTGAGGTTAGTGTCGCACTACGAGAATACAAGTCACGTTGGCTTTAAATACGCGCTGTACCGGCCATTTGCGTTTGTTACTTGTGAGATAGGACGTAGGGAGTGATGTTGGTCAAGAATGCCTTTAAGCCAACGACGACGCCGTTATCAACGGATCACTGAGCTTGAACGATGTTGTGTAATAGGGCTACGAGATGCTGGATGTCCCTTCCGCGATGTTGCAGAAAGGCTTGGCGGGAACGTGACCACTGTAAGTGTATGGCCGTAGCGCATCGTCCTACGTGTGCAGTAGCAATGCGAGCAGCAGCTGGCACCATAGTGACGGAACGAACTGTTACAATTCAGTTACTTCAAGGACAGCTCAGAGCCAAACGCCCTGTAGCTTGAATTCTGCTGACCCCAAACCACCGTATTTTGCGACTGCAGTGGTATTAAGGGAGAGCTCATTGGAGCGCATGGTTGAGGTCTGTTGTGTTTGCTAACGAAAGGCGGTTCTGCCTCGGCATTGATGGCCGTTTTTTTGGCTAGAAGGACGCCAGGTTGCCACCTGCAATCAACCTGTCTGCAGCGTAGTCACACTAGACCTGTATTCGGGGTTACGGTGTGGGATGCGATTTTGTATGGCCGAAGGAGCACTCTCGTGGTTATCCCACACAACGTGACTGCTGGTTTGTACGTCAGTCTGGTGACTCGACCTGCTCGCTGCCATTCATGAACAGCATTCCAGCAGATGTTTTCCAACAGGATAACGCTCACCCACCTATCGCTCTTGTAACCCAACATGCTCTACAGAGTGCCGACAGATTTCTTTGGCCTCCTCGATCACCAGATCCGTCTCCAAATGAGCACATATGCGAAATCATCGGACGGTAACTCCATTATCAACAAGCAGCGTTAAGCGTCTCTATACTGATCAACAAAGCGCAATTGGTATGGAACTCCACAAACTGACATCCAGCACCTGTACAACAAAATGCATGCACGTTTGCATGATTGCATTCGACATTTTGGTAGCTGTTAATGTACCAGCATTTCACATTTGCAGTGGTCTATCTCACGCTTACATTAGCCTGTGATCCTACGATGTTACTCTCTCAAGTACGTTACGTAGACAAATGTATTCCTGAAATTTCATTACTCTACGTTATTTGGTTTTTGGTGTTGCGATTTTTTTCGTCAGTAAAATGTAAATGTCATGTGACTGGGGCCTCCCGTCGGGTAGACCGTTCGCCGGGTGCAAGTCTTTCGATTTGACACCACTTCGGCGACTTCAGCGTCGATGGGGATGAAATGATGATGTTAAGGATAACACCATACCCAGTCCCTTAGCGGAGAAAATCTCCGCCCCAGCCGGAAGTCGAATCCTGGCCCTTAGGATTGAAATTCTGTCACGCTGACCACTCAGCTACCGGGGGCGGACTTTTCATCCATGTAAAATGGGAGCAAGTTCTAGGCAATTAACTGCATACATCCGGTCAGCAGTATCAGACCTTATTCAGTCCTTTCCAGACCCACCACTATATCATTTTGCTCACTTTCTGATGGCGTATGCACTGTGGAGCGACCAAATCATCCGTGTGCCGATATTTGTAAGACGTCGTGGTCTCCTGACCTTTATTGCTTACATATTCCGCCCTCACAGTTATATTCCGCACATCAAGACGCTTCATTCGAACCCAAACTCGATTAAGATAAAGTAAATGTTGTATGAATTCATGTAAACGATATGCAAATAACTAATGAATCGCAAGTGCGCCCCGTGGTTGAAGTACTCGAGGCTGGCGTACACACATACATTCCAGTCACGACGGTCACAGGAGCTTTTAGTTCGAGAGAAGCAACCGCACGCCAGGAGGCCGGTCCCAACCCATCTACGTCGCCCGGTGACCGCCCGTAGAGCAGATAGCATTTGCCCGAGTGAAAGGACGACCCCGTGTTTGGCTTAAAAGCAAATTCCGCTACATTGTGTGGGAGTGGCCATCCTACTCAATCTTTACACATAGTACGCAGTTTCAGAAATTTTCACAGGGAGACAGCAAACGCCAAACTCCGATACTACAGATTTCCGGATTGGTCGCCTTAAACGAAACGTCATTCTCCCGTTTTAGAAGAGCAATGCTGATTGGCAGACGATATTTCTGACGCCTTGAGCTGAAGGAGTCATGGAAGAGACTGAAAGACATACCCCTTCACGTCTGGCATGGAGAGGGGCCGTTCCGTTGTCGCTCTTGGAGGAAGAACACGTAACGAGAGCGTGCGCGCTCGTACGTGTACTCAAAGAGCGAGGAACAAGTCTCTCCTCAGTACTTCAGTGGGAGAGCACCTCTGTCGAGGGCGAATCCAAGTGCGACTCTATATTGAGTCCGTGCGATTAAGCGTTGTTCACTGTGTTGGCCGCCACACTTTTTGTGCGGTATGAACGGACAGATTTATAGTTAAACGCCTGCGAGCGAATTTTTGAGAGGCATCATGGTGGACTGGTTATCTGATCTGCGTGCCACGCCAGTAGTTAGACTAGGGGCGAATAGGAGTCCTTGACTTCATCAAGGCGTAGGGAGAGTTTGATTGGCGAAGGTCAATCCAGATAGAATGAGAGTTATCTTATTTGTCAGCAGTCATCGCAGCTTACGGTATTGTGCGCTAAAGCTACTGCGAGCCCCATATTTCCTCCACAACAGTACCCTTCACTGCATTTCACACGCGACAGCCTCGACCGTACCTAGCAACATTCTAACGGATAATTATTCAAGTTGAGTAGGCGCGGCTCTCAGCCATTCTGCCAAGTCAACAGTCACCTCAAGCTTTGTATAGAGATTTCATTAGCGAATCCTATCCTTGAGAGGTAACTTCACATTCCGAAAAGAACCTGGAAATAACGTATTAAGTTCGTAACCAAAAGTGCCATTGTGATTCCTCAGAATTTTTGCAAAATAAATAATAATTTTCGTTAGTTTCATGTTTTTCTTACACTAACTAGCACTACTCCAGTACCCAAGTATCCCACTAGTTACATAAGAAATTTTGTGACTTTTTGTGTCATTTCCTTACAGCAGACGACTCCAGAAGATATTTATTGCTGCAAGTTTTTCAGGCATTTCTCTTTAGAACGTCAGGAGCGTCTGTCTGACTTCTGTAGTAGTGTGGGGCTGGAAATTGCATCTTGCAGGTGCCACAGGGGAAAGGGTACATCTCAGATCAATCCCACGCTCACATATTGTTGGTAGCAGTTTGGCTGGTTGCCTGCAGTAGAAATGGCGGTGTACATTCGCCTTTAGGGCTCAGTTCCGACCGGTTGAGAAGTGTTGTGTCATTGCGTGTGTCGAGTGAGGGGGAGGCGAGTATGACGCGTGCTGGCGGGCCCCCGGAATGGCCCGGTCGCACGCGCCCCGGTGGCCGGCGCTTGGGGAGCCGGCGGCCGGTAGCTGGTGGGCGCTGGTGGCCGGTCGCAGACTCACGCGGCTAATGAATTCATTACGGCCGGCGGCGCACACCTCATTACCCAGGCCGCCTTGTTTGGTGCCGCCTCGCTGCCCGCAACCGGCCGTTCAGCCGATATGCCCAGCCGCCCCACTAGCTCCAATTACTGCACTCCTGGGTGCCAACTTGGTCATTTGTTTATGTACTTTCCGTGCGCATACTGAAAACGCGTCTGTTTGACCGGTCAAAAATCGAATTATAGCGGCCCATGTTACGTCACAGGAGGTTTCAGTTGCTTTGTAGACAGGAGATGATCTCTCCTACTGTGTATACTGTCAGCTGCTCACGTAACTTTACCAGCTCTCAGCTCCCCCCGGGCACCTCAGTCGCCTTGCTGTCTTTCGGATGATGTTTGGCTGTTCCTAGTGGCTGGTAGTCAGCAGATTTTGATAACTGGCTCTGCAGCAAACAATGCCTTAGGGGATAAGGAGCAAAGGTTACGTGATCATATTGAGGGGAATGTGTTCCGAAGGGTGACATTGTACGTTTCAACGACTGAAACCTCATATGAGAACACACGAGGCAAGATGGAATGTTCTTCTTCTTAAGTTGCCAATCCTAAGATTGATTTGCAGCAGCTCTCCATTCAGTGCGATTGTCGGCCAGCCTCTTCAATTCCGTGAAACGTCCGCATCCTAGGTCCTGCATTATCTGGCTTATGTACTTTCTTCTAGGTCTGCCTCTTGCCCTTTTGCCCTCCACAAGGCCTTCCGTTATAGTGTGGAGAAGACTTTCATGTCTCAGAATGTGTCCCATCCATATATCTCTCCTCTTCTTGATCGTCTTCCAAAGAACTGGAACTTCCTCCGCTCTCTGCAGGACTTCTTCGTTTGTCATCCTGGCCGTCCATGGAATTTTTAACATCCTTCGCAGACATCACATTTCGCATCCTTCAATCCTTCTTCTTTCGTCCTCTCCAAGTGTCCAGGTTTCGCTGCCGTAGAGAAGCACACTCCCAACAAAGGTCTTTATTAACCGCTTCCTTAACGACAGACTTATCATATTTGATGTGAGGAGTCCTTTCCTTTTATAGAATGCAATCTTTGCCTGATTTATTCTACTTATTACATCTTTTCTACTACGACCATCTGATGTTATTCTGCTTCCCAAGTAGACAAAGTCTTGTATTTCTTTCAGCTTCTCTCCATACAGCCTTATATTCGTAATTGCTTGATTATTTTGATTGCTTGCAACTAAGATTTTTGTTTTTGACTTATTAATTTTCATGTTGTACCGTGTGGCAAGAGTGTTTTCCATTTCCTCCAACGCTACTTGTAATTCTTCCTCATTTTCCGCTAGGACAGCAATGTCATCCGTAAAACGCAGCATATCAACTATTTTTCCCTGGATCCTGATTCCATTAGCTTGTCCTAACTTTTCTCTGACCTCGTCCATTGCTTTCTGTATGTACATATTAAAGAGGACAGGGGAGAGCGCACATCCCTGTCTCACACCCTGTTTAATTTTTGCTTGTTGTTGATGTTCCCCACATCTCACTATTGCCACCTCTTCTTTGTATATGTTCCATATTGTTCTCCTGTCCTTGTACTTAGCTCCAGTTTCCCTCAATATCTGGAATAGTTTTTTCCATTCAACCTTATCAAAGGCTTTTTCGAGGTTGTGTCTGTACTATTGTTTTAATCCCACATTCAAGAGGTTAGACAGATGGATCACCATCATGTTATAGGCCATTACTTTCGTACCACAAAAGATACATCTTCAAGCAGGGACCCGAGCGGTCTAAGGTGCTACAGTCATGGACTGTGCGGCTGGTCCCGGCGGAGGTTGGAGTCCTCCCTCGGGCATGGGTGTGTGTGTTTGTCCTTAGGATAATTTAGGTTGAGTATTGTGTAAGCTTAGGGACTGATGAGCTTAGCAGTGTAGTCCCATAAGATTTCCCACACATTCAACATCCAAGCAGGGACACAGGACTACATACAGGAAAATGCCTCGCCTGAGAGGCGCCTTGGTAGGATGATTGGTCCTACGAGGCGGTCGCTAGTAATCCCCGTCCACACACTGAGGCTGAACTGGTGCATATGGTTCGCTGCTACCATACCATGAGGATTCTTCGTAGCCTACAGGTCATGGAGACTGACGATATGGTCCCTAGTAAGGGAGGCCATCTATGATAAGAATGAATGACAGAAGTCCCAGCACCTTGGTACCCTGTGCGACGAACCAGCGAGAAAACTTCCGCTGCCGAGGCAGTTCCATTGATAATAAATCCTGCACGCGCTGCAGTGATGAGTATAGCGGCAGTTGTCGTGGACAGTGGTCCACACGGTCGTCTTGGTTACACCATACTGAAGGGCTAAATGGCACTGAGCAGTATGGGACTTAACTTCTCAGGTCATCAGTCCCATAGAACTTAGAACTACTTAAACCTAACTAACTTAAGGACAACACACACATCCATGCCACGGGCAGAATTCGAACCTGCGACCGTAGCGGTCGTGTGGTTCCAGACTGTAGCGCCTAGTACCACTCGGCCACTCCGGCTGGCTACTGAAGGGCCATGTGCCTGGTTGTGATACCAGCATCATTGTAAAAGATATTGCATTTCCACCTACACGATCCAGTCAGATTAATGTGACAAACGCCTATGTTCGATGTCAATATGCGCTAACTACTTACAGACGGAAAATGGCAGCATCAGAAGGGGAGAATATAACAGCACGTTGGGGAGCGCGGAAGACAGTGCAGTCGTTGTCGCATTGCGGAAAAGGAGCGATTTATCTGACGTCCAAAAGGGCATGATCATTCGCTTTCGGGTAGGTGGTGGAAGCATTTCAAAACCGGCTAAGTTTGTAAACTGTCCGTGTGCCGCAATGGTTAAAGTATACCGTGCATAGCGAAATGGCACTATCCAAAAGTGGCGCCAAGGCAAAGGTAACTGTAGGGCACCATGGGACATGAATGACTGGGATGAACGACGGCTGCCCGCATCTCGTGGTCGTGCGGTAGCGTTTTCGCTTCCCACGCCCGGGTTCCCGGGTTCGATTCCCGGCGGGGTCAGGGATTTTCTCTGCCTCGTGATGGCTGGGTGTTGTGTGCTGTCCTTAGGTTAGTTAGGTTTAAGTAGTTCTAAGTTCTAGGGGACTGATGAGCATAGATGTTATGTCCCATAGTGCTCAGAGCCATTTTTTGAACGACGGCTACCGAGATGTGGACGGGCCAACAGACCTATAACTGTCGAGCAACTCCCTGCCCCGATGAACCTACTGTGTCTCCTCAACCACCGTTCAGCCAATGTTACTGCGTAGGTGACTTTTGAGGTGTAAGATGTGAAACGTCTGAAATCAAGCACCCTCGGAAAACTGCCGGAAGGGTGCAGACGGAGGGGGTAGCGTTGTAACCTGGGGAATGTTTTCGTTGCATTCTCTGAGTAATGTCGTTATTCTGGAAGGCTCAATGCATAAGCAGAAGTATGCATCCACCTTTGTGGACCATATTCAGCCTTATGACATATGGTCACATTAATGTGACTTGACGGTGTACAAGTGGACGTACTTCGCTTGGAACTAATTCCCAGCCATATTTACGAGTGACCTTTTTCACTCCTTACGCTCTGAGGGGTCATTTCCTAGAATGTGTCCCTGTTCAGTTCATTTCTTACAGTTCAATTTATCAAAATCAGCCTGCATAACAATACGCGTTTATCAAACTCCACATAGCGCTTAACATGACGCATGTACCATCTTGAAATAAACGTGTGTTCAATGCAACTGAAGTGATACCACAGGAATAACGCTCAACGACGTACCTACGACCAATACCTGGCAACATGCAACTGCCCCTGACACCACATTACGAGTAGATGACAACTGATCGTTAAAAAATCACCGCTGTAGTGGGCTCTTTCTGTACAGCATCACAATCACGCAACACTCAACATAAAAAATATTGTATTTTCTGCAAGCGTTGGGTATTATCTGTAAGATACCTGAGAAATTTCAATATATGTACAAAAACCTGCACTTCATTATTATTCACCAAATGATTGCGTCCTATGTTGGATCATCTTCAGGTTGTAAAAGTATTATCATCTGAGTACCATGCAAAACCTTTCGCAGCTATATGATCACTTGATGGTACACATTTGTTTAATTTCCGTTTACCATGAGGTGGTCATATCGTAAGGATAGGTTTTGTATCAGACTCAGATAATCATGTTTAATATAGTCTGAAGGTCAATATAGACTAAAATCTGTTACTGAATAATATATAAAAAAATAACTGCTACTATGCACATACACTGAATTTATTGAAATAAAGACGTTGCATTTCAGCACGTAAACACAATATTTTTTTTACACTTTCATGGTCAAAATCACGTAGGTTATAAAAGAATTTAAACTGTGTACGTCACCATAGTGGACCGACAGCCGGAAGTGAATATTTAGAATTTTTATTAACATAAACAAATTTATTAACATACACAACTTTACCTTATAGCATATGAGGAGGGTTTTAGACTTTTACCGTCAAAATCACGCGGATGACAGAAGAATGTAAAGCAATTGATGTAAAATTGTGGGCTGCTATTTTTAACTACATATGTAATGTTTTATCAGCCCAAACAAAATAACATAAACAGTTAATACACATTCCATTGAAAGTGACGACTGTCAGTCTCGTTGCATGTTTTGCAGTAAATCTATTGGAAATAACTGAACTCTTTGTTTGAAATCGATTGGTTTTACTGCTTGAACATGTTCCTTACATTGCACGTTGCAAGAGCTGCTCTACCACCGCTCTCCAGACTGTATTATTCAACTTACGCATTTCACTGCGACTTGGTGGGTGCTTATCGATCTGTCTGTCACATACCATTTTCTTAAATTAAACTATCCAGACAACTGTATTTGGAGCCACTCCGGTGGCCGAGCGGTTCTAGGCGCTACAGTCGGGAACCACGCCACCGCTACGGTCGCAGGTTCGAATCCTGCCTTGGGCATGGATGTGTGTGATGTCCTTATGTTAGTTAGGTTTAAGTAGTTCTTAGTTATAGGGGACTGATGACCTTAGAAGTTAAGTCCCATAGTGCTCAGGCCATTTGAACCATTTTTTGACTGTATTTGGAAAGCCTCGTTCACCTCTCTGTAGTTTGAACGACCAAGTTTGTTGTAAGTTTATATCCACAGCGACAAATTCCTTTCATTTACGAACTGAAATATTTCTGTGAGCATTCATACAGCTTCCTCCCACTGCATTCTACTCCGCAGTGCGTTAAACGAGTGCTTGCTTGTAAAATATTCTGATGAGACATTTGTTCCTTATATAAGCTTCTTCATGGTTAAAATTTTGTCTGCGTATATTTGTGAAATAGAAGATCAAAAACTGTGATCCTTTGTCATATATCATACACATTCAATACCAAAAAAAAAAAAAATGTAAGCTAACCCATTTTCAAAATAGGTTAAACGGGACACATGTGTCCCACGAACCTATCTGGATCAATGTTGTCACGCGAATCCCAAGACTTTTAGAGTTAAACTGTTAATTTTAGAATAATTTCATCGGGGTGGCAATTATCGAAAAAAGTATAAAAAATCAGTACCAAAATAAATTTATTCTCCCGCCAAAGGAAAACATGAAGTGTCGCACACATGTTTTCTACATCCTGTCAAGGTATCTGGGGCATATACATCCGACTACATACAAATTATGTGCAAACCAGAAGAATTGCAGAGGTGTATAGTAATGTCTCTCAACAATGTCCATGATATGTAAGAAAACACAGTTAGCTTCCTCAGACATTCTTGGAATTGAGAGGATTGTGATTTTATCTGATTCTGGCGAAACAGGCCCACTGTGCCCCCTATAAACACAAGCCGCCCCATCTCCAAGTTTGAAAGCATCTCTCTACATGATAGCACTAGACAGATATGAGCACAGACGTCCCAGCACTCAAAATTGCGCATTGCTTTAGTGAGACAAGTGTATCCTATAAACTAATAAAGGGTTAGATCTCCGCTCTCGCCCTGTACATTTCATCCGACGCTATAACAGTTAAATCTTAATTACATTTTTATTAATTTTGGAAAGCACCCATTGTAAAAGAAAAAGGACGCGTGTCCATCAAGTGAGATAAAAGTAAGATTTATTTCGCGTCTGGGCATACAAAAATTTGATTTTTTTCGTTTTGTGCTACAGTTAAGCTTCTGGTGATGGGTCTGCTCCCTCGTTTGTACACAAAGGAGCCGTTGTCTCGTCTTTAATGACGTCGACGCCGCTCAGACGCGCGAACATCCCCACCCTTTGCACCAGACAGCCACCACCAGACGTGGTGTTCCCTGGCCGCGCCGCGTAACCGCACTTCTGAGAGAGCCAGACGAGCGGTCACACGTCCCCCGTTGACAAGGGCCGCGCTTGTTGTCGCGGACGAGGGTCTGGGCGGTCGTTATTCTGAGGCGGGCAGTGGGACAGGAACCGCTGCTGCGGGCTCGCCAGACTCTGTTTACGTGTTTTTTTTTTATTTACACGCCAGTCCCGAGGGTAACGGCAGGGCAACGGCTGGGCGCGTCTATTTCTGCAGGTGCTGCGCTAAGGCGCCCGCTTCCAGCCACCGTCTCCGCTCTGCTCCGTTCCACGCGGCGACTAAAAGCTGTTTCCTGTTACAGTCCGTGACCCAGAGCGAATTAATTTCTTTGGTCGTCACTCTGTGGGAGCCACGTCACCACTTTGAACGTGGTCCAACACCCTGAAAGCATTTCCTTTTACCCATCTCGTGTGTCGAGAACTGTCGAGCCCTGAGTAGCCTAGCGGTCAGTTGGCCGTCTCCGTTACGGTTTATGCAAGTAGGTACCGACCAAAATTCACATCGTTGTATTTTAAAGTCGTTGAAGTGAATTTTGAAAATTTCTTAAAATTGAATTAAAAACTGTCTTGACCGCAAAAAAAGAGTTAGACAATGGTAACTGCTTTCAGTCAAAATGTGACAACCATCAGACCATATAACACCGTGACAGTAGGCGGTAGCGGTGAAATAGCAGGCACCATGGAGCCACAGACGTCAATTGCTCTTCTGAAAATTTTTCCTTCATAACTCCGAAACCCGTAAATTGCGGCTGATGAAAATATGTGAAATATGTGGTGTTTCACACAATTCTACAAATAGTGTAACACTAGCATCGGAAGTGATGTTTAACTGACTTTGACTGCTCAGATGCACTTCCAAACGTTCTTCCAGGTTTGTTTTCCTTAGCTGGACTACCCTAGCATTTAGGCTAGCGATATTCGACGATCATCGGTATTTACCAAATATAGATGTTGGTGATTTAAAAGTGATCTTTCAACATCGTTAAAGACAAAATATAGACCTTTGATGTTGCAAAAAGAGTTAACAGGCTACTTGTTACAACTGTGAATAATTTACTAGCCGTTCTTTAAACATGTCCCGTAACCACGCCAGTGCTACAAATCTGCAGACTGTCAGAGGTGGTCGTGGATCGGGTGGGGAGCAAATATTGGCTATTATTGTAGCTAAGTGTGGACTAATGCCTTCGTTGGTCATTCCGTTCATGCTTTCGTGGTTCAGATGTGTGAAAACGTATTATTTGGAATGATTTGTTTACACTGCTAAAAATTGTATTTCAAATTATGTAAATATGTTATTTCATTTATCATATGTCAGAGTACTTCTGAAGCACATAAATAGAAGTATTTATACAAAAGAAACCAACATATCCACAACTAAGCTTTACACATGTTTGTGTTTTGTCAGTTCTCCAATAATTTTATTCTTTTCCTTTTGTACTGGAAAGTCAGTTATTAAGAATAATAATAAACGCTTGCAAATCTTTTTCAAACGGTCTGTATCAACAATAAAGGTGATTACGAAAAGTCGGGGCAGTGTAAAAATGGTTCAAATGGCACTGAGCACTATGCGACTTAACTTCTGAGGTCATCAGTCGCCTAGAACTTAGAACTACTTAAACCTAACTAACCTAAGGACATCACACACATCCATGCCCGAGGCAGGATTCGAACCTGCGACCGTAGCGGTCGCTCGGTTCCAGACTGTAGCGCCTAGAACCGCACGGCCATCGGGGCAGTGTAGGAAGGTAGTTTTCACTGATGAGGTGTGTTAGGGATTGTTGATACTTCATTCATTCTTATTTTTAACACTTACGTTATTGTGAATCGAAATATTTAAGTCCACGTGAGTGAATCATGACAGACAATGGTGTGCTTGAATGTGAGGCAAAGCAATCTGGTATAACAAAATACTAAGTTTTTGTGCTGCAGTATCTACGTATTCCTGTGTAGACGAATGCAAAATTCAGTCCAGTTGCAACAATGATGACTTGGGTATAATACGTTTCACACGAATCTGTAATGTAATTGTAACACTTCTTAGCGCATGTAATAACTACGTCACAATCTGTCACATGCTTCTTTCCGCGTTCGTTCGTTTTAGTGGATATTGTTGAATAAATCATGTTTTTCGGCCAGTGCGTACACTATCTGATCAAAGGCATCTGGACATCTATTCGTAGACATTGATGTGTGTCCACCCCTCGCCTTTACAATGACTTGAACTCTGCTGGCGACGCCCTCAATGAGGTTTCTGAATGTGCAGAAACAGCAGCTCATCCTTCCCGAAGAGTCTAAACCAACAGTGGACTTGAGAAGCTTTAAAAGAGTTGTAATGTCTCTGTGTGCACTGAAGAGCCAAAGAAACTGGTACGCCTGCCTAATATCGTGTAGGGGCCCCGCTAGCACGCAGAAGTGCCGCATCACGAATTGGCATGGAATCAGACCAATGTCTGAAGTATTGCTAGAGGGAACTGACACCATGACTGTCAATAAATCCGTAAGAGTACGGGGGGGGGGGGGGGGGGGCAGCAGCACATTGCAAGGCATCCCAGATATGCTCAATAATGTTCGTGCCGTGAACTGTTTAAACTCAGAAGAGTGTTCTTGGAGCCGCTCTGTAGCAATTATGGACGTGTGGGTTGTCGCATTGTTCTGCTGGAATTGCTCCGTCGGAATGCACAATAGACGTGAATGGATCCAGGTGATCAGACAGGATGCTTACGTACGTGTCACCTGTCAGAGTCGTATCTATTAGGGGTCCTATATCATTCCAGCTGTACACGCCCCACACCATAAAAGATCTTCAACCAGCTTGAACAGTCCCCTGTTCGCATATAGGGTCCATGGATTCATGAGGTTGTCTCCATACCCATACGCGTCCATCCGCTCGATACAATTTGAAACGAGACTCTTCCGACTAGAGAACATGTTTCCAGTCATCAACAGCCCAATGTCGGTGTTGATGGGCCCAGGCGAGGCGTATAGCTTTGTGTCGTGCAGTCATCAAGGGTACACGAGTGGGCCTTCGGCTCACAAAGCCCCTATCGACGATGTTTGATTGAATGGTTAGCACGCTGACACTTGTTGATGGCCCAGCATTGAAATCTGCAGCAATTTTCGGAAGGGTTACACTTCTGTCACGTTTAACGATTCTCTTCAGTCGTCGCTTGTTCCGTTCTTGCAGGACCTTTTTCCGGCCGCAGCGATGTCTGAGATCTGATGTTTTACCAGATTCCTGATACTCACGGTACACTCGTGAAATGGTCGTAAGGGAAAATCCCCACTTCATCGCTACCTCGGAGATGCTGTATCCCATCGGTCGTGCGCCGACTATAACAATACATTCTAACTCACGTAATTCTTGATAACGTGCCATTGTAGAAGCAGCAACCGATCTAACGACTGCTCGAGACACTTGTTTTATATTGGCATTGTCGACCGCAGCGCCTTCATTGTCAGTTCAGTGTAATTAAACTTTCGCTACTTCAGAGGCCTTTCATTTTGTGGATACATTTCAAAGCACATGCAGAAGGGAAATGCCGAACAAACTATTGAAAGAAATTCATTTTAATTTCTATATGGGAGGTAACTTTTCTAATGGCGCAACATATTTACGTTGCAGGATACAAACGTTGCTCGTTGTGACCGCCATCAGAATCCACGACAGCGAGAACCCTCACTAGAAACTCCATTTCCATTTCATAAATGTTCTCAGCAGATTTCGAACGCCGGACACAAGTAGTGTACTGATTAAATATCGCACATTGCGTCTAGCATTTTGAGCAATGGCATTAGTAACTGCTCAACAATTTGTGACGTTATTTTACGTCGGCCTCTCCCAGTAGTAATTCCCAAATCATCAGTTAATTCGAACTTCGGAATCATGTTCTTCAACCCCGGTGCGGAAAGAAGACCTCTCCGTATTGCATATAGTGTCGATACTCGCGATGAGCTGCAGCACTATCGCTGTTGTTTTAATGGAGCACCTTCACGTGTAAAGGCCCGCTCGCCTAGTCCACACGCATGTTGACTGCCTGCAACTACAGTGCACACTGATGCTTGTGTTTCAACCCTATGTCGGGCGCTTAATGGCAAATCGTGAGACTAACACTAAAAACAACGCAAAACCTTCTGCACACAGTCTGAATATCATTTCTATGAAGTTGGGTATCAATACCGTAAATATTTTCCCGTCCATACTAGCTCAAGTAGTGAAAGTTTAATTATAACACCTCTGCATATGAAGTTCTCATCACCTCATGGGCTAAGGTAACAGTATTCCGAAAAAAGGATAACGAAAAAGTTTACCTCTGAATCTAAGTTAGAAAGATGTGAGAATATCGTATTTCTTTCAGGAAGCCGTGGAGACCGCTCTCTCTGCAGACTCATACTCTAAACAGTCTTCTAGTGCAGACCGGGCATCTAGGCCTCCAGATTCAGATTTTCCGTGATTCTTCTAAATTACTTCGAGCAAATACTAGAATAGTTCCAGCTATAGGGCCGCGACCAGCTATCTGTAAGTATGTAAATTCCTATATTTACCGAGCGAGGTGGCGCAGTGGTTAGACACTGGACTCGCATTCGGGAGGACGACGGTTCAATCCCGCGTTCGGCCATCCTGATTTAGGTTTTCCGTGATTTCCCTAAACCATTCCAGGCAAATGCCGGGATGGTTCCTCTGAAAGGGCACGGCCGACTTCCTTCCCTAATCCGATGAGACTGATGACCACGCTGTCTGGTCTCCTTCCCCAAAACAACCAACCATCCTATATTTAAGAATTGTGTGCTTTGTGCTTAATCGTTGGGGTAATGGTTCACGAATTAATAAAACAACGAAAACAAATGCTGCTGCTGTTGCTACTACTACACTTACAGACTAAAGAAACCTAACGTGGCCTTTTGTAACATAATCCTACTGGCAGAATATGGAGCAAAAATTCAGTGGCTGTGCAGTCGTTGAGACCAGAAACAGGATCGTCCGTGCGTTGGCTGTCCAACCTGCTTGCCGAAAACGGCGAGCTGACGTCACCGAAGAGCGAGAAAGTTAGATGAAAGCTTATGTGCTCGGTTTCTCGCGACGCAGTGTAAAAAGAAATTCGTTACTAATGGCTTCTGTAATTCTCTCTTATTCTGAGTCGTCTTGCAAGACACGACTGTAATTGTAATGTCTTGCCCATGCTTATCGGTAATGCTGCCAATATGAAAAATTGCAGGCTCTTACGGAAGTAAATGTTCCAAAACGAAACGAAGAACACCTGGTATGTATTGTTATAAGGCATATGAAAAATTTCATACATCATTGAAGTGCCTTAAAACACACAGTATCCAAGTTTCGTTTGTATTCTGTATAACTAAGATACTGGTCCCGGCGGATGTTCGAGTCCTCCCTCGGGCATGGGTGTGTGTGATGTCCTTCGGTTAGTTAGGTTAAGTAGTGTGTAAGCTTAGGGACTGATGACCTTAGCAGTTAAGTCCCATAAGATTTCACACATTTTGAACATACTTGTCTACTATGCATTTTTGTACGAAGAAACATGCGCTAATCATCCTTTAAGATCCCTCTTTCTGGTTTTTGCTCTTTTGCATCTAAATCAAATGAGACAAGAGATTTATAAACTCGCTCTGAAGTTCAAACAAAATAAACGTTGTTCTAATAACCCTACCACAACAGAGGTCAAACTTTAACAACAAAATGGTTCAAATGGCTCTGAGCACTATGGGACTTAACTTCTGTGGTCATCAGTCCCCTAGAACTTAGAACTACTTAAACCTAACTAACCTAAGAACATCATACACATCCATGCCCGAGACAGGATTCGAACCTGCGACCGTAGCAGTCCCGCGGTTCCGGACTGCGCGCCTAGAACCACTAGACCACCGCGGCCGGCAACTTTAACAACGATTGTGGTGTTGTTCACGCTGCTAAATACTGCATTTTCGGACAACAACTAAGTTATTATGTGGCAGGTCTCATTAGAGCACAGTAAATAAAGTCATTACATGTAATAATGAAAAAAAACTAGGCACTCATCTTTTCGTGTTTCCCACGCTGGTCTCGTCGTAAAATCATGGCTCAATCGTTGAAAATCTAGGTGGTTATGATTCCAAGCTCGGATGCAAAGAGGCCTAGGTTTTATTCTGCTATATTCAAAAGTTTTGTAGATGCCCTTCACAAATCATTCTTGAAGATTACACTTTTGCAGGACAATGGTGATGTAAAAAAATAATCAGCACTCCGAAATTAAGTTACACTTCTTTTTAATTGCTTTTATTGCAATATCACGTGACACACAAACATCGCTTCACAATACAAAACATACCTGAAAACATCTTCCTCACAGTCACTGTTAAAGTTCACATTTTATAAGCTGACTACAACGTACGTCTTTCCAACACTTCACTTTCTCCTGGTATCACTCTCTAAAAACACTCCAACAACTAACTAACAATCGCTTACGCGCCCAAAAATCAGAGTTACAAGTACGTCAAAGATCATAGTGACAAAAGAAAGAATACACATAAGAATAATATCATTGCAATATAAACATATCGATGTATCACAAATGAAATCAAATCTGAATGTTGTCTCAGAAATATGTTAACTACTTCACAGAAACACAGTAGAATATAGCTGGTATCGAGAGGTTCAGGTGAGGTGCCGTAATGGTTGCGTAATTCAAGTACCGTTACAATGCCGAAGAAGAATTACAATTCCAGCATACATTCAGGTGACACATGTGTCACACAAGTCACCGTTACTGCAACTGGACTGAGTTTACATTCGTGTACATATTGCATCACAAAAAGTTAGTTTATTGCTGTACCAGACGCCTTTGCCACCCCCCCCTCCCCCCCCCCCCACACACACACCAATACCTTCCAAGGTTCATTAACGTCGGCGTAATTATTTCGACAAAAATGTGGAGCGACTTACATTTGAAGTGGCTACCAGTTGAAACATCTTTTGTGCATGTGGTGGCCTACAGCTAGCAAGAAGTTGAAAAAAGAGTTCTGAAGTGAGTTGCTGACCAAATAATGCTTTATTCATTACCTGTTTCAATATTCTGGTAATCTTCATATGTCATAATGCATGCCATGGTCGAGCGTATTCACACGAAAAACTCAAACCTGATTGTGAACGTATGCAATGATTTTTCGCTTGTGTTAGAACATTTTTTACTATTGACTGCATTATTTATTTTAGCATTAACGGCACGTAAACACAAATGTCTTTCATTTGACGCCACAGTAAGAGCGTTGCCTTATGAGCTGTTGTAAATGTTTTTATTGCCTGAAGATAATCACAAGACTGAAGCAGATAGTAATTAAGGAATTATTGTATCAGCAGCTCTCTGCGGTTTTCAAATATTACTATTTTTTAGATTAGATTAGATTAGATTAGATTAGATTAATACTAGTTCCATGGATCATGAATACGATATTTCGTAATGATGTGGAACGAGTCGAATTTTCCAATACATGACATAATTAGGTTAATTTAACAACATACTTAAGTTAATATAACAACTTTATTTTTTGTGTTTTTTTTTGTTTTTCTTCATTTTTTATTTTTTTATTTTTTTAATATTTTTGTTTTTTCTTTTTTTTCTTAATTTATATCTAAAAATTCCTCTGTGGAGTAGAAGGAGTTGTCATTCAGAAATTCTTTTAATTTCTTCTTAAATACTTGTTGGTTGTCTGTCAGACTTTTGATACTATTTGGTAAGTGACCAAAGACTTTAGTGCCAGTATAATTCACCCCTTTCTGTGCCAAAGTTAGATTTAATCTTGAATAGTGAAGATCGTCCGTTCTCCTAGTATTGTAGTTATGAACACTGCTATTACTTTTGAATTGGGTTTGGTTGTTAATAACAAATTTCATAAGAGAGTATATATACTGAGAAGCTACTGTGAATATCCCTAGATCCTTAAATAAATGTCTGCAGGATGATCTTGGGTGGACTCCAGCTATAATTCTGTTTACACGCTTTTGTGCAATAAATACTTTATTCCTCAGTGATGAATTACCCCAAAATATGATGCCATATGAAAGCAATGAGTGAAAATAGGCGTAGTAAGCTAATTTACTAAGATGTTTATCACCAAAATTTGAAATGACCCTTATTGCATAAGTAGCTGAACTCAAACGTTTCAGCAGATCATCAATGTGTTTCTTCCAATTTAATCTCTCATCAATGGACATACCTAAAAATTTGGAATATTCTACCTTAGCTATATGCTTCTGATTAAGGTCTATATTTATTAATGGCGTCATACCATTCACTGTACGGAACTGTATGTACTTTGTCTTATCAAAATTCAGTGAGAGTCCGTTTACAAGGAACCACTTAGTAATTTTCTGAAAGACAGTATTGACAATTTCATCAGTTAATTCTTGTTTCTCAGGTGTGATTACTATACTTGTATCATCAGCGAAGAGAACTAACTTTGCCTCTTTATGAATATAGAATGGCAAGTCATTAATATATAATAAGAACAACAAAGGACCCAAGACTGACCCTTGTGGAACCCCATTCTTGATAGTTCCCCAGTTTGAGGAATGTGCTGATCTTTGCATGTTACGAGAACTACTTATTTCAACTTTCTGCACTCTTCCAGTTGGGTACGAATTAAACCATTTGTGCACTGTCCCATTCATGCCACAATACTCGAGCTTGTCTAGCAGAATTTCATGATTTACACAATCAAAAGCCTTTGAGAGATCACAAAAAATCCCAATGGGTGGTGTTCGGTTATTCAGATCATTCAAAATTTTACTGGTGAAAGCATATATGGCATTTTCTGTTGAAAAACCTTTCTGGAAACCAAACTGACATTTTGTTAGTACTTCATTTTTACAGATATGTGAAGCTACTCTTGAATACATTAATTTCTCAAAAATTTTGGATAAAGCTGTTAGAAGGGAGATTGGACGGTAATTGTTGACATCAGATCTATCCCCCTTTTTATGCAAAGGTATAACAATAGCATATTTCAGTCTATCAGGGAAAATGCCCTGTTCCAGAGAGCTATTACACAGGTGGCTGAGAATCTTACTTATCTGTTGAGAACAAGCTTTTAGTATTTTGCTGGAAATGCCATCAATTCCATGTGAGTTTTTGCTTTTAAGCAAGTTTATTATTTTCCTAATTTCAGAGGGAGAAGTGGGTGAGATTTCAATTGTATCAAATTGCATAGGTATGGCCTCTTCCATTAACAGCCTGGCATCTTCTAATGAACACCTGGATCCTACTATATCCACAACATTTAGAAAATGATTATTAAAAATATTTTCAACTTCTGACTTTTTGTTCGTAAAGTTTTCATTCAGTTTGATGGTAATACTGTCTTCCTCTGCTCTTAGTTGACCTGTTTCTCTTTTAATAATATTCCAAACTGTTTTAATTTTATTATCAGAGTTGCTGATTTCAGACATGATACACATACTCCTGGACTTTTTAATAACTTTTCTTAATATAACAAAGTAGTTTTTATAATTTTAAACATCAGTTCAAGCCTCATTGGTTTCATGAAATAACTATTTAATTTGAACAGAGTTTCTGAAAAACATGCTTCAATAACACTTGCTGGAAGGTATCGCAACCTCACATTCCCACCTCATATTATCATAGAAATTTATGTAAACCATAAGATTCATGTCAGAGTCTTCCATTAAAATGTGGGTTACAATGACAAATATTAATGTAGCTGCGTTTAAATTGTAGGGTTAACTCCCGTCTCAGTAAGAAATGAAAACAGTGACAAACGAAAATGCAAGGAGAAATCAACCTTTACATCCGAAAAACTACTGTTGGTTAGACGACACACCATATCTTTGTTGGACTAAACGTGTTTAACGCTTTTAGCGTCTTAATTAATCGTCGATAGATGAAAAGAGACTGAATTAGAACCACGGATCTGAGAAAACTGAACAACCGATTCGAATGCGCGATGCTGACTGTAGGAGCGGCCTTTTGAATTTACGTGGAGCGTTGAAACAACAGCTGTTACCACAGGAGCAATAATTACAGGAGTTCTCTCCAACGCCCATCGGCTGTCGAAATTATCCAGTCAGTTCATTGTTCGCAGTGGGCAACCGCCGGAAGGAGGCGTGGCGGGGATGAGGAGGTGGGAGGCTCCGTGAATTGGAAGAAAGGAAAGAGGGGAAGGGAGGGGGTGAGGGAAGACCGTGGGAGAGATGAGCGTACATGGGTGATGCGGTAAGCCAACAGCCCTTCTTTAGCTTTCTATATTTGCTTTGTTAAGGTTTTTCTCAAGTAATAATTTACACCTGAAACTAGCTAATCGGTTCTTTTCTATTCGCTAGTGCGATCGCAGAAACTATTCTGTGAAACGTACCCTTGGACAGAAAATATTTCTGTGGTGCCAGAGGAAAAGAATAAGTTTAAATTTTGATGTTACCCAAACATCGTCTGCCACATTTTATTATACATTGTTTTATGCAGTTACATGACCGTACTTGGAGTGAAGATACGAATTACCTAGCTTTATTCACTGGAAAGAAGCTGGCTTGTTTAGGCACGCATTGGTGCAGTTAACTCCATTTCGGACTTTTCTTGAGATACTCCCATTTTCTTGTGTACCACAGTTGTGTGGCCTTTGACATTCCTTGGTGAACACCGAGATCGACACAGAGATTAATCAAAGACATGTTGACCAACTGAGAATATCAAGCCTGTCAAAAACTAAATGTAACTGCTCTTATTAAAAAAAAAAAAACTCTCTGTAGTAATGTGTTATCAGTTTACTGTTTCTGGTTTTCAAATGGCTCTAACAAGGGAACCTCCCCATCGCACCCCCCTCAGATTTAGTTATAAGTTGGCACAGTGGATAGGCCTTGATAAACTGAACACAGATCAATTGAGAAAACAGGAAGAAGTTGTGTGGAAATGTGAAAAAATAAGCAAAATATACAAACTGAGTAGTCCATGGGCCACATAGGTAACATTACGCACAATGTAAGCTCAGGAGCGCCGTGGTCCCGTGGTAGCGTGAGCAGCTGCAGAACGAGAGGTCCTTGATTCAAGTCTTCCCTGGAGTGAAAATTTTACTTTATTTATTTTTGTATAGTTATTATGTCCGTTCGTTCATTGACGTCTCTGTTCACTGTAATAAGTTTAGTGTCTGTGTTTTGAGACCGCATCGCAAAACCGTGCGATTAGTAGACGAAAGGACGTGCCTCTCCAATGGGAACCGAAAACATTTGATCGCAAGGTCATAGGTCAACCTGTTCCTCCACAGGAAAACACATCTGATATATTCTATACGACACTGGTGACGGCATGTGCACCACATGACAGGAATATCTTGTCGACCCACCTAACTTGTACACTTGGCGATTATTCTACCTTGCCCGATTTAGGTTTTCTTGTGGATGTGATAATCACTCCCAAAAAAGTGATGAAAACATAAGAGTTTGTCACATAAACTGAAAATAAAAAATAAAAATTTTCACTCATTGGAAGATATGAACCAAGGACCTTTCGTTCCGCAGCTGCTCACGTTACCACGAGACCATGGCGCTCCTGCGATCCTATTCGCCTTGATGTTGCATATGTTCCCATGAACTACTCAGTTTGTATATTTTGCTTATTTTTTCACAGTTCCACACAACTTCTTCCTGTTTTCTCAATTGATCTGTGTTCAGTTTTTCAAGGCCTATCCACTGTGCCAACTTATAACTAAATCTGAGGGGGGTGCGATGGGAAGGTTCCCTTGTAAGCACTATGCGACTTAACATCTGAGGTCATCAGTTCCCTAGAACTTAGAACTACTTAAACCTAACTAACCTGAGGACATCACACACATCCATGCCCGAGGCAGGATTCGAACCTGCGACCGTAGCGGTCGCGCGGTTCCAGGCTGTAGCGCCTAGAACCGCTTCGGCCGGCATTTGCATATTCTCCTGCTCGCTAAATGCAAAACATTAGTCCTACAGAAAAAAAAGTGTACATGACCTTTTTGTAGAATATTTAAGGTAGTCAAAGTTTGCACTCGGTTACATTTTCGGTGGAGGCTAGTTTTCAGGTTATTCAAGAAACACGTGTTTGAAGGTCTCTTTTGTGCATTTTCCTGTAGTAACTCTAAAACTAAGGCCTCTTGCAAAAATATGTCCCAGCACAACATTTAACTACATTAAATTCCCTACACAAAGTTCCCATTCATTGTTTCTGTTGGGTGGTACTGTAGGATGCACATAACGACGGAGAGAATGTGAAAATCGTGCACACGATATTTGGAGGGTTGCATAATACCCATAGGCAGTGGCAGCTGTATCGTCCTGTACGCATATAAAGGGTTTAAACGACAGTTTTTTACAATATCCCACAATGGTGTAGACAAAGTCAAGATACACAGTTTGGTACAGGACACTTGTTGTCCATCAAGTCGGGAAACTACAACAAAGTGGAGTACGAAAGCCACCTAAGCTACGGCACATGCGTGGTAAGCAAGATTTTCAATATTATATGTGCAAACGTCCTAGAGAGAAAAAATAATCATATTATTTTTTTAGCATATTAAATGTACATCTGTTTTGTATTGCGAAACGTTTTCGTTAGAAGCCGCCGTTCTCTCGTTATTCAAGAAAAACGTCAAAAGTAGGTTACAAACGCTGCTCCACCCCCACACTCACCCCCACAGGTCAGAATTCTTACTATGTTGTTCATGGGATTCCCTCCTACCAGTGAACAAATATTTGCGACTACAGGAATTATTTAACATATTCGATCTGTTTTGCTCGTCATTGGCTGGGCTATTATGGCACCCACTACGTCGGTTGTTTCGTTAAGATCATTAATTTAAACGCATTGAAGGAAAAAAAGTCTTTTGTAAATGTTAAGTGTAAACTAATTACTTTTAATATTAGATCTCAACTGCAAGCACAGTAGCACAGTAATTTCTTACTAAGAATACCAGACAAGCTACACGACTTAATTCGTCTTTATTCAGAGTAAGGAGGGCAAATGGCGCATGCAAAAGAACGCCCAATCTCAAGCCAGCGTGTCCCTTCGAGTGCTTTTTAATATCTACTACAATGGTCTGTCCATTTCAGAACACTCTAGGTATTTCCCTTTT
The DNA here is from genome assembly GCF_021461385.2 of Schistocerca piceifrons. Taxonomy (NCBI): domain Eukaryota; kingdom Metazoa; phylum Arthropoda; class Insecta; order Orthoptera; family Acrididae; genus Schistocerca; species Schistocerca piceifrons. The sequence goes on along the minus strand of NC_060144.1, from coordinate 263,132,623 downwards.
GTTGATTATAAAGCATCGGCTGCCCAAGGGAAGACGTTTAAATAGTCGAACAAGTTCTCATCTACTGAGAACTTCTGCTGTTGCTTTCATTGTGGCAGCTGCAGAGATTGCCCCGCTATGTGGGGTGTGTCTGCTCGCACCATGCTTGTGAACATTGCAGTCAGTGGGACTGTCTGAATCCTGTCACGTCGTATGAAGGCAACAATCTCTACCTGAGTGCTGAAATTGCTCCCCTCATTGTCATAAGAGTCGTTGCTGCTGATGCAGCAAGACCAAACAGGTCAATAATTCTGATTATCCACTGGAGGATCATCAAGGTGTAACCTGTCGACTGAAATCTAAAAAGAGGTTAACTGTTAGGAGTCAGCCTTTGGAGGGAACACCAGAATCCAACTACATCACCAAATAGAAGAGTAAGCTGCCACTTGATATTGCTGCAAAGGAAGAGCTAGACCCAAAAAACAGCCTGTGCTGCTCTGCTCTGAAGATAACTCTGCAAGACCAACACGCAAAAAAAAACAAAAAAAAAGAAAAACAATGGGTCAAACGTCTCTGCGCACTATGGGACTTAATGTCTGGCGTTGTCAGTCCCCTAGAACTACCTAAACCTAACTAAACATCATACACATCCATGCAGGAGGCAGGATTCGAACCTGCGACCGTCGCAGTCACGCGGTTCCGGACTGAAGCGCCTAGTACCGCTCGGCCACAGCTGCCGGCATCAACATGCAAAAGTAGGGCATCCTTTCAGCTGATGGAGACATATCCTGAAAGTGCAGAACAACTCAAGATCTGGGCCACTTGCTCATGTCCTCTACTGAAACAACATTGAATGACGGAGGACTTAATCATGCCGGCCGGAGTGGCCGTGGGGTTCTAGGCGCTACAGTCTGGAACCGCGTGACCGCTACGGTCGCAGGTTCGAATCCTGCCTCGGGCATGTATGTGTGTGTTGTCGCTAGGTTAGTTAGGTTTAAGTAGTTCTAAGTTGTAAGGGACTTATGACCTCTGCAGTTGAGTCCCATAGTGGTCAGAGCCATTTGAACCATTTTGAACTTAATCATGCAAATATGACTAACAAGCCCACTGGAACTGCTAAATAGCAAAACTCATCTACTAATTTTAGTGTCTCATTCACTATGAAACTCCCTCAGCATCACCTGATTTAATTCGACTACACTCCACCACCCATGAGTTACTTTGTTAATGTCTGTAACGTACACACAAAGCAGAAGAGAAAGAGAGAGAGAGAGAGAGAGAGAGAGAGAGGAAAGGAGTGTGCATCTGCCTGAGATCTCCTTCCAATCCGAACGAAATATGGCGCAGAAATTGCAAGCCTCAAAAGTATCATCAGCACTGTGGGGTTTATATCCTGGCGCCAATAGTAGCAGAGATTTGTGCAGTGTTTTCTCAAGACCATGGTGCATAGGCTGCCTTCCTGACAGGTTTGTTGTGTGGGAGTAGTATTGGCACGCTTTATCAACCTGCTATGCATGGCGGCCTGTAAGCAAGGGGCAAATAAATGATTTTCGGGGCCCTGAGGTGTAGTTTGCCCTGCATGATGGACATTTTGGGGGAGTGATATTGGCCTGCTTTATTGAACTGCCTTGCAGAGGCTACAGTGAGTGTGGCTGGGGACATGTTTAACTGAAAGGAGGGAATGGACAGAGTGAGGGAGAGGAGGAAATAGAGAGAGGAGGAGGGGAAGATGCATGAGGCAGATGGAAGTTGTAGAGGGGTACTGGGTTTAGTGGGCAGGTGAATAAGGAAGAGGGGGAGGCAAAGATTGAAAGGGAGTAGGGAAGGAGGATATTGTCGGACAGAGAGAGGACGAAGGTACGAGCAGAAAAATGGTTCAAAGGGCTCTAAGTACTATGGGACTTAAGATCTGAGGTCATCAGTCCCCTAGACTTACAACTACTTAAACCTAACTAACATAAGAACATCACACACATCCATGCCCGAGCCAGGATTCGAACCTGCGACCGTAGCAGCAACGCGGTTCCGGACTGTAGCGCCTAGAACCGCTCGGCCACAGCGGCCGGCGTACGAACAGAGAGGGGTTGAAGCAAATGGGCAAAGAGTAAAGGAGGGAGAGATGAAGAGGTGGAGGGAGTGTGGAGGAAGAGAGAGATGTGTGAGGATGAGGGGGCAGACAGGAGGAAGAAGACGTGGACACAGAGTGGGGGGAGTTCGAGGTGTGTTCACTATATGTGTAGAACGTATAGGCGGACGAAGCCGTGGGAGAAAAGTCTAGTTAATTTATAAACCCTTAGTTTACTATCAGTTTTTTTTACTATCAGTTTTTACTAATGTTGGTTGTAGGAGAACTGTTCCACTGCATTCGTATTACTGACGATGTTTTCAGTGCAGACTTTTTGCTCGTCTCAGCGCGGGTATTTTCGACGGCGCGCGTATCTCCGCTTCTTTAGGCCGACCCAGGGGCTGAAGGAAGCGCGGCGTGTCCGCGACGTCTGCCGGGAAGGGCACATCATTTAGCGGGCGCGGGCAGACCCCGGGCTCCACAGCGGCAGCGGCACGCCTCCTTTAGATGTCATCTCATTTCCGGCGCGTCCCCCGCCACGGTCTCTGCGGCTCCCACCCTTTCCTTCGCAGCCAGCTCCTTCTTCCTCCGCTCTGCTTCTTTTCAAGGAAGGCACAGGCTGAAGGGAAGGTAGCAGCGCGGAGCAGATGCCAGGGAAACCGTTGGTGTCGCTTGCGTCTCGGCCGCGAGGGTCACACCGTGGCACCGATTTCGGAGTTCCACCATTAGATATCTAGTATCCACACTTCTTGTATATGCTCCTCTGGTAAGACCTCTTATATTTTAATAGTTTCCTTACATCACGTGTATAGGGATCCGTGACTCACTTCTATATATACAGCAATAAAGGTGTACACTTGGTTTAAAAAATTTTTGTTTCCTTACGCATTCTTTTTCGGAATGTTTTACTTATCATACATCCTTGTTCACATTGCAACTTATATCCCTTCCTAAAATGTTAATCCTCGAGCCCTACCCAAGTGGAGAAATGTCTATTATCATTTTAGAGCGGGTGGGGAGTTTCCCATCATGAACCAATATCTTAATTTACTTCACTGATATGAGGAGGTCAAAATTTAATTTCCATAATTGGTGTTATTCAATCTGTACATTGAGCAAGCGGTAAAGGAAACAAAAGAAAAACTCGGAGTAGGAATTAAAATCCATGGAGAAGAAATAAAAACTTTGAGATTCGCCGATGACATTGTAATGCTGTCAGAGACAGCAAAGGACCTGGAAGAGCAGCTGAACGGAATGGACATTGTCTTGAAAGGAGGATATAAGATGAACATCAACAAAAGCAAATCGAGGATAATGGAATGTAGTCGAATTAAATCGGGTGATGCTGAGAGAATTAGATTACAAAATGAGACGCTTAAAGTAGTAAATGAGTTTTTCTATTTGGAGACCAAAATAACTGATGATGATCGAAGTAGAGAGGATGGCAAGGAAAGTGTTTCTGAAGAAGAGAAATTTGTTAACATCGAGTATAGATTTAAGTGTCAGGAAGGCGTTTCTGAAAGTATTTATATGGAATGTAGCCATGTATGGAAGTGAAACTTGGACGATAAATAGTTTAGACAAGAAGAGAGCAGAAGCTTTCGAAATGTGGTGCTACAGAAGAACGCTGATGATTAGATGGGTAGATCACATAACTAATGAGGAGGTACTGAATAGAATTGGAGAGAAGAGAAATTTGTGGCACAAGTTGACTAGAAGAAGGGATCGGTTGGTAGGGCATATTCTGAGGCATCAAGGGATCACCAATTTAGTATTGGAGGGCAGCGTGGAGGGTAAACATCGTAGAGGGAGATTCGGAAGGATGTAGGCTGCAGTAGGTACTGGGAGGTGAAGAAGCTTGCACAGGATAGAGTAGCCTGGAGAGCTGCATCAAACCAGTCTCTGGACTGAAGACCACAACAAAAACAACAACAACAACAATTGGTGTAATTTATAAAGTCTTTATTGTATCTCATCTTCATTTTATTCCACATTTGTAATATAATATGCAAACATAAGAATCTTAACATACAAGGTGGTTCTTATCAAAGTTTAAAAATACCTGAGCGACGTTGATGACGCTGCGACAAGTAATTTAAGACACATTAGGTCGCATACGTCGGGGAAATACACCAAGAGTGGATGACAAATGTCGAACATGTGACGTCATCAGATGACGTACCTCGGCCCACGTGTAGCTCTTGAGCTTGTCGATCCTACACTCGCCGGTAGGTGGCAGTGCTACACATCACTGCAAATGTCGAATACCTTTTGTAAATGTGATCTGTTGTCAGTGTGTAGAAGTTACTGTCCTCACGGTAACTAACCAAAAGCTGTTTTTATTTTTTGTTTCTTTTCTCTCTTCACTTCTTTTTACGTTTACAGAAATTATTTAGTAAATAAAACGTGCCCACTGAGACCACCAGTCGCATATAACAAAGTACTCAACAGTACCCTGAGCAACCACTCAATCTTTGTTGGTGGTGCTCTGTTTCACCCCGTGTACAAATTGCTGTACAGTCATGCAACATGTTAAACTGAAGTGTGTTCAGGGCCATTTATAGGATGTGGTGATTGCGGTGGAAAAATGTGGGTGCCCGTTGAAGAGACATTTGAATGTCAGGAGTGTTGGTTGATGTGTGAATGGGTAAGAGTTAAATTGCAAGATCAAAAGCTTCGCATTCAGTTCTCTGTCATTCTAAGGACTTTTTGTTATTTACCGCTTCTTTCATTTCTGGCAATGAATTTATAATGTGCAAAGTGTTAAGCTGTGGCATGTTTTGGAGTATATGTTAAAATGTAATTTTACTCCAAGTGAGTTGCCAGGTGGGAGGAACCCAAAGGCGTAACACATCGAATAGGGAAGTGCCTATCAAAGCACTGCGTTCATCTAAACATACTTCTGGTTGATAAGGTTTTATATTTACATATTCAGCCTGGAAGACCGTCTTGTAATCGTACTGCTGCGAACGGATGAAGTATCCTGTTGTGACTTACAATCTGAAAAGCTGTTAAGTCCTCAGTAGCGCTTTTCTCATGAATAACGTTCCTCCTGTTCCGGTCAGGGACATTAGACATGATTTGAAACGGTTTGCTCTTATCTTTTGGCTCTCTCCTGCTATTCAAGCGTCATAGCATCTCTTTTACTTACATCACTGGTCTGGCACTCTATTCTCCCACGAGAGCCAACCCACGAAGATATGCGGGAGAGCTTCTGTGAAGTAGGAGGAGTAGGAGAGATGGACTGGCAGAGCTGAAAATTTGAGATCGGTTCGCAGTTCTTGCCTTGATAGGTCAGCCGTAACGTCATTCACTGCGTAAGATAAATATAATTTTACCAAACGACCTTCTTGTAAAAACCGACTACTCGTTATGTGTGCATGTTTACGTATTTGTATGTAAATCAGGCGCCAATCATGTCGCGACTGAGACGGTAATGTCAGTCAACAGTTGACTGTGATGAGTGTGGAATTTGAACTCATCAGTGTGTTGCAGACAGGGAATATTGTGCTGAAACACAGGACTGTGGCGTCACCCTCTAACATCGAAAGTCAAACGATTATCGCCCAGCTCATTCCTGCTATAGTAATGAATGTTGTCATTTTCCGTCTTCTCAATCTTAATTTTATTGCTTGCTTTGTTTTCGCGTCCCATTGCAAAGGCTGTTCATAGTCGTGGTGCTTTTCTTACTGTGGTTTGCCATTAGAAAGACAATACTCGTAAAGACAAAAACATAATGACTTTTTACAATAACTGTACAAAGAAGAAATCTAAGCAGTGCGTAAATAAGAAAGCAAATACATAAACGGCTTATAATGTAAACTGTTTAAACAGTTACAGCTATTTGACGAGAAATGTAATTTAAAATGTATTTTGCCACTCAGAGAGAAAATAAGGTGGCAAGGGATAAAGTAAAATGGTGCTTTTAAAAAAGAAAATGGCAACCTGTTTGAAAGTTTATATTTTTTCGAGCAGATAAATTTGGATAATTTGAAATGCTTTGAAGTCATTATCTGTGCTTCCAGTTCTCAGGGCCGGCCGAAGTGGCCGTGCGGTTAAAGGCGCTGCAGTCTGGAACCGCAAGACCGCTACAGTCGCAGGTTCGAATCCAGCCTCGGGCATGGATGTTTGTGATGTCCTTAGGTTAGTTAGGTTTAACTAGTTCTAAGTTCTAGGGGACTAATGACCTCAGCAGTTGACGGCCATAGTGCTCAGAGCCATTTGAACCATTTTGAACCAGTTCTCAGGAATGTGGAGGAGACCTCTGTCAAAAGAGTCCACTCTGAATTTTGCTTTGGTCATTAATAAACTCTCTTATCATTTCTTGTTTCTTCATACTGTCTGTACAGGGTATCTCACCTTATAGTCGCCAGGCGCAATTTGTCTGGTGTTCCGGCAGATATTTGTAATTTTGTTTTGCACCGTGTGGCTGGAGTAAGTTCAAACGTATACCGCTCCTCATATCCTTCATGCAATGCTCTGCGTCAATGGAAAGGCTCTGTTTTTCACGTTAAGAATAAAATGATTTTTAAAACGGAATTGTACATGCCCATTCGACAGAGCGGTCCCAAATTAGTTTAGCGCAATATTCGTTTTACTAATATGTATTAAGAGGGACGGCAAAACACCAGGAATAACCAGTACTACAGCAGCAACAGAACCGCCTGGCCCGCGCTGACTGTTACCACAATGGAGCAGCGTGCTGCTCAGTTTCTACTGGAGTACTAGTTACATTTCGTCTTTTACTGTTCCTCTTGATACATATCGGTAAAACAACATCGCACTAGACAAATCTGGTAGCGTTCTATCGAATAGTCACGTAAAACTATGATTTAATAATCATTTTGTTTGAAACGGGAAACATACCGACACTTTCCGCCGGCGTGGGCGTCGTATGAAAGACGTGATGAGCAGAATCTGTTTGGGATGACACTAGCTACATGTTGCAAAGACGAAACTACAAATATCTGCCGAAAAACAAGATCAAATATGCTCGATTAGCCATAGGAACATACCCAGTACATTTCAGTTTTTGCGTAAAAGAGATGGCCGCTCGTAACCTCACTTTCGTCACTTCACGTACAATTGTGGCGCTGGTGTGTAGACAAAACTGTCCACTGATGACAAGTGAGACTCAGTACAGAAACGAACAGAAAAGAATCCCCACGTATGAAAGACGTGATGAGCAGAATCTGTTTGGGATGACACTAGCTACATGTTGCAAAGACGAAACTACAAATATCTGCCGAAATACAAGATCAAATATGCCCGATTAGCCATGGGAAAGATACCCAGTACATTTCAGTTTTTGCGTAAAAGAGATGGTCGCTCGTAACCTCATTTTCGTCACGTACAATTTTGGCGCTGATGTGTAGACAAAACCGTCCACTGATGACAGGTGAGACTCAGTACAGAAAAGAATCCCCAGTAGCGCTGCAATATCAGTTGCCCGAGAAGACTATTCGCCGGCCGTTGTGGCCGAGCGGTTCTAGGCGCTGCTGTCCGGGACCGCGTTGCTGCTACGGTCGCAGGTTCGAATCCTGCCTCGGGTATGGGTGTGTGTTAGTTAGGTTTAAATAGTTCTAAGTCTAGGGGACTGATGACTTCCGATGTTAAGTCCCATAGTGCTTAGAGCCATTTGAACCATTTGAAGACTATTCAGACAATAAATTCGCTATTGTAAAAGGGGCTTCAATTTCCGGGTTCGAAACCCAGAACGACATCTGAGATGCAGTTTTACCTAAACGCTAACTTCATTTCCTTTATACTTGTAATACATCCATTTTGTCCTGACCTGTTGGTCGACACTTTCACTGCAAGGCATTGAAGCGGTGAGAATATATGCTGCTGCTGTTCACACGCAGAGTCCCCAGAGCCATTAGGGCACAACGGCGATACGCTGCACAGCGACACGTTGCTGTTAATATCGCATCAGTCGCCGAAATGAGACCACCGCCATCGAAAACGAGGCTCTGCCGCTGCTGGCAGAATTGCATATTGTATAGGATGTGTGACGCCTGCGCTGCAAGTGGCCAACGCGGGACATTGGAGAAGCGAACGGGAGGGAGCGGGTTCCGAATGGCCCGATGTCGCACCGAGGCCGCTCCGAAATTGTGTCACGGATGACACACGGCGCCTGCAGCGATGTGCAGTTACCAGCGCTGCAGCACTGGCGTGAGGATGGGTGGGTGATGCGGAGTAAGGGAACCGCGGTAGCGCTCCGCCGCTGTGGCTTGGCTAAAGTAATTTGCTTCCACTATATTTCGCACCGCCGTGCCTAATGGGTCGACAGGCAGTTACATTCCATATCGCACGGAACATCGCTCTTACTTATTTCACAATTTATGTCCACGCTTCACCTTCGCTTGGCTGCCGCTCTTTGATATGCGCATTGGGCTGGGATGGTGGTGGGGAGGGAGAGGGGGAGGGGGAAACGCGGTGGTATTTTGGCTGGTTGCTGGCGCGCGGCCAGTGCAGCAGGTGTAGCGCAGTTAGTTGTCTGTACTTGTTTACATGTACCTCCCCCCCCCCCCCACTCCCCCTCCGCCCTTAACGGCTTGTCACTTGTGCTGCGCGAGCTGACATTATAGAGTACTTGATGACCCCCTAACACGCAGCTGACGGGCAATAAAGAGAACGCGCTGCAGGTTGTGTTGCCAGTGACGGATGGGAGCGGTACAGCGCCGCGTAACTAGAAAATGGAAATATTTACGTTTTCTCTCGCGTTATGCCAGGATTTGAGGGCGGTCATTCACATGCGGTAACTGTCCGTCTAGTTGTTACAGCAGACTTGAAATACCACTCTCCTGTACCGTACTCCAGCGGTTCATAACCCGATTGAAGCAAAGCCCTGCAAGCCTTTTGAAAGGAGTCCCCAGTGCACTTAGGAATGCTGCGTCGGTTTCAATTTGGATTCCCACTGACAATTTTTTGAGCAAGTACCGTGTGTTTATAATTAAAGACCAACTACTCATAGCGGTCGAGTGTGCGCTGTATTTATTATGGCAGCGAAACTTGCAAGGTATGCTAATGGGTTAATGTAGAATCGATTTACACTGGAAAAAAAATTAGTTCCCGTTTTGGCCACCAGGTGCAAATCAGGTACTGTGAATGCAAGGAAGACATACAAAAATGTCTCCGTACATAATGGATTAGGAACGGGACGTGGGCAGAAAAGGTCAATCAAGTCAGAAACACATAATGTTGATTTTATTATTAACAGCCACTTACACAATTTGTTCAGTATAAGCACCGGAGACGTCGACTCCGCATCCCTAAAACGACGTGATTAGCAGCGCCGTATTTGCTCCTGATGGTCAAAATTGAAACTAATTTTTTTCGACCGTAAATCGGTTCTGCATTAATATATCTACCAAGTTTCGCTGCCATACGATAATTGCAGCCCATACTGCAACTCCGTGGATAGATGCACTTTATTTATAACCAAATGGTATGTACATATATTCGGTTTTTACTCAAACCATCTCAAGATAGGGGTAGCTTGTAATGTTAGATGGAGAATGGGTCTTTTTTTCTGAGCGTTTGTTGTTCCTTAGGACAGTTTCTTTGTATTATCAGTTCTGCATAGAGGGCTCTTTTGGGGAAGAGAAAAGGAGGTTCAAAATGGCTCTGAGCACTATGGGACTTAACTTCTGAGGTCATCAGTCCCCCAGAACTTAGAACTACTTAAACCTAACTAACCTAAGGACATCACACACATCCATGCCCGAGGCAGCATTCGAACCTGCGATCGTAGCGGTCGCGCGGTTCCAGACTGTAGCGCCTAGAACCACTCGGACACTCCGGCCGGCGAAAAGGAGGTGATGTTGTTCTTATCGACGTACAAATTTCGCAGCTAAGTTACAAGATACACTTCCGCACTTCGTCTTAACGAATAAAATATTACTGTGTGGAATAAGAGACCACCTGTGTGATTTTATTTAGGAATACGTAGCATGTTGTTGTTGTTGTGGTCTTCAGTCCTGAGACTGGTTTGATGCAGCTCTCCATGCTACTCTATCCTGTGCAAGCTTTTTCATCTCCCAGTACCTACTGCAACCTACATCCTTCTGAATCTGCTTAGTGTATTCATCTCTTGGTCTCCCTCTACGATTTTTACCCTCCACGCTGCCCTCCAATACTAAATTGGTGATCCCTTGATGCCTCAGAACATGTCCTACCGACCGATCCCTTCTTCTGGTCAAGTCGTGCCACAAACTTCTCTTCTCCCCAATCCTATTCAATACTTCCTCATTAGTTATGATCTACCCATCTAATCTTCAGCATTCTTCTGTAGCAGCACATTTCGAAAGCTTCTATTCTCTTCTTGTCCAAACTATTTATCGTCCATGTTTCACTTCCATACATGGCTACACTCCATACGAATACTTTCAGAAATGACTTCCTGACACTTAAATCAATACTGGATGTTAACAAATTTCTCTTCTTCAGAAACGCCTTCCTTGCCATTGCCAGCCTACATTTTATATCCTCTCTACTTCGATCATCATCAGTTATTTTGCCCCCCAAATAGCAAAACTCCTTTACTACTTTAAGTGCCTCATTTCATAATCTAATTCCCTCAGCATCAGCCGACTTAATTAGACTACATTCCATTATCCCTGTTTTGCTTTTGTTGATGTTCATCTTATATCCTCCTTTCAAGACACTGTCCATTCCATTCAACTGCTCTTCCAAGTCCTTTGCTGTCTCTGACAGAATTACAATGTCATCGGCTAACCTCAAAGTTTTTATTTCTTCTCCATGAATTTTAATACCTACCCCGAATTTTTCTTTTGTTTCCTTTACTGCTTGCTCAATATACAGATTGAACAACATCGGGGAGAGGCTACAACCCTGTCTTACTCCCTTCCCAACCACTGCTTCCCTTTCATGTCCCTCGACTCTTATAACTGCCATCTGGTTTCTGTACAAATTGTATACAGCTTCTCGCTCTCTATATTTAACCCCTGCCACCTTTAGAATTTGAAAGAGAGTATTCCAGTCAACATTGTCAAAAGCTTTCTCTAAGTCTACAAATGCTAGAAACGTAGGTTTGCCTTTCCTTAATCTTTCTTCTAAGATAAGTCGTAAGGTCAGTATTGCCTCACGTGTTCCAGTGTTTCTACGGAATCCAAACTGATCTTCCCCGAGGTTGGCTTCTACTAGTTTTTCCATTCGTCTGTAAAGAATTCGTGTTAGCATTTTGCAGCTGTGACTTATTAAGCTGATAGTTCGGTAATTTTCACATCTGTCAACACCTGCTTTCTTTGGGATTGGAATTATTATATTCTTCTGGAAGTCTGAGGGTATTTCGCCTGTTTCATACATCTTGCTCACCAGATGGTAGAGTTTTGTCAGGACTGGCCCTCCCACGGCCGTCAGTAGTTCCAATAGAATATTGTCTACTCCGGGGGCCTTGTTTCGACTCAGGTCTTTCAGTGCTCTGTCAAACTCTTCACGCAGTATCGTATCTCCCATTTCATCTTCATCTACATCCTCTTCCATTTCCATAATATTGTCCTCAAGTACATCGCCCATGTATAGACCCTCTATATACTCCTTCCACCTTTCTGCTTTCCCTTCTTTGCTTAGAACTGGGTTTCCATCTGAGATCTTGATATTCATACAAGTCGTTCTCTTATCTCCAAAGGTCTCTTTAATTTTCCTGTAGGCGGTATCTATCTTACCCCTAGTGAGATAGGCCTCTACATCCTTACATTTGTCCTCTAGCCATCCCTGCTTAGCCATTTTGCACTTCCTGTCGATCTCATTTTTGAGACGTTTGTATTCCTTTTTGCCTGTTTCACTTACTGCATTTTTATATTTTCTCCTTTCATCAATTAAATTCAATATTTCTTCTGTTACCCAAGGATTTCTACTAGCCCTCGTCTTTTTACCTACTTGATCCTCTGCTGCCTTCACTACTTCATCCCTCAAAGCTACCCATTCTTCTTCTACTGTATTTATTTCCCCCATTCCTGTCAATTGCTCCCTTATGCTCTCCCTGAATCTCTGTACAACCTCTGGTTCTTTTAGTTTATCCAGGTCCCATCTCCTTAAATTCCCACCTTTTTGCAGTTTCTTCAGTTTTAATCTACAGGTCATAACCAATAGATTGTGGTCAGAGTCCACATCTGCCCCTGGAAATGTCTTACAATTTAAAACCTGGTTCCTAAATCTCTGTCTTACCATTTTATACTCTATCTGATACCTTTTAGTATCTCCAGGGTTCTTCCATGTATACAACCTTCTTTCATGTTTCTTAAACCAAGTGTTAGTTATGATTATGTTGTGCTCTGTGCAAAATTCTACCAGGCGGCTTCCTCTTTCATTTCTTAGCCCCAATCCATATTCACCTACTATGTTTCCTTCTCTCCCTTTTCCTACACTCGAATTCCAGTCACCCATGACTATTAAATTTTCGTCTCCCTTCACAATCTGAATAATTTCTTTTATTTCATCATACATTTGTTCAATTTCTTTGTCATCTGCAGAGCTAGTTGGCATATAAACTTGTACTACTGTAGTAGGTGTGGGCTTCGTATCTATCTTGGCCACAATAATGCGTTCACTATGCTGTTTGAAGTAGCTAACCCGCACTCCTATTTTTTTTATTCATTATGAAACCTACTCCTGCATTACCCCTATTTGATTTTGTATTTATAACCCTGTAATCACCTGACCAGAAGTCTTGTTCCTGCTGCCATCGAACTTCACTAATTCCCACTATATCTAACTTTAACCTATCCATTTCCCTTTTTAAATTTTCTAACCTACCTGCCCGATTAAGGGATCTCACATTCCACGCTCCGATCCGTAGAACGCCAGTTTTCTTTCTCCTGATAACGACATCCTCTTGAGTAGTCCGCGCCCGGAGATCCGAATGGGGGACTATTTTACCTCCGGAATATTTTACCCAAGAGGACGCCATCATCATTTTATCATACAGTAAAGCTGCATGCCCTCGGGAAAAATTACGGCTGTAGTTTCCCCTTGCTTTCAGCCGTTCGCAGTACCAGCACAGCAAGGCCGTTTTGGTTATTGTTACAAGGCCAGATCAGTCAATCATCCAGACTGTTGCCCTTGCAACTACTGAAAAGGCTGCTGCCCCTCTTCAGGAACCACACGTTTGTCTGGCCTCTCAACAGATACCCCTCCGTTGTGCGTTGTGGTTGCACCTACGGTACGGCTATCTGTATCGCTGAGGCACGCAAGCCTCCCCACCAACGGCAAGGTCCATGGTTCATGGGGGGAGGATACGTAGCATACAGAACACGATATGTCACACTCAACGGAGAAAAGTAAAAGGAACTTAGTGTGTAATCCAAATTAGTATTACAGGATCATTACGCTTCTCAATATACAGGGAGAATAAGAACTCCATCGACAAACTTTCAGAAGTGGTAATATGGACCAAAACAAGAAATAGATGACCGGTAAACATGAACTCGGAAGAGCATACCTTAAGAGCTTGTCTAATAGAAGAGAGATGTTTCACAGTAGCGAAAATCAGCAACTGTTCTTAGCTCTTAACGTATGCATTTTAGAGCCCGTGTTGACCAGAGATTTTTTCTTGGTTTGGTCCATATTACAGCCTCTGGAAGTTTGTCTGTTGGGTTCTTGATTCATCCTGTATATAAATGAGAAGTCGCAACGCTAGAAAATTGTAGCGAAATGCACGAAAACGTGCAGAAGCTTGGTGCAGGGATTGACAGCTGATCCTCGACAAAAACAACATAAGTGTTGCGCATAAATGCCTACTGTATGATAATACGATTTCAGAACAATTACTCGAAGCAGGCATGTCCGTAAAATATCTAGTAGTATGTGTGCGGAGCGAATCAAATTGAAAGGACGGTATAAAACCAATCGCATGTAAGGCAGATGTCAGACTGCAATTCATCGTAATGTTTTTCACGAAGTGTACCTAATCCATGAAGGAGGTATCTTACAAAACCCTCGCTCAACCAATTCATGAGTGTTGCTCGTCGGGTTGGGACTTCCACCAGAAAGGGCATGAGAAATAATGAAGATCCAACGAAGAGCAGCGCGTTTCGTAACAGTTTCGTTTAGTAAGCGCGAAAACGTCACGGAAATGCTCAGAAAACTCCAGTGGCAGACGCTACAAGGGAGGCGTTCCGCATCGCGGTGTGGTTTACTGTTAAAATTCCTAAAGCGTACTTTACTAGATGAGACGTCCAGTACACAGGCTGATTCTGTTGCCCCTACCAGTGTCGTTTTATACAAAGCGCAATGTTATATCTGACCTTCAAAAAACACACGCGAGACTTTCATATCTCTCACACGCTACGCTTAAACGTTAGTCCTACAGAAAGAGACCGAATGGGACCTTAAGTTACACCAAGGTACACTACTGGCCATTAAAATTGCTACACCAAGAAGAAATGCAGATGATAAACGGGTATTCATTGGACAAATATATTATACTAGAACTGACATGTGATTACATTTTCACGCAGTTTGAGTGCATAGATTCTGAGAAATCAGTACCCAGAACAACCACCTCTGGCCGTAATAACGGCCTTGATACGCCTGGGCATTGGGTCAAACAGAGTTTCAATGACGTGTACAGGTACAGCTGCCCATGCAGCTTCAACACGATACCACAGTTCATCAACAGTAGTGACTGGCGTATTGTGACGAGCCAGTTGCTCGGCCACCATTCACCAGACGTTTTCAATTGGTGAGAGATCTGGAGAATGTGCTGGCCAGGGCAGCAGACGAACATTTTCTGTATCCAGAAAGGCCCGTACAGGATCTGCAACATGCGGTCCTGCAGTATCCTGCTGAAATGTAGGGTTTCGCAGGGATAGAATGCACGGTGGAACCACGGGTCGTAACACATCTGAAATGTAACGTCCACTGATCAAAGTGCAGTCAGTGCGAACAAGAGGTGACCAAGACGTGTAGCCAATGGTACCCCCACACCATAACACCGGGTGATACGCCAGTAACGCGATGACGAATACACGCTTCCAATGTGCGTCCACCGCGATGTCGCCAAACACGGATGCGACCATCATGATGCTGTAAACAGAACCTGGATTCATCCGAGAAAATGGCTTTTTGCCATTTGTGCACCCAGGTTCGTCGTTGAGTACACCATCGCAGGTGCTCCTGTCTGTGATGCAGCGTCAAGGGTAACCGCAGCCATGGTCTGCGAGCTGATAGTCCATGCTGCTGCAAACTTCGTCGAACTGTTCGTGCAGATGGTTGTTGTCTTGCAAACGTCCCCATCTGTTGACTCATGGATCGACACGTGGCTGCACTATCCGTTACAGCCATGCGGGTAAGATGCCTGTCATCTGGACTGCTAGTGATACGAGGCCGTTGGGATCCAGCACGGCGTTCCGTATTACCCTCCTGAATCCACCGATTCCATATTCTGCTAACAGTCATTGGATCTCTACCAACGCGAGCAGCAATGTCGCGATACGATAAACCGCAATTGCGATAGGCTGCAATCCGACCTTTATCAAAGTCTGAAACGTGATGATACGCATTTCTCCTCCTTACACGAGGCATCACAACAACGTGTTTCGCCAGGCAACGCCGGTCAACTGCTGTTTGTGTATGAGAAATGGGTTAGAAACTTTCCTCATGTCAGCACATTGTAGGTGTCGCCACCGGCGCCAACCTTGTGTGAATGCTCTGAAAAGCTAATCATTTGCATATCCAATCATTTTCTTCCTGTCGGTTAAATTTCGCGTCTGTAGCACGTCTACTTCTTGGTGTAGTAATTTTAATGGCCTGTAGTGTATTTAAATTTTGTACTGGGATGCGTTTTCGCTGGAGGTCGCGGTTTATAAGTTATTCATTAAAGACGTACATAAGTAACCTTCAAACGCGTCTCTCGTCGGTCAGAAATTTTAGTGTGTTGTTCGTGGCACTCCCTCGCAAAACTTTACTAAAGTTTCCCACTATACCAACTATTAGAGATAGTCGACCGCTTTTGGTCTCTACTGATTTCGCTATTACGCCACCAGGATGAGCGAGTATTTCATTAACATTATTCATTGTTATATTCGTATTGAGGGAGATGAAAGAAAAAAGATTTATGTAAAAGCTACACTTAAACTAATTACATTGACAAATCGAAACAAACTTAACCATTGCAAACAGCAGTTTCGCAGTCAGAAGGCTGGACGAATACAGCGATGTAATTCTTCATTTTATGCTGTTAAAACTCACAAAATTGTTTGGTAAAATTTAGACAAACGTTAATTTTACAGTTTTTAAGTGCTCTAAGAAGCCGGTAGTGTAATGAGGATAGCCAGTGTCAACCGAAGAAAGTCGAATGTGG
The DNA here is from genome assembly GCF_021461385.2 of Schistocerca piceifrons. Lineage (NCBI taxonomy): Eukaryota > Metazoa > Arthropoda > Insecta > Orthoptera > Acrididae > Schistocerca > Schistocerca piceifrons. The sequence continues at coordinate 263,116,253 of NC_060144.1, read as the reverse complement.
GAAATAATTCGTGTAGTCGCAAATTTCTGTATAGTGGTAGGAGGGAATGCCGTGAACAATACACTAGGAATCATGTTCATTGGGGGCTGAGTGTGAGAGTGGCAGGGCATTCTACGACCACTTTTATACCTTTTTATTAAATAAAAAAATGTTCAAACGTGTATGAAATTTTATGGGACTTAACTGTAAGGTCATCAGTCCCTAAGCTTACACACTACTTAACCTAAATTATACTAAGGACAAACACACATGCTCGAGGGAGGACTCGAACCTCCTCCGGGACCAGCCGCACAGTTCATGACTACAGCGCCTCAGACCGCTCGGCTAATCTCGCGCGGCTTTTATTGAATAACTCGACAACTACGACCGCCAGCGAAAACACATCTCACAACAAAATTTAACTGCATTAAATTTCTTACTAAAAGTTCGTTGTTCATTTTTTTTCTGTAAGACAAATGACTTGGCACGTAGCGAGCGAGAGAATATGAAAATCTTGTCCGTAGTTTTGAAGGCTAGATATAAAACTGAGAGTTGCATAAAACGTCATCTCTAGGGCCGGCTGAATCACCCGGTATTTCTTACTCCTACGCATACCTCGCTAAAAGGCCATTGAGGTCATATTTAGACTCAGGCGAACCTTTCTTTTGGCTACTGCCACGTGTTGGTGAGCTCCTCTTCCTTCACCCCGCCCACGACAGGTAGTGGAGCGCAGAGTAGTTTAGTGTAGTGTAGTGTAGTGTAGTGTAGCGCCTGGCACGGAGGTGCCAGATGTGGCGTAATTGATTGTGGCGACCCAGCGCCGGCAGCGGCTCCGCCCCCAGTCCCTGCTGAATCCCGCCTTGCCCGGTTGCCACTCCGGAGATCTCAATTAGGTAGCGTCTCCCTAATCCTGATTAATGCTCGAGGTGATTTCCATCGATCATTCCAGCTGAATGACGGGATTAGTCCGCTGATAATGACTTCGCCGTTTCCCATTCCGGCTCCGTTCGGACACCTACTGTGGGGGTGCGCCGCTGCCCCGGCTGCTAGAATTCTCACGGCGTGGCCCAGTTTCGCAACTGCACCACTATCCCCTAGTCCTTCAGTTCCTGACTCTCTGAACAATCCTGTTTTGAATATATCTAGCTCATGATGTTATACAGCTATAAATTATATAAAATGCGTTGTAATGATATTCCTTTAGGGCTGCTTTTTGTGTATCTTTCTTATTTATTGCTTTCGAGCATGACTCCTTTTCAAATGGTAAAGAAAAATAATCAAGCTGTCACCAGTATATATATATATATATATATATATATATATATATATATATATAGTGTGAGTGAGTGTACATACATTTTAGTTATAATATAATTTTTTGCTTACATAACATTTGTACATGGTCGTTATATTATCAAACTGTGTACCAGATTTACGATTTCTTTTTAAACTCTCGTCTGTGATGGAAATAGGTTTGTATAGTAAATAAAATTTATGATTATGTTTTCTTCTGAATTGTCTGCCATCAATAAGAATTTTGTTCAAGTCTTCAATTTATTTTTTATTGATAACAGATAATTGAGAACAAAAGACAATCTTAAATTTTATGTACGATATGAACCAATTTTCATCAAAGATAAAAATTTAAAAAACAAATCATATCCTTGACATATAGATCGACAATATAACGATGAAGAACGAAGGTAACAAAAGAAAATTACACCCTATTTGTAAAATAGCATTTACAATATAACTGTGTAAGTAATAAATTATATTACAACTAAATAAAACACACACACACACACACACACACACACTGGTAATAGCTTTATTATATTTAAGAGCCGCTTGAAAGTGAGCCATTCTCGAAAACAGTAGCAATAAATAAAAAGATGCATACGTGAAGTTGGCTTGTGGAAGGAAAGAGCAAACAAGTACCATGGAAATGAAAGCTCAGAAAAGCATGATGGCTTATACATCTTAATTAGCCTTAGTATGACAATGAGACTTACAGCTTAGCCCAAACTTTTCTTTCCAAAATCAGACCAGGTAAGTTACAACTAATAGAAGTTAATATGCTATTGTAGACGGTGGCTCCATATAAAAAAAAAAGATAACGTCAAGAGTTTCTCAAGGAATAGTAATAGAACCGACTTTGTTGTCAGAGGGGTTGTTTAAAAGACCTGGGTTCCTTAGCAAAATTTGAGTCAAACAGTTTTCAACTGACAGAAACTAGTGTGTTTTTCTAGAAAGTGTCCGCATATCATAAAAAAAGTTAAAAAGTTTTCAAGTACCCCAACAAATTCTAAAATGACTGATGTTATTGTTAGAAATAATGTATAACTGATATTTCGAATAGTGTGAGCAGCATACTTAGGTATTTATGTACACAGAAAAGGTATCGTTCATTCTTCTAACTGCAGGAAAATTCAGAACGAGTTAGAAACAATAGTCAATCGACGTTGTAAACAAACTCTTTCTTGAGCGACTAACAGTTCCTTCAAAATTCTCCATTCCGCTTTCCACAAGGCTACATGCTTCTTCTCATTCCACCTCCCATAACTACAGTCTAGTACTGCTGAACTTGATAGTTGCGGCTACTGCGACCAATCGCCCATCGTTTAGAACTATTCGTCTATTTACCGATATTACCTCTTACTGTATTTCGTAAGCATTTTCCAATAACTGAACTCGCTGTACTCAACTGAAAAATATAAGAGCATTATTTATCACACTGTGCACCACACACTACTAAAGTTTTCGATGTCATCGTGATAGAGAATGAAGTACTGGTTCCGATATTGCGTAAAGCATGTATCTTGGGTTAATAGGAGACGGTGCAAAACTTTCGGAAAGTCATGAAACACGATTGTCAGTTTGCTCTTCGTAATCTACTGTGTTCAGAATCTCGTGAACAAACACTGACGATACCTTGTGCTGTATTACATTAGTCTTATTCCATTGACCTTGTATATGGATGTGGAAAAACGTAAAAGAAGGAAATTTCGTCTAAGTACGATACACAGAAACGACTTAATATGATGAGAGATTATTATGCCATAGTGCTAATGTTGATTACAAAATAACAAAAAATAATAATTTTAAGATTTTCTGTGAAGATTATCTTTGGTGACTTTGAAGAGTTGCCAAACAGGGAAAGTTATTTACTTCCGTTTTAATGCCCACTAAATTACCAACATTCAATATTTGACATGTACTCTTAAAATGCATTTGTCGTCGTTTATCAGACTCCTTTCTCTACTAACGTTAACCCCTTGAAATCTTTCTAGATGCTGATTCGTTCTTAGTGTTATATTCATGCTTTCCGTAATTCTGAAAATACGGTTAGTTAAAGATTTATTGATGATGAATGGAAAAACCGCTGACATCTGATAGAACGTGGTTTTAACTGACCATATTAACGGTTTCATGGCTCACAGCCGCATCTTCAAGTGCAACCTACATATTTAAGAAATGAAATGTAATTATAAACCGTACTGCAAATTTGTGCTGTTACGTATTTAGCACACGTTATGAATAGCCAATGTATCTGTTCGATCCACCCGACAACATTAACATTATTGTTGTTGTTGTTGTTGTTGTGGTCTTCAGTCCTGAGACTGGTTTGATGAAGCTCTCCATGCTACTCTATCCTGTGCAAGCTTCTTCATCTCCCAGTACCTACTGCAGCCTACATTCTTCTGAATCTGCTTAGTGTATTCATCTCTTGGTCTCCCTCTACGAATTTTACCCTCCACGCTGCCCTCCAATACTAAATTAGTGATCCCTCGATGTCTCAGAACATGTCCTACCAACCGATCCGTTCTTCTAGTCAAATTATTAGAGAATAGTGTATGGACCATTTTCTCAACTGTCCTTCGTTCGTGGACGTTTTTTAGATAGTGACGGTATTCTCAGAATGGCAGCAGTGCTTTGACAGAGAAAGTTGGGTTCATCTATGATGGATTAATGCAACAGTTCTTGTGAGTGTAGGTTTTCAAATAATCTGTGTATAATAGCACAAACTGGGAATACAGTTTATGATTATATTTCAGTTCTTAAATACGTGGGTTGCAGCTGAAGATGCGTCTGTGAATGGTGAGACGAATAGCGTGTTCAATTAAAATCACGTTTTACCAGCTGTCGCTGGCGCTTTCATTCACCATGACCTTCAGCAGCTGCGGATGCCGTGCATGTAAAGTAGTGTCTGAAATTTGATTCTCCCACTCCCTTAAAAAGTTAATCTGTAACTACTCAATAAATGTCAACATGGAATATAACTTAGTGTCCTTACTTTTAAATCGCCTATAGCGGTAATCATACGTTCTGCAAACGTGGCTAAACTAAGGTGTTTCATTAGTTCTTGGCAGTGGGTTGTCTGATGTTTCTATAGTACCAAGAACGTAACACTTTCTACATTTTTTTTTATTTTATTGCTCGAGCATACTGTTTTTATACCTTATGGAATTATTTTTGAATTACTGAATTCCATTGTCAAATTTAACAACAATGAATTTGCCATGAATCATATGGCGATGTTTCCGAATCCACTGCCGGAAAAAATTGTAACACAAAGAAGGAGTTGTGCTACATAAACGAAAGTTGGTAGGCATTTTTATGCATCTGCAAGTTTATGTCTGTTCAGATTTCGTGCCAGTTTAATTAGAATGGCGCCAGTAACGCCACTCTGAGGTCGCCAGATCAAGTTTGCTTTAAACACACACTGTAAAGGTCGCGAGCGTAGGTTACCTTTGAGATTGGACGTGGTAGTTGATATTAGTCAACAATGCCTTTAAGCCGATAAAGACGTATTTATCAACACCTCATTATGTTTGAACGTTGTAATAGGACTACGAGAAGCTTTCTGCGATATTGCAGAAAGACTTGGCAGGAATTTAGTCACTGTAGATGACTGCCGTCTGAGGTGCTCACGGCAATATACGGTCGCAAGAAGACCGGGCTCCGAACGACCGCGCGGCCCTACTGAAAGGGAAGACCATCGTGTTCAGCATATGGCTGAGGTCCATCTTACTGCATCTGCAGCAGCAACTTGAGCCGCAATTGGCAACACGGTGATACAACGAACTGTTACACATAGGTTACTTCAAGAACAGTTTTTGGGCCAGACGACCTGTAACCTGCATACCATTGACTCCAGACCACTTCCATTGGCGGCGGCAGAGGAGTCAAGTGAGAGCTCAGTGGAGGACAGGATGGAGGTATGTTGTGTCTTCCGATGAAAACTGTTTCTGCCTCGATGCCAGTGATGGCCATGTTTTGGTGAAAAAGACGCCAGTTGAGGATTTGCAACCAACCTGTCTGCCTGCTAGACACACTAGACTTACACCTGGAGTCATGGTTTGAGGTGCGATTTCGTATGACAGCTGGAGCATCCTCGTGGTTACCCAGTGCACTCTGACCGCAAATCCGCACGTCAGACTGATGATTCGACCTGCAGTGCTGCCATTCATGAACAGCATTCCAGGGGATATTTCCAACACGATAACACTTGCCCACATATTGCTGTTGTAAGCCAGCATGTTGTACAGTGTCAACATGTTGCCTTGACCTGAGGATCATCCACAAACAGAATTGACCGTCTCTGTTCTGACAGACCAAGTGCAACAGCCATGGAACTCCATCCGACAAACTGGCATCCGCTACCTGTACGACAGAAAGCATACACGTTTGCTTCCTTGCATTCACCGTATTGGCAGTTACATCGGTTATTAATGTACCAGCCGTTCACATGCAATGGCGCTTACATTAATCTGTGGTCTTGCAGTGTTAATCGCTTAGGAATATTACCTAGCCAAATGTATTCCCGAAATCCTTCCTGTACCTTAATTAGTTTTTTGTGTTCTGATTTTTTTCCCTTTAGGATTTATTGTTCGCTCTTTCTCAGTAAGAGGACTGCTACTATTTTTCATTCATATAACCCTATCATCCGCAAAAAGGATAAAACTTGCGTTTTCTCACTATACACGCGGAAGGTAATTTATGCGTATCGTAAGCGTCAAAGGCACTGTGGTACACCAAGTTGTGGGTTGTATAACACTCTACACTCGCCCATCCAGCAAACAGAAACGTATCAGTTGAAAGCGGCGTTACGGATGCAGGCATAGTGACGTACTGCGTTCTGGCGGAGGCGACGCAGGAAACAAATATTGTTCTTGCCGACTGGCAGCGGCCAGCGAAAGGGCGACAGGCGGGCTGTAAGAACACGGCGGGCACCCGCCGCACCGCAAATATTTGGCTACTCAGCTGTATCAACAGCCCAAGTGGCCGCTCGACTTATCTCCCATGCTGCCTGCGCTGGCAAACAAACGTGACGACTTTTGTCGTCCCGCCAGCTAATGAAAACAACCCACGTGATGCGCGATATGCCTCTAATGCGAACGAACAGGTTTCTTGTCGAACATCGGCGGGGTGATCCATCTAGCAGATCGAGCTTTCAAGACTATATGAATGTTGGTTTGGGTCGACACCCACTGTACTAATATACACTGGCTCTCATTGGAGCACTGAGAATAAAATACATGGCCCTGTAATGTAAGAGTACACGTACGCTACTAAAATTACTACCACCACCACCATCACCACCACGAAAAGAAAGCTACATAATCGTCCCTGCAGTCAACAGTGTATGAAATGTGTGACTGGGCCATATTAGCGAGTTGTGCATTATTACTCTGTACGCTGTGACGCCATCCAGCAATCTCCCGACTTCCATTCACTGATTGCATGTACGAAATGGATAACTTATTCAGTCCTATACAGGTTGTCCCAGTAACGTTGGGACAAACTTCGGGGGCTTGCTGAACAAATCTAGGATGGGAATCCTTGTCCGGAAACGTCACTCAACGACGCTACAGAGCGTTGAAGTTAGAGGCGTCGGTACTTGCTGCTAAGTAACCCTTCGGCAGCAAAAACGAACTTTGTACGTTGACAGGCCGTAGGCGCAAGGTCTCGCAGTGTTGTTTTTTAGTGATTTGGACTGATTGCCACGTTCACCAGTGGAGAAATTGGAGCTAGCTGCAGCGTAGACAGACCTTGTCTCCTGTGAATGCGATGTTGTGCTGCTTTGTTGGATGACAGTTTCGGAGACGGGTTTCCGTCAGCAGTTTATTTTTCAACTGCATACTGAAAAACATTGGAACTCTTAGAGGTTTCCAAGGGAAAAATCAACTGTAGATAGAAACTGTCCGAAACCGTTATTCACCAAGACAACATAGCATCGCATTTATAGAAGAAAAGGCGTTTCTTAGCAGCAGCAGCAAGCTCCATGTTCTCCTATGGCGATAGCAGCAATCAATCGCGATCACTTATTAACAAAACAGCATTGCGAGATGTTCCGCTTACGCTCCGCCGACGGACAAAATCGTGTATGCTGTCGAAGGGGTAGCCTGATAGCTGGCGCCGGCGCCTATAACTCCGACGTTCTGTAGAGTCGTTGAATGACGTTCCTGGCCACGTGTTCCTATCCTCGATTTGTTCAGCCAGACACCATCTACAACCCATCGAAGTTTCGAAGTTGGCCACAACATATCTGGGACACTGCGATGTCTGTGGCTGAAAATCGAAATTTGCGAAAGGCTGCATTTAAATTTCAATTTCACATGACATTTTGTTCTTACAACACTTTTATTTTGCCTGTAATTTTCTGGTTTGTTTGATAACAGATACATTAAATACATTTATTGTGGGGTCCTGCCCAATGGTCCCTTACAGGGTGTCGGAAGGATGCTGCCTTCTCGGATAGCCATACAACAATTCAAGCAAATCACTTTAATATTTTTTATTACAATAAAGGAGACTGACAATACTTAACTTTGGATTTACAACGAGTCAGTGTCCTTCACTACATACAATGACCATGTAGGTATTCACACTCGCTCAGAAGTCACTGCTATCGTTAATATCACTGCTCTTCTACTCTTGCGTTCTTCATCTTCGTGCCGGCGCTTGTGGTTATGCCGGAACATTTATTCGCCTCCCCCTATATACTCATCTTCAGGTAGATCATGAGACGACAGCTGAGGTCTCGTTTTACTACCAGGTGTTCGTGTGGATACGTCAGAATCGGTGCGCTGCCGCCATTCACATCATAGACAGGAAAGAAAATTCATGATAGCGGTCATCGATATGTTTACCATGTATGAAATGAATAATGGCGATTATGCGGTATCTCCATGCTTGCTGTCACTGAGGGACTGAAAACGACATAATGTTGCACAAAATTCAGTTTCAAATAAATTACAATCTACAAAACGACCTGAAGGTGTCGACCCTACTTCCTGAAGACATTTATGCTCCTGGCTCTCCAAGAGTGTTTCCAATATACACGTTCAGTTTTCTGTGTTGAGTACACGCAACACTGTTCTAACAGGTGTAGTCGTAGTTAAAAGAGACATAATATGCTTTCCGAGGATAGTTTCATTAAATCGAATTAGCACATTAAACGTGGTGATCTGCAGAGGCTGTATTGCATTATTTTGGTAACATGTCGGAGTGGGCTGTGCTATTTCCGAGGGCACAGTGTGTGTCGTAAACCGATATAGACGTCTAATCAAGAAAAAACCGTGTTTGAGTTAATTTTGAATTAATTAATACATTTGTATTGGAACATTAAATAATTCACGAAAATCCATCGCAACAAAAGTTCAATTCCAGGAACAGCTTTTCGTAGAAAATACATTTTAATGTCATGGGTCAACAAAACTATATCTACCATATTTGTACCAATAATAATACTCTCTCTCCATATATTTGAACACTCTAAATCTCCACGACTATTAGACGAATTTTCATTGGATCTTCATTGGTAAATGAAGCTCAGCTTGGGGCAGCATACAGGCTTTACTTTATCAATATCAGATCACGAAAAAAAAGGATGTAGTAGCTTAAATTTTTTGAAGGCTGCTTAGGTTGGCAGTTCGGATGTTTACGTTACTGATGGCTTAGTATACCAAAGAAACAGATGGTGCTGTTAGTTTCGTCGTGCAAAAAGAAAGCAACGGATGACACTGCCAGAATTTATCTCTGTGACGATGTTTATGTCAGTGACAGAATTAACCGCTTCAGTCTTACCTTCCATTCGCCTCGATAGCTGCGCAGTCTGCGAGGCGTATTGTTGACTGCAGCGGCTCGGGTTTGATTCCCGGCCGGATCAGAGATTTTCTCCGGTCGGGGCCAGAGTGTTGTATTGTCCTTACGTTCATATCGTTATAATTGACATTTTATTATTGAGATGGCTACATTAGCACGTCCCGAAAGCGAATAAAAATCTTTTATTTACGAATATAAACTAACATTGAACGTACTTAGCTAGGATATACGAACTACTGATTTCAATTTGTGCATTAAAAACGCAAAGATATCGCTTTGCTTCTTTCGATAGGTTTCAATTATATTTAAGTTCTAGGCCAGGAAAAACAAATTTATCGATGAAGTGACCCTATAGGGGTTCCGATTTTATCAACTGAGGTACGAAACTCTAAAAAGCGGCGGTATGCAAATATCCTTCTTTAACTTTCGTCATGAAGCGCAGCAGTATGGCAAGTTGTTCAAATAATTTTCAGATCCGCGAGCAAATCATTAATTTTTGTTTTTAAATGTCACCGAGATTGTGGTTTTCTAACAATCTCAAGTTGAATGAAAATATTATACGACTACTCTGTAATTCTCACTTAAATGTATGACAGAGGGTTTCTAGAATCAAACTTACCGATTATTTCTCGTTCGTTCCACTCGTGAATACTAAGTGATTAAAGTTAACACCCAACTCTTCCAGTGCTAGTTCAGATTTCTTTTATTTTATCTTGATGGTCATTTCTCCTACTGTAGATTGTAGTCACCAAACTATTTTCATATTCGGAGGTGAAAGTTGGTGATTGAAATATCGTGAAAAGGTCTCGTCGCAACGAAAAGCACTATTGTTTCAATGACTGTCACCTCAACTCGCTTATCATTTCCGTGGCACTCTTTCCCCTCGTTGGCGATAGTACGAAACGAGTTTCCTTTCTTTGAACTTTTTCGACGTCCTCCGTCAATCCTACTTGGTAAGGATCACATACCGCGCAGCAATACTCCAGAATAGAAGGGACAAGGGCAGTGTAAACAGTCTCGTTATTGGACCTGTTGTACCTTTTAAGTATTCTGCCAATAAAACCCAGTCTATGATTTCCCTCTCGGACAAGATTTTCTGTATCTTCGTTTACATCTACATTATTATTCTGCCTGGCAGAGGGTCCATCGAACCACCACAAGCAATTTCTCTACCGTTCCACTCTCGAATAGCGAGCGGAGAAACGAACACTTAAATCTTTCTGTGGGAACTCCAATTTATTTTATTTTATTAGGATGATCATTCCTCCCTATGTAGGTGGGCGCCAACAAGATATTTTCACACTCTGAGGAGACTGTCAGTGATTAAGTTTCATAAGAAGATCCTGCCCCAACGAAAACCACCTTGTTTTAATGATTGCCTCCCCAGTTCACGTAACATATCCATGGAGCTCTCTCCTTTATTTCGTGATAGTACAAAGCGAGATGCCATTCTTGAACTTTTAGATGTTCTCCGTCGATCCTATCTGATGCAAACCCCACTTCGCACAGCAGTATTCTACAAGAGGACGGTGTGATGGTTCCAGTTTAAGATGTTCATAATTGTAATCCCTAACCCTTTAACTGAATCACTACACACTATATTTGTACAATTTATCGGGTGACCGAAATGTAACGGAATTTTTTTAGTATGCACTTTTTATTTTTCAGTGTCCGTTGCCAGTTTTCGCATCATGTTGATATCTTGCGTGTATCGTTTTGAAATTTGTACAGATCTTCTGACGAGTATACTAGACGGTAAATGGCAGGGAATTCAATACTTGATAGCGTCGTGCTATCTATGTAATAAGGTTAGTCAAAAGAGAACGAGACATATGGAAAAAATAAGTAAACTGTTCATTATTTGAAAAGTAATAGCCATAGCTATAAACACATTTGTTCCTCTGTGACACAAGACGATCACTGCTTTCATGGACAAATGGTTGCGATTGCTAACGTAAACAAAATTGTAAGATTGTAACCAACTGCGTACCTCTTCGCCTGAAGCAAATGAACGGGCACCCATGTTTTTCTTCGGGGCTCCAAAAACATGGAAACTGAAAAATCGGAGAGAGAGAGATTGGTGCTGTATGGAGGAATTGTGAGGGCTGCCCAGGGAAACTTCTGCCGTGAAGACGAAAAACAAGCTTGGCAACATGTCGACCCTCCCACATGTTGGCAAGGTCGTTTCGAGCTCTGGGAAGCCGTTACACATCCTCTATATAGTCCTGATCTGTTCCAGTCCAATTTCTGTATTTTTGGAGACATGAAGAAGACATTCGTGGCCGTCGATTTGCTTCTGACGAACAGGTGCACACCTGAGAACAATCATAGGCAACCGGAAATATTTTACTGCAAAGACACCACCTTCTCTCACAGTGGGATAAATATATTAACGGTTATGGCGATTATTTTTTATGTAAGGAATAGTTTACTTGTTTTTACATCTGTCTCGTATTCATTTGACTGCCACTTATTGTAGGCCACTATCCCAGAACACGGAACCCAATGCTAGTTGCAGGTTGCCTAACGTACGGCATCCAGGGCATCATATTTGATTTTAAATATTCCGCGTAATTATTGAGCACATTTAAAAATTTAAAATACGGTTATAATGTACACTTTAAGAGGGATGCTGCTGTGTTCAAAGATTAACACAATAAGGCAAGTATTACAATTAGAAACTATGTGTTTGTCTTTAGGAAGCGTAACTGACCGCGCGCGAATACTCAGACTTATTCATCCAGTATTTGAGAATGACACTCTCAAAAACTTAAAGCATAATTTCAAACCTCTACCAAATTTTTTCTCGCTGACGTGCTTAATAGATTAATTCATTTGTAATGTAATCATACCTTCGAAGCTGTTTCATATGCGAGAGTTCATTCTTTAAAGAAAAGGTTGTCTACTAGTGCATGGAAAAACGAAAATGGTGCAGTGTGTTATTATTTAAATCATTAACGACACAGTTGCAGGATTTCTAAAAACATAGATTACGATGAGTGAAATTAAGAATAATTGTTACTTATTTCGGACAAATCTTAAGTGACCACGCAGGCTGGGTTTGGCGTTTTGGAGTGTCCAGCAGGAATGGGCAGAAGGGTCAGTAGGTCAGGCTGATGGCAGTGGCGTCGGTCTCCAGCGGAGCTTCCTGCCGGCCGGCAGTGCAGCAGCAGTGTGACGCTGGAGGCTGAAAGCTGGAGGGGCACTGGAGGAGCGGCGCGGTGGCCGCCGTGTCGTAAAAATAGCGTCGACCGCCCGGCCCGGCCCATCCCCGCCTGCCCTCGGGAACAAAGAGGACTGCTAGCACGGTGGCCTCCGGATTTGGTCGTCCGGCCTCTTCACGACCAGCTCAGCAGGCTACCATGCGCACTCTGTTTCTGAAAAGTAGCCTCCCATGTTTCATCCGGATTTGAAACCGAGAGGGAAATCTTATCACAGTCATACCTGTTTCAGCCTACAGTGATTAGGGGGAAACCACAAAGCGAGTTCCACAGGGGTCAATGTCGGGCCCACACCTGTTCCTTATATGCAGGGTGATTCTTACTAACGTTTGAAAAGTCCTGAAGCGACATAGATGACGCTGAAACAAGTAATTTAATGTGAAACACACGGGGCTACAAATGTCGGGAAAAACCCCAGAAGTACATGAAAAATGTTAGACATGTGACGCCATCAGATAACTTACCTCGCCGTACGTGGCTTGTCAGTCTACTCTCGCTGGTAGGAGGCAGCGCTAGACATCACTCCTTTAGGTGTTTTGTTTTCGTAAATGTAAATCGATTCATTGTTGTCTTGTATTACCATTACCGCAAACACAAGCGTGTCACATCGAATAATGCAAGAACGAAAACAGAGGCTCCAAAGGTGTGATGTGTAGGACTGCCCCCTCCGGTGAGGATAGGATCGACAAGCCCAACCGTTGCACGTGCGGAGAAGCACGTCATCTCGTGACGTCACATGTTCAACATTTGTCACCCACTTTTGGGGTATTTCCCGACATTTACCGCCCATATCTTTCATATTAAATTACTTGTCTCGGCGTCATCTACATCGCTTCGGGAGATTTTAAACGTTAATAAGAATCACTTTTTATTTGTGAACGACCTTGCACTTAACATCTTGACATTCAACAAGCAGAACTGATGGTTTTTTACTTATTTTTTGTTTATTGTATTCATTTATTTATTTTTTGCGGATGGCACTGGTCTTACAATACATTTCGTTAGAGAGAACGAAACAGAAGAGATTGTTTATAAAGTTTCTCAAAGAATTATTAGGTGGTTCTCGGAAAATGGGTCCTCCCGGAATTTTGAAGAAACGCACTATATTGAGTTCCGTACAACAGATACTTATACCAACAACTAATGCAGGACATGAACAGGCGTCATTAAACAGGGTAGAATGCTCCAAATTTTTGGAGATACATTTTAATGAAAAATTTAATTGGAACAGGCTTATTACTGAGACTGAGCTTCTCAAATATATAAGCTCAATTACTTTCGCTCTTCGTATTATTGTTAGTTTTGGGAACAAATTAATCAACCTACTGTCATGTTTAGCATATTTTCATTCAGTAATGTACTATGGAATAATTTTCTGGGATAACTCAGCATATGGAAGAAAAGTATTGATTGTACTTTAGCAAGCTGTAAGAATGCCTTGTGGAGTCTACCTACAGTCATGTGATGTTGAATTTATGGCTTTACACACAACTGGTTTACGTCATACTGAAGAAACAGAATGCAACAAGTTGCCGGCCGTTGTGGACGAGTGGTTCTAGGCGCTTCAGTCTGGAACCGCGTGACCTTTACGGTTGCAGTTTCTAATCCTGCCTCGGGTGTGCATGTGTGTGTTGTCTTTAGGTTAGTTAGGTATAAGTAGTTCTGAGTTCTAGGGGACTGATGACTTCAGATGTTAAGCCCCATAGCCTGTGACTGCCATCTTCGTCGTCTTCCGGCCTCGCTCTGACTGCTTCTCCTAAAACGCGGCCATTGCACTAAATTTCCCGCTTCCCTCCCCCGCCCCCGCACGCCCCCTACACGTGGCTAAGAGCTATATGTCGCCAAATTTGGGCCACACTGCTGCTCTGTTGCCTTCCTAGCTCACAGGACTGAAAAGTATATCGATATGTGCATGACACTGACGATCATACGTCCAGCAGTATGGTGAAGAATCAAAATATTCATATCATTGGTCTGTCTCCAGCTGCCAGAGACTGTGGTCATGTGTGTGTGAGTTGCGTTTGAGTGAGTGTGTCCGCGTGTGTAGTTATCTATTTTTGACAAAGGCCTTTTTGGCCGAAAGGTAACTTTCCGACAGTCTTTTTGTTGTGCCTTTCAGATACATTTGCACCAACTAGGAAAAATATTTCACACTGTTTCATGTTTTACCCACAGGTCATTTTCGGAACTGTGTTTACTGCAAAGTTTTTTCTCTATTATTGTATATTTTCACGTATATCGGTTTCCACTATTAATGGTCATCTTGGAAAGGTTGCAAAAATCAGACAGCCTGTTGGAAGTAAAGATTTTTTCAACCCTTACCTAGGTTTCGATAACTTTAGAGTAATCTTCTTCAGAAGGTGTAACGGACCTTGTTATATCACATGCTGAAAAAAAAACATGGAATAAACCTGAAAGCTTTTTTGTCACATCAGACATTCATCTTAAGAGCACAAAAATCACAAGTCATAGCTTAAGACCATATGAGGATTAAATGCCAAGTGCAGAAGACGTTACACCTTCTGAAGAAGATAACTCTAAAGTTATCGAAACATACGCTGAACTCGAAAAAGTCATGGGATACTTCCTAATATCATGTCGCACCTCGTTTTGCCCGGTGTAGTGCAGTAACTCGACGTGGCATGGAGTTAGTGTGTCGTTAGATGTCCCCTCCAGAAATACTGAGCCATGCTACATCTTCAGTGGTCCATAATTCCGAAAGAGTTGCCGGAGCAGAATTTTGTGCACGTAGTGAGCTCTCGATTATGTTCCACGTCGGGTGATCTGGGTGACCAGATCATTAGATCGAATGTTCTTCAAACCAATCACGAACAACTGTGGCCCAATGACATGGCGCAATGTCACCCATAAAAATTCCGTCATGTTTGAGAACAGGAAGTCGATGAATGGCTGCAAATTGTCTCCCAATAACGAATAAAACCATATCCAGTCAATGACAGGTTCAGATGGACCAGAGGACCAAGCCCATTCCATAAAACGCAGCCCATACCCTTATGTATCCACCACCCGGTTCCACAAATCTTGTTGGAAACTTGGGTCCATGGCTTCGTGTGGTCTCGAATCATACCATGAGCTCTTACCAAGTTGACTCACCTGATCAGGCCACCGGTTTTCAGTTGTGTATAGTTAACCGATATGGTCACGAGCCCAGGAGAGGCGCTAAAGGCGATGTCGCGCTGTTAGGAAAGGCGTTCATGTCGGTCGTCTGCTGCCATAGCAGCAATGCCAAACGGATACGTTCGTTGTACGTCCGACATTGATTTCTGCGGTTGTTTCAGGCATTGTAGCTTGTCTGTTAGTGCTGACACCTCTACGCAAACTGCGCTACTCTAGGTCGTTAAGTGAAGGGCGTCGGCCACTGAGTTGTACGCGGTGAGAGGCAATGCCAGAAATTTGTTATTCTTAGCACGCTCTTGACACTGCGAATCTAGGGATAATGAATTCCCTAACGATTTCCGAAATGAAATATCCGGTACATCTAGCTCCACCTGCCGTTCCACGTTCAAAGTCCGTTTGGCGCGCGGGATTAGCCGAGTGGTCTCAGGCGCTGCAGTCATGGACTGTGCGACTAGTCCCGGCGGAGGTTCGAGTCCTCCCTCGGGCATGGGTGTGTGTGTTTTTCCTTAGCATAATTTAGGTTAAGTAGTGTGTAAGCTTAGGGACTGATGACCTTAGTAGTTACGTCCCATAAGATTTCACACACAAATGAATTGATTGATCAAAGTCCGTTAATACCCGTCGAGCGACTATGATCACGTCGGACATTTATTTATTTATTGTTCCGTGGGACCAAATTAAGGAGAAGTCTCCTTGGTCATGGAACGAGTCAATACATGAAATTATAACACGATATTAGAAACAGATAAAATGAAATATAAAAAAACATTCAGGTGACAAGTCGTAAGTTTAAATAAAGAAAATCAACAATGTAACACTGGAATTTGCTTAATTTTTTAGCTCTTCCAGGAGCTCCTCGACAGAATAGAAGGAGTGAGCCATGAGGAAACTCTTCAGTTTAGACTTAAAAGAGTTTGGGCTAATGCTAAGATTTTTGAGTTCTTGTGGTAGCTTACTGAAAATGGATGCAGCAGAATACTGCACTCCTTTCTACACAAGAGTCAAGGAAGTGCAGTCTACATGCAGATTGGATTTCTGCCTAGTATTAACTGAGAGAAAGCTGCTAACTCTTGGGAATAGGCTAATATTGCTAACAACAAACGACATTAAAGAAAATATATACTGTGAGGGCAATGTCAGAATTCCCAGACTATTGAATAGGGGTCGACAAGAGGTTCTCGAACTTACACCACATATAGTTCGAACAGCCCGTTTTTGAGCCAAAAATACCCTTTTTGAATCAGAAGAATTACCCCAAAAAGTAATACCATACGACATATGCGTATGAAAATATGCGAAGTACACTACTTTTCGTGTTGAAGTGTCACTTATTTCAGATACTGTTCTAATGGTAAATAAAGCAGCATTTAGTTTCTGAACAAGATCCTGGGCATGGGCTTCCACAACAGCTTACTATCTATCCGAACGCCTAGGAACTTGAACTGTTCCATCTCGCTTATAATATGCCCATTCTTTCTGATCAAAATATCGGTTCTTGTTGAATTGAGAGTTAGAAACTGTAAAAACTGAGTCTTACTGTGATTTAGCATCAAATTGTTTTCCACAAGCCACGAACTTATTTCATGAACTACATTATTTGATACTGTTTCAATATTACACACAAGATCCTTCACTACCAAGCTGGTGTCATCAGCAAACAGAAATATTTTTGAATCACCTGTAATAATAGAAGGCATATCATTTATATAAATAAGAAACAGCAGTGGCCCCAGCACCGACCCTTGGGGAACGCCCCACTTAACAGTGCCCCATTGGGACGTGACATCTTGTCACGTGACTCAACTGAGTACAAATGACAGGTTCTCCCACGCATTGCCCTTTTATACCTTGTGTACATGATACTACCGCCATCTGTATACATGCATATTACTGTCCCATGACTTTTGTCATCTCAGCGTAAGTCAAGGGTTGCAAAAAATACTTTGCAAGTAGTTGGTTGATTTTTTCAGTCTGTCCACTTACTGATTTTACAGCCATATTTAAGATTTTTTTTTTTTTTTTACAATACATGCAGTAGAGAAAGTCTGGCCGCCATAATGTGGGTAGTTATTTTTTTTATGGCTATCTGGCCCTCAAAGTGCGAGATCTCGCTGACTTGATTTCAAGTGGGTGAACTGATTCTGTGGTGCGCAATCGCGAGTGGTGTCTTGTTGCAGGATTTCTAGAATATTGTGAATAATTGCAGAAACTGATGTTTGCCGTACGCCTGCGACAGTGTGGCGCGGGCCACTATTAAAATGGTAATTGAAAGCACCGGCAGGCCCGTGGCCGCTCGCCAGCTCAGCGCAGAGCCACGACCTATCAGCTGCCGACGTAATCCACTCTCTCTTCGCGGACCGAGCAATATTAAGGCTGAGACGACGAAATGAAAGCCAGTATTTTACATTTCGTAACTGATTTAAATTCCCGGTTATTACTTAAAGTGTTTCATTTACATGCCGGAGCCGCGTTGCGACCGCGAGAGGCCTGTTGCCAGAGGAGGAACATGCGAGATGAGGGGAAGTGGGGGGGGGGGGTGGACAGGGAGGAGGGGGGGGGGGGAGTGGAGGGTCGCGCGAGACCGCGAAGCGTCGCAGTTTTCGGTGGAGCTGGTCGGAATCCGAGACTAGCAACTGTCGTGCTGAGAGGGGTTGTGCAACGGACTAAGGGGTGGGGGTCTCGAGCCAAGGGCCGAATACATAGAGCCATTCTCCTATTCAAACAATTATTTGCATATAAATAGGCGCCTCGACGGGGTGGCTTGTAGACACAACTCGCGGGTGGGCTGGGGGGGGGGGGGGGGGCAGGGGAGTGTCCTGGATTAAGAGCCGCGGTGGACAAACGGGCGGAAGGTTGAGCACGCAGGAGGAGGCGTAGACTAGCGGTGGAGTGAGTGAGCGAGAAAGAGACACAGAGAGCAGCCAGAGAGAATGAAATAATGAAAGTGGGGGACTGTTTGGTCCGTCATTCTTTATCGGAAAATTTCCTGGGTATACCGTATTAAATGGGGAACCATGTAATGCAAGTAAAGTTAAAAGAAAACTAAAGTTATGTTAGTACGCCGATCACGAGATCGAGGTTTTGGTGAATAATTGCTTAAAAGTTTAATGACAGTTAACTCTATACTTGGACCGATGGAAGTTCGAATACAGTACATTTTCATATCTTTTATAAATACGAAGTCTTTCGCGACGTTTTGAATGATCTGTTCTAGGTGAAATTATCGCGTTAATTCTCTATGAAAATGACAAGCTTTAAGAAAACCATCATTCAGTAAGGCAGTATCTGCCCGCAAGGCTAGCCACGCGGTCTAACGTGCTGCTTCCTGAGTGGGAAGGCGTGCCGGTCCCCAGCACAAATCCGCCCGGCGGATTAGTGTCGAGGTCCGGCGTGCCGGCCAGCCTGTGGATTGTTTTTAAGGCAGTTTTCCATCTGCCTCGGCGAGTGTGAGCTGGTTCCACCTGCTGCGCTTCAGTTAAACTACGTCGGCGTTTGCTACGCTAACACTGTCTCCATGTCCGCGAACACCATAATTACCGCGCAAACATTTGAGGCTACACTCGTTTGGTATGAGACGTTCCCGGGGGAAGGCGGGGGGGGGGGGGGGGGGCCACTGGTGACCGACCCGCACACTAACCCTGGATGATGTGTATGACGGCGGTGGAGTGGGTGGACTGCTGTGGCCTGTTGTGGGTTTGTGAACCACTGAGGGCCCCGGTTCAATACACAATACAGGACAGTATCTGTATTTTCGTGTGTCTGTATATTTCTATGCAATGTCCGTAGGGATAGATACATTATGAAATGAATTCGCAAACTGCGGATACGATTGTGCAATGGCTGTACGATTTACTAGTAACATATGAAAATTTTTGCTAGACTGGGACTCGATCCCGTGCACGACTTCAGGACTGACCCGGTCTTCCGTGCGTCCTATGGCCTGCTTCCCATAGTACACGAACAGCGGGTACAACAAAGCAATCATCATCGTGAGATCTGGTAGGCCTCTGGGATCTGATTGTCAATGACTAATGAGTTCATCTGGTTATTGCATACCTGCAGAACCTTCTGCACCGCTTTCTTCACCATTATAAGATCTAAAGGAGGTGTTACACGGTCGTAGGGAGGGGAGGGGTGCTGACTAAATGATACCCAAACAGGGCCCTCGTCATATTGCCTTGCTTTGGTACGAAATAAAGAAGAGCAGCGTCTGTATTTTACAGTGTGTGTAAAATTCGACGCATATGTTATTACAATACATTAGAGGCAATGTCTATAACATTCCAGGAAATTTTTATTTCTGAGGTTAGTTTGCTCGCTGAGTACGTATTGTGGTTGTTCTTTGAAGGCGCTATAAATTTAAATTTCTTCTAGAGCGTCCATTAATTTGTCTTTCCCCACCTTGTTTCGTCCCTTTTAGAGAACTGTAAGCCTTCATTTCGTGCACATCTACGGAACTACAATCATAACACCAATAGCATTGAGGAACCTTTAAAAGGTGCTACTAAAGGCAGAGACAGTCAGATTAATGGACGCTCGAAATAACTGAAATTTTGTAGCTCCTTCAGAGAACAAGCAAATACGTACTCAGTGAACAAACAGACCTCAGAAAGAAATTTTTTCTCGTCTGTTGTAGACATTTACTCCAATATACTGTAATTGCACTGTTTTAAGTGTGTGGTATATACAGTTCATTCAAAATCGCAATATATAAAATGCAATTTGACTATTACCGTTGTCTAGTTCCTTTTTGGTGTCCATATTACCTTGTTATATTTGCCTAACATAAATGTATATGCAAAACTGTGTAAGTACGCTATATGAATGTTATCAAACTACAAAACTGGTAGTACCTTCTGTTAATCCCACTGTAAATTGTTCTCATTACATTGCATTATGTTTCTTAGATGCCTGAAAATGGATTATTGCCAAAACTTCAATCGAAAAATTAAATTCTGGCAGCTGAAAGCAAGATGAAATCCTTTTTAAAAGAACTGCATCACTACTGCATCTGGGCTGGCCTAATAAATCACACGAACTTAATGCCATAGTAACTGTTTAGTACTATTCAGAACAGCGGGTACAACATAGCAGTCAATAACATCTAAGATCTGGTAGACCTCTGGGATCCATCATAAATAACTAATGATGCAGAAATTTCTGGACTCCGTTCCTCGCCATTGTCAAGGCCAGAGGCAGTGTTACACGATAGTAGGTGGAGAGGGGTGAGTAATTTCTTTGCTCGGCGTGTTTACTTGCTGATCCTCCAATCCCAGCATCGATTCCGTGCCCAAGCCGATCACCAGTTAGACAGTAGTGTGTACGTGACCCACATGTGGAACGGAGTTATCTGTCGACGTATGGCGTGGTGTCGTCGTGCCGCAGTAGGGGAGTGACATTCCGTAAACAGCGGCTGCTGCCGGGGTTTGGTGGCTGGCCGTGCCTTAAGCCGTCGGGCACGGCGCGCGGCTTATCAGTGCCATTATCGGGTGCGCCTGCAGCGCGCAGGCATGCAGCCCGCAGCACGCGCCGGCCACCCCCGGCGGCCTAATCAATACACAGGTAGGCGGCCGGAACTGCCCCGCAGGCCGCATACCGTTTCTTCTTCGGCTCCCGGCATGAGCACTTTGCGGACCACCATATATGTCGGTCGTACAGTACTTCCCGTTTCATTGCTGAGATAAAATTTTTTGTCGTAATAACGGTATTCTCAGATTTGATTACTTTATATTGTTTATTTTGTGTCCTTCAATTCGAAGAATTGTTTGATGCACCTGTCCATACTGGACTAACCTGTCCATACTTCTTCGTAAGTAATGCAACCCCTCAGCTGTTAGAATCTGTTTACTATAATCAATAGTCGAGCCTTAGTTGTACTCTACTACCCCCCCCCCCCCTCCTTCCACCCTTCGATTTGTGAGAGCCGGAATGATGAATCAGTTCTCTCGTATCAAAGTGACGCCCCGACTGGTCCGAACGCAACCGATTCTGTTGATAATAGCAGAGGCGCCAGACATTCGGTGCATGTACCTGTCGCTTGTGACTGGCCATTGATCGTCAGTTTCGCGACTGGTTTGATCCAGCCCATCACGAATGCTTTTCCTGTGCCAACTTTTTTATCTCAGCACTCAACGATCTCAGTTATTTATTGGATGTGCCCCAATATTTGTATATCCCTATAGTTTTTATTCTGAACAGCTGGTTCAAGTATTACGGAAGATATTCCCAGATGTCTTAACACAAGACCTACGAACTTGTCCCTTCTTCGTATCAGTGTTTTCCACATAATCCTCTCCTCGCCGACTCTGCGGAAAGTCTCCCCATTTCTCATCAGGCCATCTAATTTTTAACATCTTTCTATAGCATCACATCGTAACCTCCTCTATTCTCTTTTTTACGGCTTTCGCAAGGGTCCACCATTCACTTCCAAACAATGGAAGACATTTCTACCTCATATGAAGGTAAATGTTTGACACTAGTAGAGTTCTTTTGGCTAGGAATGCCTTCCTAGTCCGCGTTTGTATGTTGTTTATGTCTTTCTTCCTTTGTCTGTCACCTGTTATCTTGCTTCCAAGGCAGCAGAATTCCTTCACTTAGTCTAATATCTACTACCCAACTTTGACTTTAAATTTATCGTTAATATAATTTCAGCTACTCTTCATTACTTTCGCCCCTCTTCCGTCAACTGTCAATCTGTAGAACGTATTTTTTGTTCATTAGAATGTTCTTTCTCACTTTCATTGCGGATACCAATGCTAACGACGCATCTTACTTCCGATACCCTTTTGGCCTCTTCTGTAATCCGACCCCTGAACCTTTATTCCATTTGCTTCATTGGCACATTGTTTCTTCGTCATCGATAGTAGTCGATGATTATGTGGTTTACTTCGGTTGATGTTCATTCTGTAATGTCTTACAATATCAACATCCATTGCGTTCAACAGCTCTCTGTCTTCTGCTATTTCTGTCAGAATTCCAATGTCCCTGTCAACTCTTGCAGTTTTTATTTCGTCTCCATTAACTTTTATTTTATTTCCAGATTTCTCTTTCGTTTACTGTACAGCTTGCTCAACAAACATATTGAATAATATCGGGGACATGCTATAACTCTTTCCCACTCTCTTCTCAGCTACTGCTTCTGTTTCATGTGTCTCGATTGTTGTAACTGCACTCTGTTCTATACAAACTCTGAATAATATTTCGCTCCCTGTATTTTTTCCTGATAATCCAGAATTTCGAAGAGTGTATTCCTGTAAAATTGTGAAAAGCTAGTTCTAAATCTACAAATACTGTAAATCGAGGTTTTCTTCCTTCATTCTATCTTCGCAGTCATAAGGTCAGTACCGCATTGTGTGTCATGTGTTATTGTTCTTAGTCTAATATCTACTGCCCTACTCTGACTTCAAATTTATCGCTGATCTCCTTTCAGATTTTCCACGATGTCAGCTTTCGATTTTTTTCTTGCTTTTCGTTTTTGTCCAGCTAATTCGTGTTAGTATTTTGCAAACATGACTTACGAAACTAATAATTCTACAACATGTACATCTGTAGGCACTTTTCTTCTTTGGATGGCGTCTGCCACATATTGATCACACCTTTCATTGTAATACTGTATCATATCCGATTTAGGAGCTATCAACATGCAGTAAGGGGTACGCAATACAATTGCGCTATGCTACTGATTGAAGACATGTTCCAAATCCAACATTCTTGATTCTTGCCACGTGCCTACGGGCCGCCCTACTCTTGATGACAGTAATACTTCCAACGCCTACCCATTTTCAGTGAGCCACAGAAGAGATTTATTTCTGTGCTCTTCACTTCAGCCCTATATTCGCGAAATGTGAATACATAAATCGGAACTGTTATAGGTAGTTCTGCTACGCCCAGCTACATGTGGTTGTTGCGTTTGAGTCCCTTCGTTAGCGGTGAACGCACACAGCAGACACAGCATGGCGAGTACAGACAACTGTCAGCCTTCGGGAATGTTGATGTGGTTTAGCCAGTTGAGACTTCGGAGTAGTCGGTGTGCATGTGGGAGGAGGTGACGGTGGTGCGTGAGGGGAGAGTAGAGGGGAGGGAGGAGAGGAGGAGTGGAGGGAGGAATTGGTGGAAGTCAGTGAGAGTGCCTCGTTAGGCCGACAGACCCGGAGACCGCCCCCGCACTGACCACTGGCGGCCACTTGCGTCATCGTTATCGATCGGATCCTGCGGGGCTGGACACCACAGACGGATTCGGTCTTAATTAAGTTTCAGTTGCAGAGCCGTTTCGTCCAGAGTTCTCGCACTGTCCGGAATGGCTCGTTCTGGGCTGGGAGCTAACGCTGGAAGTGTAGCGGCGCATCGTTTCAGGTAACCACAGACCGAAATGGGGGACATTTGAGGGACACATGCGCTCATCACAGAGAAAGGTGTGAAATAGGAAACGGAGATACTGTCACTTGATAAGAAGGCATTCAGGCTGTACGAATGTTAAAGTTCACGAGAGAAATGTCACCGAACAAAGAGCTGCAACATTTAAAATATACATGTACTGAATTACCCATCGGTGCTTGGCAGACCATGACAGCATAATTAAAAACTAAATACTTCCCTGATGTTCCGCAAAATATTACTTATTTGATCACTATTCAGCTTTAACGACAGATAAAGTGAAGAACTACTGGCGGTGATGTAACTGGTACAGGTACAGAAGATACATAAAATGGCGATATAGAGTCTTTAAAAAGAAAAGTAGTACTTTCTTACGTTACGTAGAAATCGATACTTTTATGAAACTTTGAAAAATTAAGTTTTATGTGGAAATCGTCACATTTAACAAAAACAAACCTAAAGTATAATTTACATTAATTTTGACAGGGAGGAACAGGAAACTGTATATAGTCATTTAAAACTAAAGTGGTAGTTTGTGACTTAAAACTTTATTTTTCTTTTTTTTAAAACTTAACGCTTGCTGCTCACCATAAAAAGTAAAAGTTTCCTTTACAAGCACTGTGTTTCTTATTATTTGATTTACTGGCTGTGTCAGTAACGTGTGTGCGTATCAACAAACTTGCAATGTATTTATGACATATGCAGAAAGATAAGTAAATATCATATGCATTTCAAAACCCAGAATTCCACAGCCTTGGTTCCTTGGACACCTTCCGGAAACAATACCGTATGGTGTGCAGTTTACTGGGTTAAAAGAGAATTTGATCTACGATACTGGAAGGTAGTGTCAACAGTGACGATCAAGAGTCATAGCTGGAGCATAGATAGGCAACAATTCCAGCCAATAGCACAACAGGTAACATATATTTAGGACATGGAAACTAGTACGTAACCAATAAAAAGGTGCAACAACGAATATTCCTCCTCACTGAGGTTTTCAGTGGTGGTTTCCCTCAATTGTAAGGTAAATGAAGGGATGTATCTCCGCCAGGCAAAGAAAGGAAGAGAAAGATACATAACCAAAATAACAAGAACAAATCCAATAGTTAGGAAATCCCAGACATGAGAATAAACAGTGCCCCAACATAACATAATTTCTGCACCCAGATTGATGAAGGAATCAGTGCCCTAAACGGCTACTACTACCTAGAAGATGGGGCAGACCTAAAAAACAGAACTGCCCGTTTGCTTGATGTGCGAATCGTGGGTCCATTTGCGCTGAAGTATATCTAACTAACGGGCAGTATAAGCGCCGTTATGTGGTTCTGTCGCATTACGTATCTACGACAGTTATGCCACTACTGAAATTCCGAACCTCGTACAATTTTGCCCTTAATCGCTGCTGCTAGAGTGAGGTACGCATTGTGAGTTAATTCACTGCATTAAAAATAGTACAATAGTGCTCAAGTGTGACACTAAGAGCATGATTGATCAGTTAGGGTGGTTTTCAGTATGCTACACATTTCCATACTGAACAGTAAGACCACTGGCGGGTATGGGCTCCACGACGCCCTGGACTCCTCACGCCGTTTACGGAATCATTAAAGAGAGGCGGCCGGGGCGGCCTTTACGGGCGCTCTATATACAGCGCAGTCTTCCTCCCAGAGATCCCCAGCATCGTTAACTCTCCATTGTTCCTGACCAGGAGGCATTAATCTCCATTGCCGCTCGGACGCGCCGGCGGCATCGTCCTAACGCACGCCGACGTGAAACAATTCATCGTCTTAATGGGGGCACAAACTGCCGCCGCAGATCTCCTCCACAAGAGTCGGATGCGCCGGACTTTGACCGCCACTGGAGCGCCAAGATTATCCTGCGTTAGGCCGCCGTTCACACAGGGACGTCCGCTTCGCGAACTAAGTCAAATGTTCCTTAGCGAAAATATGGAAACTGTAGGTTGTGGATCTATGAGAGAGCTTAAATGTGTGCAAGTCTTCCAAATTTCTGTGGAATCTATTCTTCTCTTTTTTTTGGGAGAGAAGAGGGGGAGGGGAGTGGTCATCAGTCTTTACTGGAGTTGTAAAGCTACCGTAGGCCACACAAGTAAGCATAGACTATGGTAGTGTTCCTAGCAGCTTTGGTCACTTACGGTCGTACCTGAATTACCTGTACGTTAGGTGTGTTGCATACATATTGGGCGTTACCTCATAACTATCGCTTTCTTTACACATGCAACCAATGTATTCTTAGAGTCTTCTAAAAACCGGAAGCGATAAACCGTTGGTTGGTTGACTTGTGGTTGGGGACCAAGCAGCGAGGTCATCGCTCCCATTGGATTAGGGAAGGATGGGGAAGGAAGTCGGCCGTGCCCTTTCAAAGGAACCATCCCGGCATTTGCCTGAATCAGTTTCGAGAAGTCACGGAAAACCTAAATCAGCATGGCCGGACGCGGGTTTGAACCGTCGTCCTGCCGAATGCGATAAACCATCTAGAAAATGAGTGAGGGTATACAAATGCTTGAGTAATCTATGGAAAGTTTTTGTTCTAAATAGTTATTCTCCTGTGTGTTAGTTAAAAATAAACAGTATTTATAGCAAAACTGAACCTGACAATGTTTAATTCAGGTTTTACTCGAAACCTCTTGATTTGTAACATGAAACGGAGGGTTGTTGTAGGAAAAATAAAGAAAACGATACAGATTTATCATATAGCACTAGAAAAAGCCATTTCTTCAGCAAAAATGTAGAATAAAACATAAGAAAAAGAGAAATATATCAAATATCGCTTCATTACATTGCTGAATTATACAAATCATGTTTCTGTTATTCATAAACAACTTCTGTTTGCCTTTAATTATCATGAAGAACGTTCCATTTAGGGCAAAATAACAGTAATAATTACACTTTTTTATGTTTATGCATGTAAACTGTACTTACATCAAGAGAATTTGCTTTGGTTCCATAAAACAAATTTTTACCACCTGGAAAACTCATTTTATATTATGTAAGTATGTAAAATGTATAATGGACTAACAATGAATGACGTGCGGTTCTAATTACGTACAGGAAACAAAAAAATAAAAAAGAAGATATTCCTTGATGCTTAACACGTATTCCATTCCTTCCATTCACCTTGCCAATGTTTCCCACACGTTTCTGTCGTCGCTGATTCTGTGTCTCCACCATATTTCTATAATATAACGTTTCAATTGCTTCGATTTTCTTTTCACAATGTCGCTTAGTCCATGAGTCACTTCCATACACTACTATGTTCCAAACGCTAATTCTCAAAAATATTTTCGTCGATTTAAGATCGATGTTTGATACTGGTAGACTTCTTTTCGACAGGAATGCCCTCTTCTCCTGGTCTCCTTCTTGCTTCGTCCGTCGCTCGTTATTTTACTTTCAGTGTAACAGAATTCATTCAATTAGTCCACTTCGTGGTTATCAGGTTTGATGTTAGGCTTCTCGGTATAATCATTTCTGCTACTCCTTATTACTTTCGACTGTCTTCAGTTTTCTTTCAGTCTATAGTGTGTGCTCATGCAAGTGCTCATTCCATCAAACAGGCCCAGCATTACTGCGTCTCTTTCAATTTTCATAACAATACCATTACACAGAATAATTATAACACTAGGCACATTCGTATGAGGGTTGATCAAAAACTTTTATCACCACGAAAAAATAAAATTATGTAATTAATTTTTTGTTTGTTTGCACGTAGGTACATGTGTAAGTCCTGGTTCACATGGAAGCCAAAACGAATTGACTCACCCCATCTCCACTTTATCAATGGGCTGCTAAATTTTGTCTTCTTTAGTGACGTGCTGTGGTATTTAGGCGCATGGATTTTTGTGTACTACAGATCTGCTGATATGTACCTGCAAACAGGCAAAACAATAATCTTTGGTTCATGACTACCTCTGTAGCATTGAGGTGAATTCTTGCAAACGCGTTAAAAGAACAAATTATCATAGATTTTGAACCTACACAGGAAGTGTCGTAATTGTTAAATATTACTCATCAAATTTCTTACAGTTCCAAATATTAAAACATCAAAGGTTTTGAAAGCGAATGTAATTAAGAATGAAAATCTAGTAATGAAAGGACAACTATTTACAATCCTCTTAAGAAATATTAGCTGTTATCTGGGGCTGCGCTCGCTTATAAGTAGTTTTGTTATAATGAGGGAAGGATGGCAAGTAAATATCTAGAGGCTGGAGAAAGAACTCTTACCATTATTATACTCTTATTGTTGGAATTACCAGTCTTCTGAAAGGTTTGATGGGCCTCCCACGAATTTTTCTCATGTGCCAACGTTTTCATCTCAGAGTAGCACTTGTAACCTACGTCCTAAATTTTCTGCTGAATGTATTCCAGTCTCTATCTTGATCTACAAATTTTATCGTCTACAGCTCCCTCTAGTATAGTCAGAATTATCCATTGATGTCTTAACAGATGTCCTATAATCCTGTCCCTTCTTCTTGTCAGTGTTTTCGACGTACGTATTCCTTTCTTCGCTGGTTCTGTGGAGAACCTTCTCGTTCCTTGTCAGCTCACAAACTTTTCAACGTTCGTCTGTAGCACCACACCTCAAATCTTCGATTCTGTGTGTTCCAGTTTTCCTACAGTCCGTGTTTCTCCACCATACGATACTGCGCTCCAGACGTACATTCTCAGAAATGCGTTTCTCAAATTAAGGCGTATGTTTTATGCTAATAGGCTTCTATGGGCCAGAAATACCCTTTTTGCCAGTGCTAGATGGGTTTTTATGTCCCCCTTTCTCCAACTATCATCGGTTACTCTGCTGCCTGGGTAGCAGAATTCCTTGAGTTCGCCTACTTCGTGATCCCCAGTTCTGATGTTAAACTTTTCGCTGTCTTCATTTCTGCTACTTCTCGTTGTTTCTGTCTTTCTTCGTGTTACTGTCGGTCCACATCCTGTATTCATTAAACTGTTCATTCCATTCAGCAGATCCTTTCTTTCATCTTCACTTTCACTTAGACTAGCAATGTCATCAGCGAATCTTATGATTGATTTCCTTTCATCCCGAATTTTAATTCCACTCTTGAGCTTTTCTTTTATTTCTGCCATTATTTCTTCGACGTGGAACCAAACAGTAGGGTGAAAGACAAAATCTCTGTCCTACATCATTTTTAATCCGAGCATTTCGTTCTGAGTCTTCCAGTCTTCTGTATTTATAATATATTCTGAAATAAATGGCTGCTAGTAAGTGGAAGGCATAAATTGAGGTATAGCAATTTGTATAAATTATTGAACAAAAAAAGATTTATACAAGTGTTGTCTTTATCGAAGGGTGAAATGGGTTTTTCTACTCGCCGACATAGCCTGCACATCACTGCACGAATTTTGTTCCATGTTTAAGTATACATATTAGGTATTAGGAATGCTCAGCCTCCATCATAGAATTCATTTTTTGATTACACAACGTGTTTCACAAGGGTTGCGTGTAAGCATGCCGAATAAGTTAATTCAGTGGCATTGGCTGAACTTTTGTGACTGCATCTCAAGCTGCCCTGATCACCAACACTATGCACTTACATTTGTTCCTTACCTTGTCTCGTTTCACTATGGGGCATTGTTTTATAGGTTTTGCAATATTAGTGACCAGATGCATTTCCTATGGCCAACGCTTCCAATTCACCCACACCTCCCCCTCTCCCCAGCTGCCTCTAAGGGCGGAATTTGGGTCCGTCGTCTGTCTGAAACTAGAGTAAATATCATATTCAAGCGTGAGAAAGTTTTCTAAGTGTTTATGGCGTGGCGTGAGTACCAGCCCAGCAGTCACCGAACGGCATGTGGGAAACCGCCTAAGAAACACAGGCAGGATAGGGCAGCTCATCAACCCTCGTCGTTAACCCTCGACGCGGATTCGATGCAAGGAAGGCTCGCCTCTCCGAATCGAGGAAACGACGCCTTGACGTGCACGGTTATCCAGACGCGTTCGTTAATGATAGACACCGTTTTTACTTATCACAAGTGAACTCATTTTTCATTTGCATTTTGTATGTCGCGTTCACGTTGAAACTAAGGTATAGTATGAATCACACTTTAAACTATAGACATGGTAGGCAATACAGCAACACATTAGAAGTCATGATCGCGAAATACTGGGCAGTCACGACCTAGAGTGAATCTTTTCGAACATGGAAGTAATAACATGCGCTTGCTTTGTTCCATCATATGACCGGCATAAAGGAACTCCTGAAGCCCGGCATAGATCTATTTTTAATTTTATCAGCAAGGATGCACTGTCGGATAACTACAAAGGGAACCGCTTTGTGTAGGCTGACAGACAATTCGGTATCAGTGTCATGAACCGTGATGGCATAACGAGACCTCAGCTCGTTAGCCGAGATCAGACGTCTAGTATGAAAGAGCTGATAAAGATACTACGCAGCGACCGTTTCTAAGGCGCGTCTTTTGCAGTGTCGACTACAGTTTTAGGAATTCACAAAGACGGCACCGCTGCTGGAAATGGCAGCGAGGGTCATGCACATGCGAGGTCACTGCATCGTGGCAGCAGCGGCCGCCTTTTAAAGTGGTAGAAAACACCCTGTTGCGTTCCTGTTCATCCGTTATTGCTTTGTGTGACAGATTCTTCCATTGGCGGCCGGGTGGCCGATCGGTTCTCGACGCTTCAGTCTGGAACCGTGCGACCGCTACGGCCGCAGGTTCGAATCCTGCCTCGGGCTTGGATGTTTGTGATGTCCTTAGGTTCGTTAGGTTTAAGTAGTTCTAAGTTCTAGGGGACTGATGACCTCAGACGTTAAGTTCCGTAGTGCTCAGAGCCATTTGAACCTTTCTGTTGCGGAGTACACATTGTTGCTGAGTTGCTCTGCAGTGCACTGCACTGCACTGCGCTGCAAGCACTTCTGGACCGAACTGAGGGAACAGAGGAAAAAAAACAGCACTGGTGCCTTCTCAAGGTCAAGCAGACCTGCCTACTGCAGGGGTGCCAAACTTTGAGAGTTGATGTATCAAACATCACAACCTAGAATAGTGTATGTCACTTTGCACAGATTCTAGGGCAGTTAAAACTAGGGAGTTCTTTTTCAAACACACTGTACATGTGCTACGATCCAAGGAAGTCAAATCTGTTTACTGGTGCCATCTTGTTTTTTTTTTTGTGTTAGGTAGCCAGCTATCAGATAATTTGATACATACATGAGCACTATATGCTCTGAAAACTATTGCTGACAGTTGTTTACATAACGCTATACGTGTTATATTACTACCGGCAGTCGTTTTTGACATGTGCTAAGAAACTTGTATATAGACTGACACAGAAAAAATGTGAAGCTCCTAGCATGGGAGGAGGTAACAGAGCTTCAAGGATTGAGACGGTCTGTGATGATAGTTCAGAGATCACAAAATCGAGTCAAAGTTGCAAAAAACTTGGCTGTATAAACCCACTTATCTGTATGATGTTTTACTCTCTTCTCCGGCCGGATTCGTTTGGGAAGAGTGTCATAAAGATGTTGTATCCTCTCCTGAGGCGATGAGACTTACAACTGTTGTAACTGGTTCTTCATATCCTGGATACAGACTCTGTCCCAGAGTTGATGCCCGAGCTGGTCTCACGGAAGTTCTGTCGGGGACAGATCTAGCGATCTTACTGGCAACGGGATTACTTCAGTACCACGCGGACAATTCATAGACATACCTGCCATGTCTGGAAAGGGGGCGACTCAATACCGTCGCCTATGAGAAATACATGAATGCGGAGGATGTCCGTGACATACTGCTGTGCTGTCAAGTTTCATCAATCACTACTAGATGTGATCTGAAGTGTTACCTGATGGCTCTCGACAACATGAGGCCAGGAGTAACACGGCTGCTATTCTCCAATGGCCACAGCCATTCTTCAGACGACGGGCAGCAGGGATACTACGTAACCACAATCCATCGCTCAACCAAATTCAACGTCATTCATCAGCAGTCCATGTTTCCCGGTCGTAGCAGCACTTCCAATGCAGCCGTTTGTTTTATGGTGCCGGCCGCTGTGGCCGAGCGGTTCTAGGCGCTTCAGTCTGGAGCCGCGCGACCGCTACGGTCGCAGGTTCGAATCCTTCCTCGAGCATTGATGTGTTTTATGTCCTTAGGTGAGTTAGGTTTAAGTAGTTGTAAGTTCTAGGGGACTGATGGCCTCAGAGGTTAAGTCCCATAGTGCTCAGAGCCATTTGAACCATTTTGTGTTATAGTACTAATGGCAGCCTAAGCATAATCCAGCCGTTGCTTGTCCCCATCCAATGGTACCGTTTGAAACGTCCCCTTAGAAAAATTTATGAATGACTGTGCTGATAAACCTCTTACGTTATTTGCTTTTCAAACAGTTGAGCAAAACTGAACGTCCTCAGACATTACTCTCTTAACTTATTCTGATCAACACTAAACTGACACACAATACTTTTAGCGAACGCAATCTGACTTTCAACAATCCCTACAAAAGAATGGCCCTGACTGACAATAACCTATACCTTTCATAAATCACTTACCTCACAAAAATCTTCGTTACTCAAGCTACTGCAATACAGCGAGCGCCAATACTGCCAGCTAAATAAAAGATTCAAACTAATGAAGGCACTAACTACTAATAGGCATAGTTAGGAAATGAAAGATTTTGATAGAGAACAGACAGTGTATTTACCTTAATAGTGTTCGAAAGTCATAATATATAGCAGTTCATGACATCCAGTCTTACAAATTTACTGTCTCTGATGGACACACGTCCAGATCATCCGCTCTCAAAACTCCGCCATTTCTGTCCCCACATCCACCACTGCTGGCGGCTCACCTCCAACTGCGCAACGCTACGCGCTGTTAACATACAACTGCCCAACACTACAATAGCGAATATTACAACAATGCTAACCAGCCACAGACTGCACACAGCACAGCCAGTGATTTTCATACAGAGTGCTACGTGGCGTTACCAATATAAAAACCTAAACAGCCTACTTACACGTTTAACACAGAAAGTCCTTTACTTAGTCTTGAATGCTAGGTGCGAAAGTCATGTCGTTACGACGCTCTTGATGCCTGATACTGCGATCGTCCCTTGCCGTTTTCACACGAGGTCCACCGCAGCCTTGACGAGTATGCCTGCTCCACACATGTATCCGAATGCTCCACAAAACTGCATATTGCGCGACTCGACCAGCCGGCCATCTGGAAACCCACACGCTGAGGACCCTTTCAAACTCTCTCAGCTGCTGATAACGCTATCTCATATGGGTACGCGGCGCCTCAGAGCCCTTCACACTCGTCGCTCAACGTCTGTTGCTGTTCTCTATATACCCCAATATCCTCAGTAACAACACTAAACACGGACAAAAGCAATGCACCTTGGTGGCTGTTCTACTAGTAACAGATAAATGCACATTTAATCATCCGACCATTCAAACGGATGCTTCAGTTTTTTTATCAGTTAGTATATAAGACAGGTTAGATTACATGATAAAATAGCTGTTTCGTTAATTAATACGTAACACTACACGCAAGAGATGAATGTATTTTAAAATATTTTTTGCCTTGTGATGCAGATGTAGCTAATGGGTGGCATGTGCGCCTGATTACGTCATTACCGTAGAAAGACTGAATTCTGAAAATGTGATCTACTGACAGAATACCTAATGAAAAATTCGCCGATGTGTTACTCGAGTACACATCAAATAGTTATTAGTGTTATCGATCACAGACCTAATTTTCAATGTAATGATCGTATGTCTACTCTTATTATGCCGTTGTCGACACTCGTGGTGTCACAGCATGGAATATGAACCGCGCTGTTGTGGAGTTCACGCAAGAAGGCGGCGGTGTTATAGATTCTGTGCAGAGCCCGAGACGGAGAAGACTTGGCGGTGTTGCCTGGTGCTCTACGGCTGTGTCACACGCTACAGGCTCCAGCCGTTGCCTGCCATAATAACCCGCAATGCTGGGGTAAGCGCCATATTGGTCAATACTACATGCTCGGAAAGCTATCGCTGTCACTTGTTAACATAATACTGGACGTGTCTGCGCTATGATACCCACAATAAACACTAGAGTGATTAAGTACTTTAATTACATCTAAACTACCAGGGAAATCAACGATTAATCTTCTACTACGCGCACACCGAAGTGCAAGAACAGTAAGACGCGGCAGAATTATTCTGCTGTTTGCTGCCCCACGTGGTATTGCGTATCACCTCAATACCCGCCTTCTAATGTGCACACCACAGTAAGAACCGAATTATATGGCTCAGAGCTTAAGACGTTGGACTCGTTTTCGGGAGAATGGTGCCATAAATTGCTACCCAGCGGTCCAGATTTATGTTTTTCGTAATATACTCGAATTACTTAAGAAAATACTATTATTGCTCCGCTGACAGGGCACGGCCGATTTCTTTCCGCATTCCTACTCGTGTTTGACACAATCATGTCGATTAAAAATCTAGGCTTACCGTTACAGAGCGATAAGAGATGGAACGAGAACGTAAAGACGGTTGCAGGAAAGACGAATGGTCGACTTCGGTTTATTGGCTGCATTCTAGGAACTTAGAGCTCATCTATAAAGGAGGCCACATTCAGAATACCTGTGAGGCCCATTTTTGAGTTCTGCTAGAGTGTCGGTGATCCCCACCACGTTGGATTAAAGGAGACATCGAAAAAATTCAGAGAAGTGCTACTGAGTTTGTCACTGGTGGGTTCGATCAGTAGTATTAAGGAAATGATCCGTGAACTCAAATAAAAAAACCTGGAGTGAAGAAGACGTTCTTTCTGTAAACGCTATTGAGAAGCGTTAGCGAACCGACATTTGCGAAGGACTGCATAAAGATTCTACTGTCGCCACTCCGTAGGGGTTCGACAAAACAATGGACACACCACGAGAAATGGATGCTTGAACATGAATGCGGATGTTTAGCCGCGCGTGTTGTATTTGACTACAAACGGCGCCTGTGCAATGGCCTCAATAAGTCGCAATTGTGAGTCGTGGTCAGAACAGTGATCCTACATCTACGTCTACGTGATTACTCTTGCTATTCACAATAAAGTGCCTGGCAGAGGGTTCCATGAACCACCTTCAAGCTCTGTCTCTACAGTTCCACTCTCGAACGCCACTCGGGAAGAACGAGCACTTAAATTTTTCTGTGCGAGCCCTGATTTCTCTTATTTTATCGTGATGATCATTTCTCCCTATGTAGGTGGGTGCCAACAGAATGTTTTCACAATGGAGCAGAAAACTGGTGATCGAAATTTCATGAGAAGATCCCGTCGCAACGAAAAATGCCTTTCATCTACATCTACTTCTACATTTATACTCCGCAAGCCACCCAACGGTGTGTGGCGGAGGGCACTTTACGTGCCACTGTCATTAGCTCCCTTTCCTGTTCCAGTCGCGTATGGTTCGCGGGAAGAACGACTGTCTGAAACCCTCCGTGCGTGCTCTAATTCCTCTAATTTTACATTCCTGATCTCCTCGGGAGGTATAAGTAGGGGGAAGCAATATATTCGATACCTCATCCAGAAACGCACCCTCTCGAAACCTGGACAGCAAGCTACACCGCGATGCAGAGCGCCTCTCTTGCAGAGTCTGCCACTCGAGCCTGCTAAACAATTCCGTAACGATATCACGCTTACCAAATAACCCTGTGACGAAACGCGCCGCTCTTCTTTGGATCTTCTCTATCTCCTCCGTCAACCCGATCTGGTACGGATCCCACATTGATGAGCAATACTAAAGTATAGGTCGAACGAGTGTTTTGTAAGCCACCTCCTTTGTTGATGGACTACATTTTCTAAGGACTCTCCCAATGAATCTCAACCTGGTACCCGCCTTACCAACGATTAATTTTATATGATCATTCCACTTCAAATCGTTCCGCACGCATACTCCCAGATATTTTACAGAAGTAACTGCTACCAGTGTTTGTTCCGCTATCAGATAATCATACAATAAAGGATCCTTCTTTCTATGTATTCGCAATACATTACATTTGTCTATGTTAAGGGTCAGTTGCCACTCTCTGCACCAAGTGCCTATCCGCTGCAGATCTTCCTGCATTTCGCTACAATTTTCTAATGATGCAACTTCTCTGTATACTACAGCATCATCCGCGAAAAGCCGCATGGAACTTCCGACACTATCTATTAGGTCATTTATACACTCCTGGAAATGGAAAAAAGAACACATTGACACCGGTGTGTCAGACCCACCATACTTGCTCCGGATACTGCGAGAGGGCTGTACAAGCAATGATCACACGCACGGCACAGCGGACACACCAGGAACCGTGGTGTTGGCCGTCGAATGGCGCTAGCTGCGCAGCATTTGTGCACCGCCGCCGTCAGTGTCAGCCAGTTTGCCGTGGCATACGGAGCTCCATCGCAGTCTTTAACACTGGTAGCATGCCGCGACAGCGTGGACGTGAACCGTATGTGCAGTTGACGGACTTTGAGCGAGGGGGTATAGTGGGCATGCGGGAGGCCGGGTGGACGTACCGCCGAATTGCTCAACACGTGGGGCGTGAGGTCTCCACAGTACATCGATGTTGTCGCCAGTGGTCGGCGGAAGGTGCACGTGCCCGTCGACCTGGGACCGGACCGCAGCGACGCACGGATGCACGCCAAGACCGTAGGATCCTACGCAGAGCCGTAGGGGACCGCACCGCCACTTCCCAGCAAATTAGGGACACTGTTGTTCCTGGGGTATCGGCGAGGACCATTCGCAACCGTCTCCATGAAGCTGGGCTACGGTCCCGCACACCGTTAGGCCGTCTTCCGCTCACGCCCCAACATCGTGCAGCCCGCCTCCAGTGGTGTCGCGACAGGCGTGAATGGAGGGACGAATGGAGACGTGTCGTCTTCAGCGATGAGAGTCGCTTCTGCCTTGGTGCCAATGATGGTCGTATGCGTGTTTGGCGCCGTGTAGGTGAGCGCCACAATCAGGACTGCATACGACCGAGGCACACAGGGCCAACACCCGGCATCATGGTGTGGGGAGCGATCTCCTACACTGGCCGTACACCACTGGTGATCGTCGAGGGGACACTGAATAGTGCACGGTACATCCAAACCGTCATCGAACCCATCGTTCTACCATTCCTAGACCGGCAAGGGAATTTGCTGTTCCAACAGGACAATGCACGTCCGCATGTATCCCGTGCCACCCAACGTGCTCTAGAAGGTGTAAGTCAACTACCCTGGCCAGCAAGATCTCCGGATCTGTCCCCCGTTGAGCATGTTTGGGACTGGATGAAGCGTCGTCTCACGCGGTCTGCACGTCCAGCACGAACGCTGGTCCAACTGAGGCGCCAGGTGGAAATGGCATGGCAAGCCGTTCCACAGGACTACATCCAGCATCTCTACGATCGTCTCCATGGGAGAATAGCAGCCTGCATTGCTGCGAAAGGTGGATATACACTGTACTAGTGCCGACATTGTGCATGCTCTGTTGCCTGTGTCTATGTGCCTGTGGTTCTGTCAGTGTGATCATGTGATGTATCTGACCCCAGGAATGTGTCAATAAAGTTTCCCCTTCCTGGGACAATGAATTCACGGTGTTCTTATTTCAATTTCCAGGAGTGTATATATTGTGAAAAGCAATGGTCCCATAACACTCCCCTGTGGCACACCAGAGGTTACTTTAACGTCTGTAGACGTCTCTCCATTGATAACAACATGCTGTGATCTGTTTGCTAAAAACTCTTCTATCCAGCCACACAGATGGTCTGATATTCCGTAGGCTGTTACTTTGTTTATCAGGCGACAGTGCGGAACTCTATCGAACGCCTTCCGAAAGTCAAGAAAAATAGCATCTACCTGGGAGCCTGTATCTAATATTATCTGGGTCTCATGAACAAATAAAGCGAGTTGGGTCT
This sequence comes from Schistocerca piceifrons, assembly GCF_021461385.2. NCBI lineage: Eukaryota > Metazoa > Arthropoda > Insecta > Orthoptera > Acrididae > Schistocerca > Schistocerca piceifrons. Next base: position 263,078,552 of record NC_060144.1, on the reverse strand, counting down.
CACACGATCGCTGTTTCCGGAATCCATGTTGATTCCTACATAGTAGATTCTGGGTTTCCAAAAACGACATGATACTCGAGCAAAAACATGTTCTAAAATTCTACAACAGATCGACGTCAGAGATATAGGTCTATACTTTTGCGCATCTGCTCGACGACCCTTCTTGAAGACTGGGACTACTTGTGCTCTTTTCCAATCATTTGGAACCTTTCATTCCTCTAGAGACTTGCGGTACACGGCTGTTAGAAGGGGGGCAAGTTCTTTCGCGTACTCTGTGTAGAATCGAATTGGTATCCCGTCAGGTCCAGTGGGCTTTCCTCTGTTGAGTGATTCCAGTTGCTTTTCTATTCCTTGGACACTTATTTCAATGTCAGCCATTTTTTCGTTTGTGCGAGGATTTAGAGAAGGAACTGCAGTGCGGTCTTCCTCTGTGAAACAGCTTTGGAAAAAGGTGTTTACTATTTCAGCTTTACGCGTGTCATCCTCTGTTTCAATGCCATCATCATCCCGGAGTGTCTGGATATGCTGTTTCGAGCCACTTACTGATTTAACGTAAGACTAGAACTTCCTAGGATTTTCTGTCAAGTCGGTACATAGAATTTTACTTTCGAATTCACTGAACGCTTCACGCATAGCCCTCCTTACGCTAACTTTGACATCATTTAGCTTCTGTTTGTCTGAGAGGTTTTGGCTGCGTTTAAACTTGGAGTGAAGCTCTCTTTGCTTTCGCAGTAGTTTCCTAAATTTGTTGTTGTACCACGGTGGGTTTTTCCCGTCCCTCACAGTTTTACTCGGCACGTACCTGTCTAAAACGCATTTTACGATTGCCTTGAACTTTTTCCATAAACACTCAACATTGTCAGTATCGGAACAGAAATTTTCGTTTTGATCTGTTAGGTAGTCTGAAATCTGCCTTCTATTACTCTTGCTAAACAGATAAACCTTCCTCCCTTTTTTTATATTCCTATTAACTTATATATTCAGGGATGCTGCAACGGCCTTATGATCACTGATTCCCTGTTCTGCACATACAGAGTCGAAAAGTTCGGGTCTGTTTGTTATCAGTAGGTCCAAGATGTTATCTCCCCGAGTCGGTTCTCTGTTTAATTGCTCGAGGTAATTTTCGGATAGTGCACTCAGTATAATGTCACTCGATTCTCTTTGTTTTAATGATTGCCACTCCAATTCACATATCATGTCTGTGACACTATCTCCCCTATTTCGCGTCTCTTTAGTAGACCTGTGGCACCTTCTTAATGTTCTGCCAATGAATCGCAGTCTTTGGTTTGCTTTACCCACAATATTATCTATGTGATCGTTCCAATTTAGGTAATTTGTAATTGTAATCCCCAAGTATTTGGTTGAATTTACAGCCTTCGGATTTGTGTGGCTTACCGCATAATCGAAATTTTGCTGATTTCTTTTAGTACTCATGTGAATAACTTCACACTTTTTCATATTCAGGGTCGATTTCCACTTTTCGCACCATAAAGATATCTTATCTAAATCATTTTGCAAGTCGTTTTGATCATCTGATGACTTTACAAGACGGTAAATGAGAGCGTCATCTGCAATCAATCTAAGATGGCTACTCCTATGTCGTTAATGTGATCAGGAACAATAGAGGGCCTAAACACTTCCTTGGGGAAAGCCGAATATTACTTCTGTTTTACTCGACGACTTTCCGTCTATTACTACGAACTGTGACCTTCCTGACAGGAAATCACGAATCCAGTCGAACAACTGAGGCGATACTCCGTAGGCACGCAGTTTGATTAGAAGACGCTTGTGAGGAACGGTGTCGAAAGCCTTCTGGAAATCTAAAAATATGGAATCATTTGACGTCCCCTCTCTATAGCACTTATTACTTCATGAGTATAAAGAGCTAGTTGTGTTTCACAAGAACGATATTTTATGAAACCGTGCTGACTATATCTCAATAAATCGTTTACCCGTTCCAAAACCCTACTGCAAATCGACGTTAGTGATGTAGGCCTGTAATTCAGCGGATTACTCCTACTTCACTTTTTGGGTATTGGTGTGACTTGAGCAATTTTCCAGTCTTTAGGTACGAATCTGTGAACGAATAGTTGTATATAATTGTTAAATATGTAGCTGTTTTATCAACATACTCCGAGAGGAACCTGACTGGTATACAATCTGGACCGGAGGCCTTTCCTTTATTAAGTGATTTAAGCTGCTTCGTTACTCCGAGAGTATCTACTTCTATATTTCTCATCTTGGCAGTTGTTCTTGATTGGAATTCAGGAATATTTACTTCGTCTTCTTTGGTGAAGGAGTTTCGGAAATCCGTGTTTAATAACTCTACTTTATTTGCACTGTCATCAGTCCCTTCACTGTTGTTATCGCGCAGTGAAGGTATTGATTGCGTCTTGCCACTGGTGTGCTTTATGTATGACCAGAATCTTTTTGGGTTTTCTGCCATTGTGAGTCCGTTATGCCAGAGCTAATTGAGTTCTAACATCGGCATGGTATCCTCCGCCATACTCTGTATGGTGCCATGCGGAGTATGCTTGTAGTTGTAGGTTCACCAGTCCTAGCTTGAGCTCCGTCTGTAATGGCATCGTTGGCAACGGGATGTTAAAATTCAATTTTCCATTTCACCACTAAAACTAGTAATTAACTCAGTCGACTCAGAGCCGTAAGACGCATCACTCACCCCTTTTGGAAAAGCGATGTTTATGCTCATGGCACTAGCCGAGAATTTGAGCATCTCGTAACACCGATGCCGACACAGTAGCATACGTACGGAGAGCGTTTTCGCTTCAGAATGCCCCGTACCGCTAACACGCGCTCATTTCACCCTGGGACGGTCCGCATACACCTTTGACAGGCGAGGTGGCTTCCTCGGCACGCCACTTGCATCCCGCATTGATTGTTGGCACATAAATGCGTTCCGCAGCGCGGCGCTGTCGGCCGGAGGCAGTTAGCGTCCGTCCCGAATGGACGGCGGCGCCCGGCGGCCAGCGCGTGCTGATAGCGCAGAGCCCAGTCAAGTCCGCGAGCCGGAGCGCTCCTCTGCCATTAGCAGGCTGTTTCCGCTGATTTGGCCGCATTACCCCCTTATCTGGGAGCGGTGAATCAGCAGCGGACGATGCGAAAGCTCCGGCGCTGCGCGGCGTGCAGAATGAGCCGATAGCCGGTGGAGCGTGGCGTAGCGTGCTCTCGCTGCGTCACAGTGACGCGTTCTCGCCGCTAATGCCGGTTCCACCGGTTCGCCCCCTATGTCCGTACTGAAGCAAAAGTGGGAAAAACCGACCGGTAAAAACCGGTACCGGTATTTTACTTCTGAATAATCGATATTTATTTTTTACTAACAATCGACTAAAAAACACTGCAATATCAGCCACAGCAGCATTGCTAAAATCTTTCGATTTTTAATAAACCTGTTTTTTTTAAGGAATAATTTTTATCTGTAAAATTTCTATTGGTTTAAAATATTGCGTTATTGTTGAAAACGGGAAAAGTGATGGGTGTTATTTTAATAACAATACCGACAGAAACGAGCAACAAACACATGCCATAGGAACTTGTACAACATTTCTGAGACAATAATGTACCTGTTGCCGTATGTCGTAGCTTAGATGCGCGTTTACGTGCAGTGTGCTAGACCTGGTCTATACGATAGTTTCTCGTGGTCGTCGCCGGACCTCCGTTGTACTGCAGGGTGCAAACCCTAGGATGGAAATATTTTTACTAAGTGGCGTAGCAATGAAATTCAACGCTTCGTTTGCTTTAAAACATTACTTTTCTGCCATTGCCGCGCGGGATTAGCCGAGCGGTCTAAAATGGTTCTGAGCACTATGGAACTTAACATCTGAGGTCATCAGTCCCCTAGAACTTAGAACTACTTAAACCTAACTAACCTAAGGACATCACACACATCCATGCCCGAGGCAGGATTCGAACCTGCGACCGTAGCGCTCACGCGGTTCCAGACTGAAGCGCCTAGAACCGCACGGCCACACAGGCCGACCGAGCGGTCTCAGGCGCTGCAGTCATGGACTGTGTGGCTGGCCCCGGCGAAGGTTCGAGTCCTCCCTCAGGCATGGGTGTGTGTGTTTGTCCTTAGGATAATTTAGGTTAAGTAAAGTCCCATAAGATTTCACATACATTTGAACATTTTTTCTGACATTTCTACTAACGAATGAAACAAGAAGCAAATTATGGTAACTGTAATAAATTAAAAACTTAACAAAAATCTATTCATAGTTAACAATAAAAATAGGCAGTAGCTGGTCTATTGCCTGTGTCTACATAATGTTCCTTCATTTATTTGCAGCCCTTGAAAACGGACAAATTAACACGAAAAACAGGGTACTTCAACCTCAGTTTCCAGCCTTTAGCAATGAGTATTGGTAATGCTCAAATAGTGGCGTGGTTTACAACATGATTTTTGAGTAGTGTTTCAAAAAACTATAAACATTAATAGTCCACTGGCGATTTTTTATAGTATTCAGCTGTTACCAGTTCTCGAGAAAAACAGCGAAAGGTGCAAGCAATGTTTTATTTGCCTATTTATGGTAAAATTTTGAGTGTGTATCTCGAAATTCAGAGTGTCAAGATTTTTCAGTCTGTGTTCGATTTCTACGCTTATTCCAGGAAATAATAGTTATAAAAAATCGTAAGTTAGTTACTTCAAAAATCGATTACTTTGAGTCGTTTTAACACACAAGTTAAACAGGCTTAGAAAAATGATAAAACTTAAAAAACGGTTGTTCCAACCATAACCGCCATACTGAAACTGAAGCTGCATGTAGAGAAAGTATAGCCAACTTGACTTTCTTGGGGGCGTGTTTATGAACTACAAACGCCTAACATGAATCTTGTGATGCAGGCCCTAGTAGGGAATATTTTCTGATAACACATCTTCAAAAGCAACATTTTAGAGCAATATTCGAATTAACATCCTGTAACGCAGCGTTTAAAATTAATTGCATAAAATTTTTATATGCAATTTATTTTATTTTATTTTTTCTTTATTCTCATTTCATCCCCCTCGCCCCGTATCACAGTATATTATATGCTATTTGTGTAATAGTATTGCTTTTTTGTCAATTTTCACTAAGTACAGTGTTGTGCAAATATATTTGGGGGCCTTTAACGCTACTCTTATCTTTTTAATTTGTTTGCCGCCAACATACACTACAAGCAAGTAAACGAGTGAAAAAAAGCAGGAGGCATCTTCCAAAATATAATATTATGTAAACATTATTTAAAAATCCTATAAAATTTCCCAGCCTCATGCCGTCGAAAAGTGAGCCGAAAGCACATTACTGCATTATTTCAGTGATCACTTGCAAAAACACACAACACGACCGATGAAGATATTGACACCAATGTATTTTTCCTCTGTTGTGGGCCGACTGGATCCCGCATCACTACTGGTATTTGGCCCACTACAAACTCTCTTTCGACTTGTATAACAATTCTGAGCCACTCAATTTACCGACACAACAGTCATTTCAAGTACTTTTCCGTATACGGTATGACACACCAAGCTAACATTCACATCGTGCTCTTGCGCAACGGAAACTTGTTTCCAGTACTGTACTTAACAGATCCACTTCAAAGTTCATGTCATGCGTCAGTTTTTATCTTATACTAATAGTAGAGCATGTATCCAGTCGTCAGTCAAGATTACGTCATATCTGGATTGCTAACAAAAGATGGTCTATGCAACAATTGTTTACGCAAATAGAACGCATGTAATGGTCAATATATGCATTGAACCTTGTCACAAGCATCTGTAGACAAGCTGACAGTACTTTCTGTGAATCGTAACACAGCATCTGTTAATAATGTCTTAGTCTGCACATTAACAGGTCATTAATAGACTTACAAGTACACTTAAATGACGCCTGTGAAGATATGTTGTCCGAGGAAGACAACATTATACACAATGCTGTAATCGACACGAAGGAATGAACTTCACATGTTTAGGTGGAGAGACACTGCTCACTTCCGCATTTCCTGCTCCCTTAGACATTTTTCCAGAATAAGAGTGGATCATTTTGAGGTTTTTAATATGGAAAATGATGGACAGAAATTGGGTTAAGAGGCAGTGATTAATAAGATCATTTGCCTACTCAAGAACCTCTGATAAACTTGATACTCGGCAAGTTTCATAACGTGGAAAAAAATCTTGAAAGAATCAGTTGAATAAATGGAAAGCACCAGTTTGCTTTTGTTCTACAGTATTGCTTTTATTGTGTTAACTGGCCTTCGGTTTACAAGGCCATCTTCAGACATTTACTGAGTATTGTTACCAAAGAAGTTACAATGTCTGCAGTCAACATTGGAAGAGAAGTTACATGTCCAGATTGAAGCACAAACAAACAGTAAGTAACGTCTTCGATAGTGTGGTGGTAATACACTGGAAAAATAAAAAAATGAACAGTAAATAAATAGAGATGGAGTAGACGGAAAAAACTTAACACAAAATAGGAACAGCATGCCTACATAATAGTTTCCATTAATAAACCAAAGTAGTAAAATAAAATAAAATTAGTACTTGACTAGGCTACATCAGGAAGTATAAAACATGGAGAGTTATACACACACCAATTAAAAGAAGAAACAATTATCAGTGTAACTACAGAATAAATAAGGAACTTAAGCATTAGCAGTAAGATAAACAGAAATAAATAAATGTAGGAAAATGGAGGAGTTTGAGGGAACATGTAGTAAATGCAATCTTGAGAGTGTGGTGGTACTGCTTTTTAAAAGGTAAAAAGGCTGAACAATACACAAATACAAAAGGATCAAACAGAAAAAACATTAACATTATATTCAAAACTGTGGCTATGTGACAGTTTACACTAAATAATTGAACCAGGTAAAATATAAACAATATTTGATGAGACAACTGCAAGAGGTGTTATACATGGACAGTGATACAAGTACCAGTTAAAAGAAAGCCTTAACAATTGAACTAACAGTCTATATGGAATACATAGACAACTTTAATAAAATAAAAGAACTTAATGAATACAGGAAAATGGGAACTTTGTTAGGGAGTGGCTCCAGGAAAACTCTTCTGAGTTTAAACACTTACGTTGGCCACCAAGCTCATCAGACATGAACATTATTGAGCGTATCTGGGATGGCTTGCAATGTGCTGTTCAGAAGAGATCTCCAGCCCTTCTTACTCTTAGGGTCTTAGGGATTTATGGACAGCCCTGCAGGGCTCAAGGTCTCAACTCCCAGCAGCACTACTGCAGACATTAGTCGACTCCATGCCACGTCGTGCTGGGCCACTTCTGCGCGCTCGCTGGGGTCCTACGCGATACTAGGCAGGTGTACCAGTTTCTTTGGTTCTTAGGTAGTTTTACAAATCTAGTCTTGTGCTGATCTGTCGCATTTTGATGCACATCGAGTCAGATGTGCAAAAAAGGATGAAGGTAAAACTTTGATAGCCGCTAAAGGTTTTATAGCAAACCACGATTCTCTGTTCTTAATAGTTTCCAAATTATGTATTTTTCAAATGACAGCAGGAGTTTATGGAGACCCTGTTCATTGGTACTTTTACTACTCCCGAATGCGAATCCGTATGTGCAAACTACAGTGCCACTATTAATGATCAGTGAGTTGCCGTCTTTAGATAGGGTCAGGGTCTCGTGAGTAAAGCACACTTCGGCAGCGGGCAGCAGCCAGCGTATCGCGGGCGCTGGTGAAATACTCGCCGGCTTCAGGCGCGCTCGCCTGAAAGGTCATCGGGTGCTCGCCACGTGGCGCCGCCGCCGCCGCCGCCGCCGCGGGCTCGCCTTTAAGCCCTCTGCGCGCGGCCAGCGCTCGTAGCGCGAATCTGATCTCTCGTCACGCTAAGTCCAGCCGCGAAAGTGCCAGGGGCGCTCAATAACCAATGCAACACTCTATTTTTCTAGGTCTGTTTCGGACAGAAAGACGCAATATTTGTTGCGGTATATCGAGAAATATTCTCGCTATAGCCTCTATACTTTCATGAAGTTCCATTAGAAGGCGGCGCTGTACGTAGCCTTCAAAATGGGATCTGTACCGAAGTTGCGTTCCAAGGAGACAGCTGTCATTTTCATTTGGAGGAAAACCGGAGCATTGGAGATACTCAGTACGCCCTTGTAGATTGTCAACGGAGACCTGGCAGTGAACAAAAGCACGGTGAGTTGTTGGGCGAGGCGTCTGTCGTCATCACAACAAGCAAACCTATTCCATTTCCCGCGTGCCGGCCTGCCGCACGCCGCTGTGAGTCCTGCAATGTTGGAACGTGCGGACTCTCTCATCTGAGGTGGTCGACGGATCCCAATTAAACAGCTCATTGCACAACTGGACATCTCTGTTGGTAGTACGGAGACACTTGTCCACCAGTTAGGGTACTCAAAGGCGTGTGCATACTGGGTTTCTCGCCGCCGAACAGAAGAGCATAAAGAGCAGCGAAGAACCATCTGCGAGGAAATGCTTGCGCGTTCCGAGGCTGATCGGAAGAGTATTCTGTCGGACATCGTAACAGGCGATGAAACATGAATTCATCACTTGGAATCAAAAACAACCATTGAATGGCACCACATCACCTCTTATCCGAAGAAAAAGTTCAAATGGCTCTGAGAACTATGGGACTTAATATCTGAGGTCATCAGTCCCCTAGAACTTAGAACTTCTTAAACCTATGTTGTATGTTAACCGGGGACCTAGAAACGACGGAGAGGCTCCGTCCCCAACGCAGCGGCAGTGGTCCACAACCCCACGACGACTACCGCACTCCACATCACCCCTCCGCCACCCCACACCGAATCCGGAGTTATTGTGCGGTTCGGCACCCGATGGACACCCCCCCCCCCCCCCCAGGGAATGTCTCACACCAGACGAATGTAACCCCTGTGTTTGCGTGATAGAGTAATGGTGGTGTACGCGAACGTGGGAGGACTTGTTTGCGGAACAATTGCGTCATAGTGTAACTGAGGCGGAATAAGGGGAACCAGCCCGAATTCGCCGAGGCAGATGGAAAACAGCCTAAAAAACCATCCACAGGCTGGCCGGCTCACCGGACCTCGAAACAAGTCCGCCGGGCGATTTCGTTACGGGGACCAGGCGCTCCTGCCCGCTCCGGAAAGCCGTGCGTAAGACCGCTCGGCTAACCGGGCGGGCACTTAAACCTAACTAACCTAATGACATCATACACATCCATGCCCGAGGCAGGATTTGAACCTGCGACCCTAGTGGTCGTGCGGTTCCAGACTGAAGTGCCTAGAACCGCTCGGCCAACCAAGCCGGCTAAAAAAAATGTCCAAAGCCGGTACAGTCATGGCGACAGTCACCTTGGACTCAGAAAGTATTATTCTGTATGATGTCCTCAGTCATGGTGCAGCTATCATCTCGGAAGTGTACTGTGTTACCCTCAGTAAACTGAAGAAACGACTTCAACACATTCATCGCCACAAAAATGCGAACGATCTTTCCTTCCCTATGACAACGCAGGGCCTCAAACAAGTCTGCTCCCCCGAGAGACGCTCACGAGACTTCATTGGAATGTTGTTCCTCATCCACCTACAGCCCAGATCACGCACCTTCTGACTTCCATTTGTTTAGCCTAATGAAGGATGTTCTCCGTGAGAAGCAGTACGTGTGGATACAGGCCCTCCCAGTATGGTGGCCTCTTGCCGTCGCATTTAACGGTCATTATGGTGATGAAAAGGATTTTGAAGCTAAAATAGTAAGGAATAGTATGATTTATTAGAATCCTGAATAAAACCAACCTGCTTTAAGAAAAAAAAAATGCGTTGCATTATTCTAAACTTCTCTCGTACATACAAAAATCGCCTAAGCGGCAGCTCGCATTACAAAGAGGAAAAAGAAGACTAACAAGGAGACTGTCGGAGTTTTGTAATATCTTTTCGTTTTACCTATTGTGCGTAGAGATCAGAACTCTAATATCAGGATGCTTAAACAGTTCGATACAACCCTCAAAAAACCTCGAGACAATCAACTTAGAAGTTTTCCGGACATCTTTAATAGCCCAAAGTATGGTCCATTTTTCGATGATCAGTGTCACTCTATAATAAAATGCACATCTGCCCTGTAGAGGGCCTGCGTTCTATTCCCAGACGATGCGGATTATCAAACAAAGGTGCACGCTCAATGAGCGTTTCCGTGACGTATAAAATACATAAAGTGGAAAAAACGTAGTAGCACTCGAAACTATTGACCGCTGTACCTCTGTTTCGAATATTGTTTCGGTCATTATTCTCTTCGTTTTCTTCGTTAAATTCGAATACCTTCGTTATTTAAATATAAAATTTTCAATTACTTGCTACTTAACAGATATATAATAAGTAATTTTTATGAAAATCACGCTTTCTGATTCCTAACTACATACCATACATAAAAATCCAGTTCTCATTTCAAGTATTAATTCGTCGTTTACGATCTTTTACAAAAGATTCTTTACATTTAAAAAGTATATTTTTTATCCTGATGCATTTTATGCTTAAATCCAACAATTAAAACACAAACAAGTTTCTCCAACGTCACCAGCGAGCAAGGTGGTGCAGTAGTTAGCACACTGAACGCGCGTTCGAGAGGACGCCGTTTCTAATCCCCTTCCGGCCATCTACATTTACGGTTTCCGCAAATTCTCTAAATCGCTCACGGCAAATATCAGGATGGTTACTTTGAAAAACCGCAGTCGATTTCCTTCCCCTCCTTGAATCAGTCCGATCTTCTGCTTCCTATCTAATGTCTTCGGAGTCGACGAGACGTTAAACCTAATCTTCCTTCCTTCCTATATTACCACTGAAACTACCTAGCAATCTCATATTAATCATCTTTTTCTGATATTTTGAAGAAATATTTCAATGGAAAATAGGTGCTGGAACACAGTGCTCCTTTTCTTAATAATGCTCGAATAGAGTTAAAAATACTGATTTAAATTTATAAAAACACTAGTTTCAGGGGCATTATGGGTGAAAAAGTTTCAGGCATCCATCATACAGTAAAATTCTCGTCTACTGGTGTGCCTTCAAGTTCCGAAAAGGCTTGAACTTTTTACGAAATTTTACACTCTATATGATCGCTCCATAGCAAAGGGATTCAGTGTGAAGAAATCGAGAAACAGATTAGACCTTCTAGGACGCTGTAAATCCTAATATGTGAAAAAAGATTTTGTACACCCTCAGGAACAAAACTGGTGGTTATGATAGGGAAGATTTCCCTCTTGGTACTTCGCTGCTTTACCTAAACGAATACAGGGTGCCAGACTGGCAAACTGTTTGTCATTCAAAGTGAAATTCGTCTCCAGTGAAAAAGGTTCCATTGTGCATTTGGTGTAAATAACGCATTTCAGAAGTTCCGCGCTGATGGCCGCCTATCTGTGATTCACTTCCTATAGATATGCATCAGAAGAAGGCTGCGTAATATTCGTCCACCTAAAGGAAAAGAAATAAAGTCACAGGGGGCAGGCAAACGTAAAGAAGCGTCAAGAGTTTGAAAGTGCAATAAAAGTCACAGGGGAAATCTAACTCTCGTCACAATCCAAACACTTTATATTTCTATCGCAAATTTTATTCTGTGCATTCGAAATTGTTCGGAATTTCTCCTGCAGTAAACAACGTACGCTCTATGCGAAGTCCGATTTCGTCGTTGAGAGAATGTGTGCTCATCGGAATGGCTTTTTTCTCTCAGGCAAGGGGAGTGAAATCTTCACCGCAAAGTACCGTTATCAACATTTCTTTGAATGTTTGCCGATTTTATTCCTTTGGAGCGTTTCTTTCCAACGTCTTCGAATAAGAAACGCTCATCGGAGATTAGTCATCAGTCTCTCTAAATGATATGGTTGCCTTATTCGTAGAGTGAAGTGAAATCAACGTTGCAGCATGTAAGCTTGACACCATTGAAACTTTGCTTCCGAAAGCAACTGACGTGCCGTATACGTTGAGGCATGCTCTCTCCTGTACCTAGAACATTAGAGGAATGCGGGACATCGGGTTTATTTTTAATACACTGATACTGAATTCAAGTACTGCAGCTATCTCTACATTTACGTCCTACTCCTCTTCGCTCCTAATTTTAAGAAGTTCCCCTCTTTTCCTCATTTTCGATTCTTTGTTCTCAGTATAGTTGAAGTTAACAGGCCTAATTGTAGACATAGCGACTGATAATGAAAAAGCAATCTGGAAATAGTCAAAGTTGCTCTTTTGTTTATTAATGACGACCGGTTTCGGTCAGACCATCTTCAGACCGAAATAGTTTGAGGTGTTATGGTGAAGAAGTAGTACCTTGCACTAGACACTAGTGAGTTGTGTAAAACGAACATTTATTTCATTCTATTTTACGCAGTTGACTGCAGCCTAGTGTAATGTACTAATTCGTCAATTACCAAATTATGGTTTGAAGTTGGAGAAACAAAAACCGATCGCCAGGAAGAAATAAAAAAGAAAAAAGCCGTGGACTCTTCAGGATAAGTAGCCGCTGTTCATGAACTACTCACATTGTTTGAAAAGAAAGTAGCCAGTACCTTGCCTTGTCATAAAAGAAACGAACTGGGAACCCATATTAAGAATCATTCTTTGATCTTCCTATACGACTTTTGTTTCCAAACTACGCCGGTAGTAATGACTTTGTTACGGGAATTAAAATATTTATTTCACTCTACCTCTTTTCCTTCATTCCTTGAGATTGGTAATTAATGCAGTGTCTATGACTCACTATCATAATAATAAGTTTCAAATACGGAAGTAGCATTCTTATGGGTACTTGTGTGTGTCACGGGCAGATGGCACCGCCAGTACATAAAACTTACCCAGTAAAATTGCTTTATTTTTCAGGTTAGTTTTGCTCAAAGTGCCCACTACAGACAATGTGTCTTTAGCTCAATAATAGTGCGTTACAAGTAGAATCTTCCAGCAGATATATAAATTGACAGCTCGTCAAATGCAAAGAAAATTAAGATAAATGCGCCTTAGTTTCGTCAATACGTCGACACCAGTTCTAGGCAGATGACATTGGTTCGAAGCCTGTTGCTGTGCGATGCTGAAAGACGAGATTCACGATGTCACAAATAAATTTTTTGACATACAATTTCTCGTTACATTAGCAGAGCGCCCAGTACTGCAAAATAAGTCTTCATCATGGATGTTGTTTGGCTCCCAGTCGACTTCGTGTAGGTCTGTCCTGGAACTAACTAACACACAGTCATTGATGAAAGTGGCTCCGGATGAATGTATTGCCCCTGTGAAAGGTGAAAAGTGTTTGACACCGTGAAGTGACATTCCATTATAAAAGAAAAAGTAACTTCTAAGCAAAAGCAGAAATTCTTTGTACTAATTACTTTAATTAATGATTAATTCAGTTTTCCTTCTTTGAGGGCGAATATTTCAGCAGATTGTCCTTCCTTTCTGCTACATGGTATGGAAATTTGATTTTCTTTTTACATAGCCTCAAATCCCGCACTTGCCTAGCTGGCTTCTAGCTGTAGCTAGTACTGGACACATGACTGTGAGGGCACAGATAATACTGAAGTGACCTTCGATTCTCTTGTGATAGCCTTTTCAGATTCTCGTTTACAGCACTTTGGACTGTAACAGCGCTGGCAAAGCTCTTCTTGCTTGAGAAATGCTACACACCATGCGTAGATCATTACGAGATAATGTGCGTGCCCCTGCTCATAAAATGATTCTCATAAACGATAGTGTGTTCGTGCCTGGTTTCCTGTATGCGGTAAAATGTTTCCTAGTAGTCGAACAAGAATCCACCTTCCAGGAAATCCTGGCACCTGCTTAGCGTACGACATTATTTCGGTGGAACATCAGCCATTCGATTGAATCCGAAGAATAATGTTGACAGCGTGGTCCTGTTGTGGATAAATTAACATCCTTCAGTGTCAAACGGTGACATTAAACTATCTGGATCCACCTGGTGTACTGTAAAATTTCGAAGCTCCCGTTAAGCCTATATATAGAAATACGTTTAACTGAATGGGAGGACTGCAATTGTACAACGTCGATAACCATAATGCAGCTGCTATACTAGATACTATGTTCGTTTTGCAGACCATTTTAGAACTATTATATTATCAATTTCGAGAAAATCAAAATGGCTCTGAGCACTATGGGACTTAAAATCTATGGTCATCAGTCCCCTAGAACTTAGAACTACTTAAATCTAACTAACCTAAGGACAGCACACAACACCCAGCCATCACGAGGCAGAGAAAATCCCTGACCCCGCCGGGAATCGAACCCGGGAACCCGGGCGTGGGAAGCGAGAACGCTACCGCACGACCACGAGATGCGGGCGAGAAAAACAATTAAGTTGGGGTTTCACAACGCCCATGTCAGAGTTATGCCTTACCGATAATCATCAGAAACAGTACAAATGTCGTTGAAGAAGGCAAAAGTATTATTCAAGTACTTTCAGGTGAATATATACGAAAAAAGAAACACAGATTGGCAATTCCGTAATTTTAAAGTGAAAGTCGTATGTAACCACTGGTTCTTGTTCATTATTTTATGCGTATTCCGTATTCGTAAAGACTCATTAAATGAACACATATGAATTACACGTAATGTGTCTCCTTGTATTCGGTCATATGTAATCAGTGTTCTTTTTCATTATTGTTTGTTTATTCCGCAAAGGTATTTGCTTCATATTTCGAAATTTTACTATTGTCTATTACTGTAGATGAGGCATCATTTTGACTTGGTTTATGTACACGACTTGTAAAATCCCGAATGAATTGTTTCTATGGTTCGTGTGATGTGCGAGTTTGACTGTTGACACTAAAGTGTTACTGTGTAGTTCGACATAGCGATTCGCCGTTTCTCTCTACAAAAATGGGTTCCACTTCCCACTCTCTGTTAAACACTCCATTTTCTTCTTCATACTTAACGCGTCTTTGACAACACTGAAGCTATTAGAGCACCAGCAATAATCACAGTTTTACATAAACAGCATGGAGAGCAACAATCACGTTACTCACTTCTGACTACCGACATGTGGAGACCAGTTGGTTGCGTGTGCCCAGCATCGCCAACTCAACAAGAGCCACACCAGACTGAGGCAAGTTCCGCATTCTGCAAGCAGTCAATAGAATGAATTTTGAAATAAATATATCCATTTTATTACATGAACTGAGTTTTATGGTAAACCATTCTCTGTCTTCAAAATATCTACATCAATATCTACATTTCAGAAACCACCACATGGTGTGTGCTGTAAGATACTTCTGGCACCATTATATGCGTTTCCCCCCACCCCCCGCCGGCCGTAGTGGCCGAGCGGTTCTAGGCGCTACAGTCTGGAACCGCGCGACCGCTACGGTCGCAGGTTCGAATCCTGCCTCGGGCATGGGTGTGTGTGATGTCCTTAGTTAGGTTTAAGTAGTTCTCAATTCTAGGGGACTGATGACCTCAGAAGTTAAGTCCCATAGTGCTCAGAGCCATTTGAACCATTTCCCCCCACCCCACTCCACCCTACAAGTACACACACACACACACACACACACACACACACACACACACCAGCTCACTTATTTCCTTCTTCTATTCGCGAATGGCGCGCTGGGAGAATGATTATCGGTAAGTCTTCGTATTAGCTCTAACTTCAAGAATTTTCGGGTCGTAGTCATTTGGCAAGATGAATTTGGGAGGAAGAAATATATTGCCTCACTCATCTCGGAAAGTACCCTATTGGAATTCCAGTAGTAAACAATACATATCTCGTAGCGTCTGCTCTTGGACTTGGATGAGCGTCTTCGCATTGCTCTCCCGCCGCCAGCTAAACGATTCCGTGGCGAACCGCACTACTCTTCGCAGGATTTACTCTGTTTCCTCTATTAATCCAAACTGGTGAGGATCGCAGACTGATGAGCAGTATTCAACAAACATGTCAAACAATCGTTTTCTTAAGGTACTTCTTTCGTGGCTGAACTGCATTTACCTGATATTCTTTCTATGAAACTCACTTGGTATCTGCTTTTCCTACTTTTTATTTTATGTGATCATTCCACCTCATGTCACTCCGGATGGTTATTCCTATGTATTTTTATTATGGTTACTGTTTCGAATGATTTGTCGTTAACAGTGCAATCTTACAGTAATGGATTTCTTTCCATATTTTTGCTAAACACGTTAAATACATTTGTTATCAGAGTCAACCGACAGGGGCTGCATTAACCAACAATCTTTCGCAATTCTTTCTGCAGTTCACTCCAATCTCCTGGTATCCTCATACTGCCCTGTAGGCGGTCGTCGGCCAGTCGAAACAGGCGTAATCAGTGAGAGGTGGTGTTATAATTTGTAAAAGAATTTAACTGCAACAAAAATTCCAATGTTGTATAGACAGTGCCTTATTTTTTAGGTAATAAATAACTAAAGGTCGTGTGACTATGGCCTCCCGTCGAGTAGACCGTTCGCCGGGCGCAAGTCGTTCGATTTGACGCCACTTCGGCGGCTTGCGCGTCGATGGGGATGAAATGACGATGATTAGGACAAGGCAACACCCAGTCCCTGAGCAGAGAAAATCTCCGCCATAGCCGGGAATCAAACCCGGGCCGTTAGGATTGACATTCCGTCGCGCTGACCACTTTTTCTTCCGGACATGTTTAGCTGAGGGATAGGCGATTAGAAGACATAGCTGCACGGACCACTGCGAATGCAGACAACGGTGGCGATTTGAATGGCTCTCTACAGAGACACTTTGATCAGACAGTCCCACATCGTTGTGTTTGCCGATTGTAAGGTTTCCACCTGATCTCTGATAAATAAAATTATTACGATTAACTAGTGCAAGCTAGGTCTAGTTGTGATACATTTCGTTTAAATTCATAGACGAGGTTTTTAAGGCAAGTTTCGCGATCCATTGAGTTATATCGCGGAACACGGTTTATCATTCATATAAAGGGCGGTCAGCAACACTCTGAAAAGCTTGTTACGGTGTTGCAGTGGAGGTTCAGCTGAGATATAATTGGTAAGAAAAAAAATTCGATATATTGCCCACTTTCCGAGCTATCTAGCATTGAAGTTGGCCCATCAGATCGTCACACGTGCAAATTCAAGCAGCTTACCAGAGACTGTTTGACCAGACGTGTTCTTTGTACACACATACTCCGCAAGCTGCATGGCGGAGACTACGCAGTGCCACAACTTGTCGTTTCCCTTCCTGTTCCACTTGCAGATAGAGCGAGGGAAAAACTACTGTCTATATGCTTCTGTATGAGCTCTAGTTTCTCGTATCGTATCTCGGGGGTCCCTACGCGAAATGTATGTTGGCGGCAGTAGGATCGCTCTGCAGTCAGCTTCAAATGCCGGTTTTCTAAACTTTCTCAGAGTGTTTTTCGAAATGACCCCATATTGCTAGACACGCGAAAGATCTCTTGCGCGCGCCGTTTGGTGATGATCGTGTGCTCAGCCGCCACTTTATCCATGCTTGGCCTCCCAGGTCCCCAGACCTCAGTCCGTGCGATTATTGGCTTTGGGGTTACCTGAAGTCGCAAGTGTATCGTGATCGACCGACATCTCTAGGGATGCTGAAAGACAAGGTTACGAAGCCAATGCCTCACCATAACTCCGGACATGCTTTACAGTGATGTACACAACATTATTCCTCGACTACAGCTATTGTTGAGGAATGATGGTGGACATATTGAGCATTTCCTGTGAAGAACATCATCTTTTCTTTGTCTTACATTGTTATGCTAATAACTGCTATTCTGATCAGATGAAGCTCCATCTGTCGGACATTTTTTGAACATTTGTATTTTTTTGGTTCTAATAAAACCCCATGTCGTTCCAAGCATGTATGTCAATTTGTACCTCTCTATCTACGTTATTCCATGATTTATTCAGTTTTCAAATTTATACTGACTTTTTGATCACCCGGTATGTAGAAAATAGCTACGGTCCTATCAAACTTCCCTGAGGCACCCCTGATGTTATCCCTCTCTCCGATGAACACGTAGCGTCGAGGACAACATACTAGATTCTATTATTTAAGATGTCTTCGAGCCAGTCACATATCTGGGAACCTATTCTGCATTCTCTTACCTACGTTAACAGTCTGCAGTGGCGTACCGTGCTATTCGGAAATCTAGAAATATGGTATCTTCCTGTTGCCCTTTATTCATAGTTCGCAGTATATCATGTGAGAAAAGATCAAGCTGAGTTTCTCACGAGCGATGATTCATGGATATGAGCTTCTCGGTCTCTAGGAAATGTACTACAAAAAATGGTTCAAATGGCTCTGAGCACTATGGGACTCAACTGCTGAGGTCATTAGTCCCCTAGAACTTAGAACTAGTTAAACCTAACTAACCTAAGGACATCACAAACATCCATGCCCGAGGCAGGATTCGAACCTGCGATCGTAGCGGTCTTGCGGTTCCAGACTGCAGCGCCTTTAACCGCACGGCCACTTCGGCCGGCAATGTACTACATTTGAACTCAGAATATGCTCTATAATTCTACAACAAACCGATGTTAGGAATATTGGTCCGTAATTTTCCGGGTCCTTTCTTGTACACTTCCTATATACAGGAGTCATCTGTGCTTTTTCCAGTCGCTTGGCAGCTTGCGCTGATGGAGAGATTCGCGATAAATGCAAACTGAGTAAGCTGTCAGTGACGTAGTTTACTCTTTGTAAAACCAAATTGGGATTCCGTCTGGACCTGGCTTATTTATTTCAACTCTTTCAGTTATTTCTCTACGCCGGGGATACTTACGTCATCCACACGGGACTCTGTGCGATGGTCAAACGACGGTACGTTTGTGCTATTCTCCTGTGTGAACGATTTCTTAAACGTGGAATTTAAAACTTCTTCAGACCGAACAAGCGTAGCTTTTACTTACCACTTCCGATAAAGGCACATTTTAACTGCTACTGAGCCACCAAGTGGTAAATCATGAACCAAGAGACGTCTGTACTTGGGATTTGCGCGCGCAGTTACCTGATTATCTAACATCAGTGCTAAATAGCTCAGAAACGGCGCAAAGTATGGATTTTTCTCTTCGTAATAATTATTTCTCAGAGCAACTCACGCGCAACGTCCTTACAAGCTTTGCAGCTCGTTTCCGTCTGCCCTATACATCACAATTAGTAATGGTCTTATCACACTTCCTTGTGCATTCCTGAAATGATCTCTATAGCTGTCGATATTATTCCGTTAACAGCGACGTGGTGAGTTCTATCTGCAGTCTCAACTGTGGTCTGATACTTGGTAAGATCGTTTCATTTTTAATATTAAACGACAGTGAGGAATTGCATGAAATGCTTTCCAAAAGTCAAGAAGCACAACATTGCCGAGAGCGTCGGTGTACAGGCTGCCCTGGACTTCATGGGCGAACAGTACGCCGGATCAATACCGACAGGGGCGACTAATTTAGTGGCTACTAATTGTTTGGGAATTAATTAATTATCCTGTCCTGATGGCAACAAATGCTAATCTTTTCCATAACGTTCTAGTGTCGTTCCTCCCTATTCTCTCCTCGATATTACTATCGAATACACACGCTTGCTGAGATTTGCACTTTTAACGCAGAGCGTGCAATCGGCTACATTTCCATTCTACCGCGTCAAGACGGAGCGCACAAACGCTCTAATTGCCCACCAGTCTGGTGTGTTGTCTGATGTTCCTGCGCAGGAGGCAACACTCAGGCGCCTGGCTCTCTTGATGTGAGGCTACAATGAAAGTTTTTGGCGAGTGCTAAGGCTCTCAAATTACCGAATGGGACGTCCAGTTTAAAGTTCAGGGAAGCCACCAGCTTTACGTAAAAGGAATAAATTAGTTGACAAACTGTAAACCGCTTACAGCTTCGACTACTGAGTGACACGCTATTGTTCATACAGCTAATAATGTTAAAACATATTATGTAAATTGAAGGTGGAGGGGGTAAACGGAAGGAACTAATGATATTAGCTGCATCAGGACTTCATGCGGAATCGGTGAAAATGTGTACCCAACCAGGACTCGAACCTAAGATCTTTTGCTTACCAGGCACTTTTGCGTTAACTCCTGAGCCACGCGGGAACAGTGTTTATCACAAGTGAGCGGACTATTAGGGAACAATTTCCAGCTGACCCACACGCCTACCTAGCGCCACATATCCGCAGTTACCATCCATGTCCTCCAAGCTCGCTAATTTTAGATTCCCAATTGAGGTCAAACGTAAATGCGCACCGGCTCTGAAGGTTATAGATTAACTCCCCATCGAGGCGCAGCTGTGATGCATATTATGTAAATCGAAGGTGGAGGAGGGGAAAGGAACGGAAGGGGAAGAAACTAATGATGTCAGCTGCATCGGCACTTTATGCGGAATCAGCGGGGACGAGTGAAAATCTGTGCCGGACTCGGACCCGAGTGTATCACAGCTGAGGTTTCCGCGTGATGTCTGTTGTTTAGGACACATTCAGACAAACAGACTCGACGCATTCATATATTTGATTCACCTCAACAACCAGAAATTAATCCACAACAGTCAGTGTGGATCCACACTTATGTTCGACCTTCAGTCGCAATTTAAAATTAGCGAGCGTGGGGGACATGGACGGGCATTGCGGATAGGGATGGCGTTAGGTGGGAGTGTGGCTAAATCGGGGAGCCTACCGAGGTAGTCCGCGTATTTGCGACAACAGCCGTGTCCGAGTGGCCCAGTGGTTTACTCAACTGAACAGTAAGACGGAGAGTCCCAATCCGGTACACTTTTTCTCTCCTCGTCGCTCACTCTGCATTAAGTGCCGATGCAGCTAATGTCATTAGTTCCTTCCCTTTCCTTTCCTTTCTTCCCCTCCACCTTAAATTTACATAATATGTATCGCAGCTGCGGATTCCGCGTGGTGTGTCGTTCTTCCAGACATGTCCGAAAGAAGAGAGACCACGGATTAAGATAATAACGAAACAGTTCACTCAACTTTCTATACCGCAGGTAATAAAGTGGTCAAATTCGCACAATCTTTTTTGCGTCGTACGTAGAGTCGCGGTCCGTTAATATTTACACACTTGGTGAGCAATTAAAGTCTTATCCGTGCTGCACTGTCTACAGTGAAACGCGTAGCCGCTGCTACACTCGCGCTCGTCCGTTCACGCCCGACGCTCGACTCCAACTGACACATACACAGCACCTAGCCCTCTGTTCGCAGTCACTGTTGGTACACCGAAGGCGGACGAAGTGCTTTGTTTCCATTGCGTCATGTTAACCTTATGAAAATACTTTAATGAAAAGAAACTGAATATTGTTTTTGATCGCTTACTATTGAGTGCCGCTGAGATCGATCAATCAAATCCGAATTTAGATACAAAAGAAGATTAATAAATTAAAGCTATCTACACTTCACGCCATCAGTTACGTCAATCAGCTGAAATTAACTTTTGTAATTGCTTAGTGATGTATGGGAGTGAACTGTATGGGCCCCAGAGGCAGTAATACCAAATAGAGTGAGCTGAAATTCGCTGAAACCTTGTTGAATTTTGCAGAGGAGATTTATGTTGTCCCAAAAGTCCTAATTTGTACGTATAGGACATGTTGCATAAATCCACAACACATCATTGTCAACGATATGGGCTTATAATTGTGTACACCTCTCCTAAGACCCTCTTTGAGAACGAGAATCACTGCGATTTTTTCCAGCCGCTGGATACCGCTCTTGCTCGACCTAGCTACAAGAAACTACTGCTAAAAGGGAGGCAAGCTCTTTCTCATAAAGTCTGTACAATCTCACATGTATCTCACCTGGCAGAGACACTTTACCACCTTAGCAAAGCGGAAGTAGGTGCTTTTCTATTCCGCTATCACTTACCTCAGTATCTGCGATTTCGGCATTCATACAGTGGTTGAAAGACTTGACCGAGCGAGGTGGCGCGTTTGTTAGCACACTGGACTCGAGTTCGCTAGGACTATGGTTCAAATCCGCTACCGGCCATTCAGATTTAGATTTTCTGTGATTTCTCTAAATCGTTCCGAGGAAATGCGGGATGTTTCCTTTGCAAATTCATAGCCGATTTCCACTGCCTCTAATTACTCCTCTATCGACAGGGCCTTAAACACTTAATCTTCCTTCCTTCCTTGAAAAGAGACAACTTTTTACGATCTACCGCAGAGAAACAGTCTCGGAAGACCGAATTCAGTATTTCGAACTTTTCTCTATGAGCTTCAGTTTCGCTGGCACTATATACACTGACGTGAGCGACTGAATGCATGATTTCGACTCATTCACGGCTTTCGCTTAAAACCAAAACTCCATAGGGTTCATTGGTCGAGTGGCAAACATCTACTTTCGGACGCTTCTCTCATTACGAATTAAATATCTCCCTTTTGACACAGTACAAAAAAGTGTCTACGTTAGAGCCACAACAGTGTTAATCAAAGTGATTAGCCAGTATACATTACCTCCTCAACACCCCTCGGTTTCTCACTTGAAGTGGATGCCGCAACCGGCTCGGCTTACCCCCTCGGGACGCCATCGCGAGCTGAATTTCCGGCCGGACGCGCGCGGTTTACCGGCCAATCGGGCGAGAGGCTCGCTCCTAAACGGCCAGCCGGCAGCAGAAAAGGAACAGGAACAGGCTATTAACGGCGAACCTCGGCCTGCGCCTCCCGTGCAACCTTTAATTAAGCTGAAAGTACTTTTAGAGCCTCCACCAAAAAAACACTTTCTTTCGCCGGAACGGGGATCTACAAGAAGCCAATAGTTACTGCTTGTAATTTCTGTGAATTAAATCAAGACTACAGTTATTCCAAATATTAATGTTAAATATGAACTGAAAAATCTCTCTTTTTATATACTCTTAGGAGAATTAAAGTCATAATTATTATTAATGCTGTTGATCGGTCAGTCTTTACTTACTGCAATATTAATGGTTTTCAAGTTAAGAGCGTCTGTGAGCAACTGAATAAAGGCAGTATTGGTTTTGACAGAACGATTTCGTCTCAGTGTGTTGAAATACCATTAGTGGCCTGAAATACATACACATTTTCATTTCACTGCAGCACTTTCCACTTATAGATTGTGCTATTCCACATGTAAGTTACAAACAGTTCTGACCTAGGCGCCTTTTACTCAAGATATGTGATACGACTCACTGTTTGTCTTAATCTTGCTCTACACGTGCTCTTGCTCTACTGCAGAACGGAAAACGTTTTCCAGCACAGGACACAAACTGCACGCACACTCTTTGGCGATGTTAACGTGTTAACTGCTATGTAGTGCTGCCAACTATAGGGATATTTCGTGATTTTTCTGATGTGTATGGCCAACGGGTATATTTCTCTCTCTCTCTCTCTCTCTCTCTCTCTCTCTCTCTCTCTCTCTCTCTCTCTCTCCCCACCCCTATCTCTCTCTCTCTGTGTGTGTGTGTGTGTGTGTGTGTGTGTGTGTGTGTGGCTGTGTGTGTATGGTGGGCGGGGGGGGGGAGGGGGAGAAAGAGGGGAGGTTTGTATGTTTGTGTGAGCTCTTTGACGAAGGTTAGTAGTGAGCTATCATTTATATGTATCTCGTTATCTCACAGTAGGCAACACTGCTTAGTACAAATAGGTTAACTCGGTGGAAGAACGTGTATGCAGCTTTTTTCCTGTGCTGAAAATTGTGTTCAGCGTTACAGGTAGAGCAGCAGCTTCACAATCACCACAACAAGAGCACTTGTGCAGCAACATAGAAACACACACGTTCGTCCACGTAAACACAGTATGTAAGAGTAATTGAGAAAAAGATACCTACAACGAATTGTAACTAACGTGCACAAGAGAAGAATATGTGAGTTTAAAGTGCTGCATATAAATGAAAATATACTTCAAGCAATTAATCACGTCTTAATAACGGGAGGCGAAACTCGTGTGGCAAAACAAATATTGCCTTTATTCAGTTGCATACCGACGGTCTTACCTAAAAATCATTATTATAATGTCTTTTCTATTTATCATCCCGTGCACAGCGCCTCTATGAACGTACCCAGATATGCAATGAGTGCAGTTTGCGATCGGCTTCGAGACGCGTGTTTCGTACAGAAAGGAAGAAGAAGGAAGACTGAAATTTAATGTCCCTGCTACATCGAGTCATTGGGACGAAGCGCTAGATCAGCTTGGGGAAGGAAATCAGCTGTGTCTTTTTCAAGTTAATCATTTCGACGTCTGTTTTGAGTGATTTAGGCATACGACGGAATACGTTGTTACCTTGCTACGTCAGGAAACTGATGAAAGAAAAAATTATTTACTTAGGCCATAGATATTTCTCACTAAATGAGAGAGAGAGCACAGGAAGGGGTATTACGTTGGTGGTTTCCAGTAGACCCACTGATGACCATTTATTGAAAATGTAGCGCCAAACAATTTGATTTCTACTTTTGGCGGATGTATAGCGGTTTGAAAGACGGTAAGTGGTAACGTTTTTGGGCATTATTGCGGAAAGTGGAATTGCGAAACCCACATGATATTACAAATTCCACCTTGCTCCGTTTAATCCTCAGAAAATTGGTGATGATTCTGCCATGTCGTAACAGCGTATAACAGAAAAGTACCTTCCTTAAAACAATACAATGAGACGTACCAATAAGTTCTTATGTTAATGCTAATTGCTTCCTTTTGGGAATCCAGTGGACGCCGATGATTGTTACGGAGAGATAGTACAACTTATCGAATTGCATCGTATTGAGGGATCCGAGATTTTTAAGTAGAAAGATATTAACGTCACTGTTGCTCAAAATTTAGATGATATGCAGTCCGGAAAAGAACGTCGTTGTTGTGTCGCGGTCTTGTCAGCAGTGCGAGGAATTTGGTGAAACGCCGGGATTAGCGAGGCATTGCATGAAAGAATGAAGTTCTCTCTATTGTTGTGTAATTAGTACATATCGGTTAATATTACACAGCAAGTACTATACGTTACTTCCCTTCCCTTGGGATCTACGAGAAAAGGCTTTGGGAAATTGTGAATGCAATAAGAGAAATTTCACTAACTGTCAGTTTCTACTTAGTCAGTGGTGCGTATTTTACAATATTTTACCGCGCGTTTCTTAGGTTTAAGGTTGTAAGAAGTCATTCTAACAAAACCCTACTGTCCACCATAGACCCTTTATATGCATAACGTTAAATATTTAACACATCAACTCATTCGTAAAGAGTTGTTTTACACATTAGTGTTCAATTTTTTTAAAGAATCAGGTTTGAGGTTACAGGTTTCACACTATTCGACTTGACTACTCCTGTGGCTAGTGAAAGAATGGCTGTTCAGACTGATGTTACCGCTGCCGTAATCGACATAACGAGCTACTCCATCTCAAATCTAGAATGTTTCGTTTGTGACAAATTTGGGATAATTAAAGCTTGGCCTAAGGAATTCTGGACTGAAGAATACTAAAGTTATTGCAGATTTTCTTTTCTTGTTATCTGGTTTACAGCACTGTAGTAAAACACTATATTAGGTTGATGTATATGTTCGCAGCGTTTTTGTCTTGCAAGCTGGTGTTCAGGGTTGTATGGGTTATCGACTGTTATTTTTCATTTATATTTTTCTGTTGGTATTTGAATATACAAATTGGCATATTGTCATTTGGAGTTGGTGAGTGGAGCTATGGGCGCTAGGAAATGGAGTGCCAATTGGAGAAATCGGAGCGTTGTCGACTTATTGTTCTTTTTGAGTTAAGTGGAATAATTATAACATCGGAGGCAGCCAGAAACATTTGCGCCGTGTGCAGGAATAATGCACTGGACAAAGCACGGCATGAAAATGGTTTTCTCGCTCCAAGGAGGATCACTTTAACATTAGTGATTCTGCAGGTTCAGGAAGACCTTCGTCGTTTGATGAAGATGGTTTAAAAGCACTAATCTACGATGATCAACGTCAGTGTATGCGCAATCCACGAATAGCGGCCAGGAAGGCTGCGTGAAGTGATGTAAAGCCACCTTAACGTCCGTCCGCATTCTGCTAGACTGACAACTACACATGAGAGGTTGGGAAGCCATTCTGCACGCACCTCAACTCACCTAATTTTTGCACCATCAGATTATCACCTTTCCCGGACTCTGTCGAAAAGCCATCAAGGAACTTCATTTCAGTACGAAAATGCACTCCGAACATTGCTCGACGAGTTGTTCGCCTCAAAACCACGTGATTTCAACAGTCACGGAATAGAAAAGTTACCACAGCGTCGGCAGGCTGTTGTAAGTAGTAAAGGAGAATAATTATTAATGACTAAAGTCTCTGTTAAATGTATTTGTTTCGTTTGTGAAACACGGGAAAACGCTACAAATTTTTGCACCAGTTCAATAACCCTGTCCACACTTTCTCGTTTACGGACACGCAACCTCCCGCGAACTGCAGCGCACGAGGGCCCTGCCTGCTGCTCGCACCTCGGGATGCTAGCTCCACCGGTTGCTTCTGGTTGACTGGCGTGGCGAGGTGAGGGCAGCCGCCCCCAGCCTTGGCAAGAATTTGCGGCGTGCGGCCGGGAATGCAGCCGGATTTGGCTAATTTGAGGCCCTCCTCTTTAACACCGCCTCCTGCTTCAACACGATACACATGCCGTCCTACCCGGTCACTCGCCGTCTTCTTCATTAGTATACAGCCCCGTCTTACTCTTCCGCCCCTCCTTCTTCTTGCGCATTTATCTCGTGGTACCATCTGTTCCTTCTTTTCTTCTATTTGTCTTATTTAGCTTCCGATAATGTCCAGTTCACTTTGTTAACATACGGCACTCGCATTCGGTAAGACGATGGCTCAGCCTTCAGTCTTGCCGTTCAGATTAAGGTTTACCGGGTCTTTCGCTAAACCTTCTAAATCAATCACCCGGTTGGCTCCTTTAAAAAGCAAACGTCCGATTTCCTTACCTGTCATACCCATTAAGAAAGTTTGTGCTTCGCCTCCAATCTTCGTATCCTTCTTCATTTAATTTGCCCTTTCTTATTTTTTCTTCTTCTTATTTCTTCGTTCCGGCCAGATATGGGCCACGTCAGGTAAACTATATCCTGTTAACTGAATCTTCCGTCAGTTCTTCGTAGAAGAACGTTATAATAAATGAAAAGCGCTAGTTTTCTTTTGTTCTACAGCATTACTTTTATTGTGTTAATCGGTTTTCGTTTTATTAGGCCATCTTCAGACATGTACTGAGTGAATATTAATTTATTAAACTATATCCTTTTCCAACCGTTACCTGCCGCCCAATGCTTCTACATAGCTTTCGCTGTTGTTTTCTCTTCCCTTTCGGGCCCACTCTTCCTATCTCGTGCTCGGGAACCCAGTCTTTGTGAGGCCAATTGATGAGCTGCTTGACTGAGAAGTAGCGGCTGCTGTCACAAACACTGAGACTTACAGGGAGAGCGGTGTATTGACACATGCGCCTCCAAATTTGCGTGGTCTAGTGGATAGCTTTGCTGCGACTGGATCACGGGGTCCCTGGTTCGATTCCCGGCCGGGTTGGAGATCCTCTCTGCCCGGGGACTGGGTGTCTGTGTTGTCCTCATCATTTCATGATCATCATAATTAGTGATAGTGGCTAGATTGGACTATGTATAAAATTGGAGTGTAAAACTTTGGACTTCGTACGGGCGCTGGAGACCGCGCAGTAGAGTGCCCAACAAACCAAACATCGTCATGATCAACCACATTCGTTTCGGCTGAAGATGACACGGCGTTTAGTCGGTACCGTTCGGCCTCCTGAGGCCTGTTCGGACGTAGTTTAGTAGATAGAGCGAATGACGGGACGATTTCTCTCAAAGAACACGGCAGGTTTCCTTCCCAGGCTATGTCTAAATCTGGATATACATCTGTACTCTCCAAATCACCTTACGCTCAGTGGTGGAGGAAACTTTTGGTACCGCAACCTTCCTCCGTTCCCTGTTCCAGCAGCGAACGGCACGTGGTGGGAATTAATGTCGGTAAAACGTCGTATGAACTCTAATTTCTTTGATGTTCTCGTTGTGGTCACGTCGCAAGACTTATGTGTTTGTTGTGGTCTTCAGTCCTGAGACTGGTTTGATGCAGCTCTCCATGCTACTCTATCCTGTGCAAGCTTCTTCATCTCCCAGTACCTACTGCAACCTACATCCTTCTGAATCTGCTTAGTGTATTGATCTCTTGGTCTCCCTCTGCGATTTTTACCCTCCACGCTGCCCTCCAATGCTAAATTTGTGATCCCTTGATACCTCAAAACATGTCCTACCAACCGATCCCTTCTTCTAGTCAAGTTGTGCCACAAACTTCTCTTCTCCCCAATGCTAATCAATATTTCCTCATTACTTACGTGATCTACCCACCTTATCTTCAGCATTCTTCTGTAGCACCACATTTCGAAAGCTTCTATTCTCTTCTTGTCCAAACGGGTTATCGTCCATGTTTCACATCCATACATGGCTACACTCCATACAAATACTTTCAGAAACGACTTCCTGACACTTAAATCTATACTCGATGTTAACAAATTTCTCTTCTTCAGAAACGATTTCCTTGCCATTGCCAGTCTACATTTTATATCCTCTCTACTTCGACCATCATCAGTTATTTTGCTCCCCAAATAGCAAACCTCCTTTACTACTTTAAGTGTCTCATTTCCTAATCATTATCCTCGTTTTGCTTTTGTTGAAGTTCATCTTATATCCTCCTTTCAAGACACTGTCCATTCCGTTCAACTGCTCTTGCAAGTCCTTTGCTGTCTCTGACAGAATTACAATGTCAGCGGCGAACCTCAAAGTTTTTACTTTTTCTCCATGGATTTTAATACCTACTCCGAATTTTTCTTTTGTTTCCTTTACTGCTTGCTCAATATACAGATTGAATAACATCGGGGAGAGGCTTCAACCCTGACTCACACCTTTCCCAACCACTGCTTCCCTTTCATGCCCCTCGACTCTTATAACTGCCATCTGGTTTCTGTATAAATTATAAATAGCCTTTCGCTCCCTCTATTTTACCCTTGCCACCTTCAGAATTTGAAAGAGAGTATTCCAGTTAACGTTGTCAAAAGCTTTCTCTAAGTCTACAAATGCTAGAAACGTAGGTTTGCCTTTTCTTAATCTTTCTTCTAAGATAAGTCTTAAGATTAGTATTGCCTCACGTGTTCCAACATTTCTACGGAATCCAAACTGATCTTCCCGAAGGTCCGCTTCTACCAGTTTTTCCATTCGTCTGTAAAGAATTCGCGTTAGTATTTTGCAGCTGCGACTTATTAAACTGATAGTTGGGTAATTTTCACATCTGTCAACACCTGCTTTCTTTGGGATTGGAATTATTATATTCTTCTTGAAGTCTGTGGGTATTTCGCCTGTCTCATACATCTTGCTCACCAGATGGTAGAATTTTGTCATGACTGGCTCTCCCAAGGCCATCAGTAGTTCTAATGGAATGTTGTCTACTCCCGGGGCCTTGTTTCGACTAAGGTCTTTCAGTGCTCTGTCAAACTCTTCACGCAGTATCTTATCCCCCATTTCATCTTCATCTACATCCTCTTCCATTTCCATAATATTGTCCTCAAGTACATCGCCCTTGTATAAACCCTCTATATACTCCTTCCACCTTTCTGCCTTCCCTTCTTTGCTTAGAACTGGGTTGCCATCTGAGCTCTTGATATTCATACAAGTGGTTCTCTTCTCTCCAAAGGTCTCTTTAATTTTCCTGTAGGCAGTATCTCTCTTACCCCTAGTGAGACAAGCCTCTACATCCTTACATTTGTCCTCTAGCCATCCCTGCTTAGCCATTTTGCACTTCCTGTCGATCTCATTTTTGAGACGTTTGTATTCCTTTTTGCCTGCTTCATTTACTGCATTTTTATATTTTCTCCTTTCATCAATTAAATTCAATATTTCTTCTGTTACCCAAGGATTTCTATTAGCCCTCGTCTTTTTACCTACTTGATCCTCTGCTGCCTTCACTACTTCATCCCTCAGAGCTACCCATTCTTCTTCTACTGTATTCCTTTCCCCCATTCCTGTCAATTGTTCCCTTATGCTCGCCCTGAAACTCTCTACAACCTCTGGTTCTTTCAGTTTATCCAGGTCCCATCTCCTTAAATTCCCGCCTTTTTGCAGTTTCTTCAGTTTCAATCTGCAGTTCATAACCAATAGATTGTGGTCAGAAACCACATCTGCCCCTGGAAATGTCTTACAATTTAAAACCTGGTTCCTAAATCTCTGTCTTACCATTATGTAATCTATCTGATACCATTTAGTATCTCCAGGATTCTTCCAGGTATACAACCTTCTTTCATGATTCTTGAACCAAGTGTTAGCTATGATTAAGTTATGCTCTGTGCAAAATTCTACCAGGCGGCTTCCTCTTTCATTTCTTACCCCCAATCCATATTCACCTACTATGTTTCCTTCTCTCCCTTTTCCTACACTCGAATTCCAGTCACCCATGACTATTAAATTTTCGTCTCCCTTCACAATCTGAATAATTTCTTTTATCTCGTCATACATTTCATCAATTTCTTCATCATCTGCAGAGCTAGTTGGCATATAAACTTGTACTTCTGTAGTAGGCATGGGCTTTGTGTCTATCTTGGCCACAATAATGCGTTCACTATGCTGTTTGAAGTAGCTAACCCGCACTCCTATTTTTTTTATTCATTATGAAACCTACTCCTGCATTACCCCTATTTGATTTTGTATTTATAACCCTGTAATCACCTGACCAGAAGTCTTGTTCCTGCTGCCACCGAACTTCACTAATTCCCACTATATCTAACTTTAACCTATCCATTTCCCTTTTTAAATTTTCTAACCTACCTGCCCGATTAAGGGATCTGACATTCCACGCTCCGATCCGTAGAATGCCAGTTTTCTTTCTCCTGATAACGACATCCTCTTGAGTAGTCCCCGCCCGGAGATCCGAATGGGGGACTATTTTACCTCCGGAATATTTTACCCAAGAGGACGCCATCATCATTTAATCATACAGTAAAGCTGCATGTCCTCGGGAAAAATTACGGCTGTAGTTTCCCCTTGCTTTCAGCCGTTCGCAGTACCAGCACAGCAAGGCCGTTTTGGTTAATGTTACAAGGCCAGATCAGTCAATCATCCAGACTGTTGCCCTTGCAACTACTGAAAAGGCTGCTGCCCCTCTTCAGGAACCACATGTTTGTCTGGCTTCTCAACAGATACCCCTCCGTTGTGGTTGCACCTACGGTACGGCCATCTGTATCGCTGAGGCACGCAAGCCTCCCCACCAACGGCAA
This sequence comes from Schistocerca piceifrons, assembly GCF_021461385.2. NCBI lineage: Eukaryota > Metazoa > Arthropoda > Insecta > Orthoptera > Acrididae > Schistocerca > Schistocerca piceifrons. The sequence continues at coordinate 263,047,417 of NC_060144.1, read as the reverse complement.
GGTCCATGGTTCATGGGGGGGGGGGGGGGGAGACTTATGTGGGAGGAAGTAATACGTTGACCCACTCTTCGCGGAACATACTTGCTCGGAATTTCGATATTATACGAGGGTTGCCCAGAAAGTAACGCAACGAATTTTTTTTTTTATCAGCCGAAAACAATGCTACGAATGCGAAATGTTACGTATGTGTTATTTGAAGTCTCCTGAGTTAGCCGGCCAAGTGTCCGTTACTTCCGACAGATAGCGTAGCTGCAGGACAGTTTCAAAATGGTGCGTGTAAGTGACGTACGTTACAAGCAACTTGCCGTCATTGAATTGATCACTGCAGAGAAAGAAATTGTGGGGAATATTCACAAACGCTTCTGCCAAGTCTATGAAGCAACAGCTGTCGACAGAAGTACAGTTAGTCGCTTGGAACGGAGGCTGATATCATCAGAAGGCGGTTCAGCGGAGTCCCACGATTTGCAGCGGTCGGGGAGACCACCCACGGCTGTCACACCTGACATGTTGCAGCGAGCTGATGTCACTCGAGAGGACAGACGCATTACGACTCGGCAGTTGGCGCTGCATCTGTCAATCAGCAAAGGAAGTGTGTATGCAATTATCCACTTCTCTTGGATAGTCAAAAGTATGTGCAAGATGGGTCCCGCGGTGCCTAACGGTGGATCACAAACCGCAAAGTAAAAATATTTGTCTTGATTTGTTGCAACGTTTTGAAGGTGAGGGGTGATATATCCTGATTGTGACAGGCGATGAAACCTGGATTCAACGTTTTGAGACCAAGACAAAAGGACAATCGACGGAATGGCGCCATTCCCACTCCCTACAGAAGAAAAAATTCAAAACAACTGCTTCCGCCGGTAAGATCATGATTACCGTGTTCTGGGACTGTGATGGTGTGGTTATCATTGATGTGATGCCAAGAGGCGGTTCCATTAATTCAGAAGCATATGTCAACCCATTAATCAAACTCAAGACTCACTTGCTGCGGCTTCGGCGCCACAGCAACCCAGGAGATATTTTCCTGCAATACGATAACGTTCGGCCCCATACAAGTCTGAGGACTGCTGAACACGTCGCAAAACAGGGTTAGACAGTGTTAGCTCATCCACCCTACAGCAGTGACCTAGCCTCCTCGGACTTCCACTTGTTTGGGCCATTAAACGATGCCATTCGTGGAAGACATTTTGAGGAAGGTTAAGTGATTCACACAGTGAAGCACTGGCTCCGCCACCAGGACAGGGATTGGTACCGACAGGGCATACTGGTCCTTGTTCCGCGCTGAAGGAAGGCCATAGAACGGGATGGAGATTCCGTGGAAAAATAAGGTGTGGAGATAAAACACCATTCTCTCATGTGCGTAATTCTCGTTATATACAATAAAGAAGTGTTGAAGAAAAAAAATTACGGTACATTACTTTCTGGGCCGGCCGAGAAAGCCGAGCGGTTCTAGGCGCTCAGTCCGGAACCGTGCGACCGCTACGGTCGCAGGTTCGAATCCTGCCTCGGGCATGGATGTGTGTGATGTTCTTCGGTTAGTTAGGTTTAAGTAGGTCTAAGTTCTAGGGGACTGATGACCTCATAAGTTATGTTCCATAGTGCTCAGAGCCATTTGAACCATTACTTTCTGGGCAACACTCGTACCTCGCTCGTAGCGTCTGCCACTGGAATTTATTGAGAATCTCAGTCACGCTCTCGCGCAGACAAAACAATACCGTGACGAAACACGCTGCTCTTCGTTGGATCTTCTGTGCTTCTTCAACTAATCCAACCTGGTAAAAGTCCCCATCTGATGAGCAGTACTCAAGGATCGGTCGACCAAGTGTTTTGTAACCCACTTGTTTCGTGGATGAATTACATTTCCTTAAGATTCATCCACTGAATCTTAGCGTGACATCTGCTTTTCCTACAGTTGCTTTTGTTCAGTTTAGGTCGCTGCTCCTAGTTATTTTACTATTGCCTACAATAGTGTAACAGCAGTGGTACTCTTCCCTGCGCAGGCATTTGCCTCGTCTCCTCCTTGTTATCGGCGGGATGTTAAACACTCTTTCTGTGTAGACAACCTGGAACAGAGATCAATCTTCCCTTTGTTAAAACCGATTGCGTTTGATCAAGTGTTTCAAGAGCGTCTCATTGCGCTAATTTTTTGGCCACACGAGGAATGTAAAGGTATCGGGTAAGTAGTTTGTGGGTAAGCGCTTTCCGGTCACGGCTTTATACTTGCAAGCTCGTGGCGCGCCTAATCGGAGCCTTAAACGTGCTGTTAAGGAACAACAGTCCCTCTGCGAAGTTGGCCCACAGTTCAGCCACTGCGCCCGAGCTCTTCCATGAGGCCAGCTTCTGCTGCGCTGAGAACTTCGACGGGATTGTGGTGTACACTTCAATGCGGCGCTCTGGCTGCCTCGGTTTCATTAGCAAATAGTTCCGGATCGCTCAAGAAGCTGTTGCAGCATCGTATGGAAGTGCTTCCTCGTTTCTCCTCCCACTTCTTACCTCCAGCATTCCCATTTACCACTTGAGGGAAAGCTCGTACAAGATAGAGCCTTGAGATAAGCGTAGCGACTCAGGATGGCGTGAGTTTACATTCTTTTGAAGACGTAATGTGCTCCGTTTTCTACTGAAGACATCAATGAACCAAGATAAAAGTAGGGAGAAGAGAAGAGAAGAGGGGAGACGGAACTTCACCACTACTGTTACGGTATTCTATTGCAGTGGTCAAAATGTATGTTGCATATTGCTTCATTAGCAGTACTGGACATAATAGAAAATTAAATTTATTTTGTTCAGTCACGTACAATCATAAGGAAACAAAAATAAAGAAAATAAACCTTTTTCAAATTTTTTTCTTTTTAAAATTCAGTCTTGATCACACCACGTATGCTACAAGACCATAGGTGACCGGTTTCGGTCATATCACATGACCATCATCAGACCCATGGCATCCTTCGAAAATGGTAGGTGGAGCACTTTTCTCAGCTGCTGCAATGTCAACATGACTAAAAAAAATATATTGGTTACAAGTCTCAGTGTTTTTCGGCGTGACTGATTCATAGTAAACTTCAGGGTGTCGCCGAGTTCTTGTTCCCATTTTCTGCACAATATTTCGTCGAGCGACTCGTACGTTTTCAACAAGTGCTGAGAGTTTTGCTGTTACGCGTACTCGCTGTTCGGATTCCTACCAGACTGTGAACTATTTGCAGCAATTTGTAGCTCAGTTCGATTCCCGACTCGCACTACGCCCTTTGATGTTCTTGCCCTTCTCAGAGCCCGCACTAGAATTCCATCAAACGCAAATTCTCTCAGCGTTTAACAGCTGAGAGCTGGAATGTCAGTGCGGTCTTTGAAAAACCGAGGAGCATCAAAGGTCGTCCTTTATCTTTCGTTAGCTGCTACTGATCTCTTTGTCTCTACGTAACTAGTAATCATATCATCACCGTAGTCTGGTTTGTAGATTCCAGTCATTGTCTGCGCTACTGTCCGCCTCCAATGCCGAGTGGCCTGCGTAGATGGCTGCCTTGCGGAGGACCCGGGTTCGATTTCCGGTACTGCCAGAGATGTTTCCTTGTGGGGGTAGGGGGGGGGGGGGGAAGCACAGGAACGGGATGCATCCAGCCACGTGATGCCAACTGAGCAGATAGTTGACCGACTTGCAGTGGCTCCAGGTCACGGCCGGAGATCGACGTGCTGGCCCCACGCCCCCCCCCCCCCCCCCACCATACCCCATACAGTGACACCACCGGCGGAGGATGACATGACAGTCGGTCGATACCGATGGGATCGCCAGGGCCTGTGGATGGAGTATATGTTAAGGTTTACGTCTGCCCTATTGTTTTTCCTTTCGACTGCTGCTTCCAGCAGCGACTTAACTGTGACTGTACGCCGCATTAGTTTTCCCACCAACCTGCTCCTTCATTAGTTAACAACATTTCCATAGATTTATTTTCTCGCCTAACGTCTTTAGCACTTCATTTCGTTCTTCACAGATGTTTACTATTTTTCCCCATGTTTCACTTTTAAATATAATCATACTTTGATACAGAGACTGCGGTCTAATGGGCGCTGTACCATACAGCCACACTTACAGTATGCATGATTCTCTCCTAGAGGGTGGTACAGATCCTCATACGTCATGTCCTAGCGCTCTCCTCTGCTATAGTAATTGGTAATGTTGTGTCCGATTCACTTCTCTTCCTGTTCACCTTGTAGTGGATGTGCCACAGCGTTACACACAATACTTCCGTTTTCGAATCGAGAGATAGCAGACATGGTATTTACTTGCGTAAAGGCAAATGGCAACAGGAGGCGAGCAGCAAGGGTGTATCAGGAGACCTATCCCCGCCGACAACAGCAGCAGTAGTCAATGTTTGCCACAGTGTTTCGCCGTTTCTGTGAGACAGGTGTTTTCAGGAAGCAGGAAATAATGAAGGACGTACCCGAAATGTTCAGACAGCAGACTTGGAGGAAAATGTGTAAGGCGATCGCCGTGTCAGTACCAGGCCGTTGGCCCGCCAGTACAGGGTAAGCCAGACGACCGTGTTGGACATTCTCGGTAACAGTTGATACTATCCTTATCACTCACGACGTGTGGAGGGCTTACTAGCGACAGACTTTGCACAGCGGGAGCAGTTTTGCCAATGGTTGATTCACCAGGCAACCACGATTCCGAAATTTTTGTCATCCATCCTGTTCACAGACGAGGCCTCGTTTTGCGCAGACTTTAACTTTTGTAACAGTCATCTGTGGGACAGTATGCAGAACCCCCATGGTATGGTGACAGCGAATCATCAGCATCGGTGTAGCAGGAATATGTGGGCCGGGATAATTGCCGACCGTATTTTGGGACCAGTCTTCCTTACACGTCAACTAACAGGCCAGAGCTATAGGCGTTTCTTGCGGGTGTCTTTGCCTCCCCTGCTGGAAGAAGTGCCATTGATGATTCGGACGGTTATGTGGCTGCTACATGATGATGCTCCAGCACACTTCGCCTTTAACGTCCGGACGCATCTCAATCGCGTCTTCCGTAATCGATGGATAGGACGAGGTTGTCCAGTTGCATGGCCCGCTCATTCAACGCATTTCAACTCGTGCGATTTCTGTTTTTGGGGCCATCTCAAAAGTATGATGTATGCAGAGCCCACTGAAGACAGTGAATCAGCGTATTCATGCTGGCTTTGACACTATTTGGATGCAGCCTGACCAATGCGAACGTTTGAGACAGAACGCGCTACGGCGGGTACACCCATGCGTTGAGGCACATGGAAACCATTTTCAGCACATGCTGTAACTGTGGCTGCATGGTACTGTGCATATTAGACCGCAGTCTATGTAACAATGTGTGACTGAATAAATGGTTTCTAGCATGGAAACCATGCATTTCCGAACATACGTTCATTAGACCTTCCTTGTTCCGTATCCTCTCACCGATGAATAGGTGAGTTGGACGCGTTGGGAAAGCGGGCATAGCTGTGGATCTTTGATTGCTCGGAGAGATGGCTCATCAGAACTACAGCACTTGAAATCTCAGTTCCTTTAATAACAAGAGAGATTGGATAAAAAGTTTTACTTAACATGATAAAATCTTTTGCCAGAGGTGTGCTTGATAATTCACAGCTGTCATTGACTATGAAAGCATCACTTGATGCACTGACTAATAAACTGTTCGCTCGAAGTACAATGTTCAACATGAATAAAAGAACATTTCCATCTGAGTGTTGCATAACTAATCAGTTCTACTCTATGATAATGACGATGATGATGATGATGATGATGATGATGACTGCTTCAGTTGAGGTGACGATCCGGGCAGAGTGCTTCCATGCTTGGCTCTACACTGACAGCTGTGTGAGGACGCTGCTGTGCTGAGAGAGAGGGAGATCGTGTCTTTTTCAGCCACTCCCATTCGTCGTTGCGGATTGCAGCGAAGGACATCGCTAATGTCTGTGGTATCGATGTGCGTTGCCGACTTTGGTGTGGCGCCGCGATCTTTGGACGGTACAAGACTGTAATCCCGCTAGGAGTATTTTTGTTTTTCTTCCTCCATCGTGTCGTTCATAAATTTGATATTGAGTCAGTCTTTATACTTCATTCTGTTACTGCTCAAGATTTTCGTCTATGTTTATCCTTAAGTCATAATATGTATTAAGTACGCAGTCCATTCCTTTTTTCTAAGCCTTTCTTACATTCGGTCGGAAGTCCCCTGCGAATCTTAGCGTATGGACATGTTTCCTTTGTGCTTTTAATCTTCTTCTGAAACGAAAGAACTTTCGCTGCTTTTATCGTCTCTTCCAGGTAGAAATGAAAGGACATGGAAATAATTGACATTCTTACGAGAAAATTTTAAAAAATAATGCTCCATCTGTACCAGAGAGGAAGATACTCTGAGCGTTTGAGATGTGCTGCGACAGAAAGATGATGAACATTAGGTGGACTGATAAGAAATGAGAAAATTCTCCGCAAGATTGGTGAAGAGAGAAATATAAGGAAAATTGGCAACCACGTCGTAGTGGTTCAAATGGTTCAAATGGCTCTGAGCACTATGGGACTTAACATCTGTGGTCATCAGTCCCCTAGAACTTAGAACCACTTAAATTTAACTAACCTAAGGGCATCACACACATCCATGCCCGAGGCAGAATTCGAACCTGCGACCGTAGCAGTCGCGCGGTTCCGGACTGAGCGCCTAGAACCGCTAGACCACCGCGGCCGGCACGTCGTAGTGGAAGTGAAAAAATCGTACGAACTTGGAAGCAGAATAATGCGTGATGGAAGAAGCAAGGAAGACCTAAAAAGCAGATTACCACACGTAAATTGGGCATTCCTGGCCAGACGAATTCTACTGTTATCATATATCTGCCTTAATTTTAGGAAGGAATTTCTGAGAATATACTTTCGGACCACAGCATTAAGTGGAGAAGAGATTCGAAGCATGTTATATGTGGTGCAATAGAAGAGTGTCGAAAATTAGGTGGACTGATAGGATAAAAAATGAGGTACTTCTTCACATTATCGGTGAGGGAAGGAACATATGGAGACCACTGACAAGAAGGAGGAATACGAAGGTATGCTAAAACATCAGATAATAACTTCAGTGGTATCTGAGAGAGATACAGGGGTAAGAACGGTAGAGAGAGACACAGACTGGAATATGTGCAACACGTCATTCAGGACGAAGGGTGCGAGTGCCACTCTGAAATGAAGTTAGCGCAGGAGAAGAATTTGTGGCCGGCCGCGTCAAACCAATCAAAAGACTGATGATCAATGGCCTGCCATCAGTGACAGGTACATGCACCGGGTGGCTGGCGCCTCTATTATAATCGGCTGCGTTCGGTTCATCCAGTGCGTCATTTGCCGGTTAGGAAACCGATTCCTCAGTTCACATGCAACAGAAGGCAGCCATACATGCGGAGTGAGGAACGTAGTATAATAATTTGATTACCTTGAGCCGTGAAACGTCCTAGTGAAACTGCGATGTCCCCGCCTGAAACTAATTCAGAGCAACAGCGCGGAGGTCAAAGCAACCTGCAGCTCCTTAGCATGAGAAGAGGAATGCCCGCCGGCGTTTGATGCATATTCATCCCGCTTATCTGGAGAGTTGCAACAGCGCTCCGGAGACAAGTTTCTCGCTGGGAGTGATTGAACTTCCCACCTAATTTGCTTCAGAGTCTATTAGAGTTACCGAGCGACAAGCACGTTGCTGTAAGACCGAATTTGCTTTCAGGTAAGTAGTTTTCTGAACTCCGACTCTCATTCTAGATCAGCTCTACTATCAGTTCACTATCACTAATCAAAAGTATTATGGTCAGTAGAGTAGTCTTACTGCTGAAACAGCACAAGAGACTACAACAGACAAGCGATAGGTCATAGTTTGTCATTCCCCAAGGAAAACGAAGAATTTTATACATTAAGCTGTTATTAGTAATAAAACTTCTTATTACCGGTAAAGAAGGTCATGTAGGCACTTAAAAAAACATAGTATCCTATGGCTATAATATAAATGATTCACAATTAGACAGTCACTCGATTCATAGAAATACACTATCGGCCATTAAAATTGCTACACCACGAAAATGACATGCTACATACGCGAAATTTCACCGACGGGAGGAAGATGCTGTGATATGCAAATTATTAGCTTTTCAGAGCATTCACACAAGGTTGGCGCCGGTGGCGACACCTGCAACGTGCTGACATGAGGAAAGCTTACAACCCATTTCTCATACACAAACAGCAGTTGACCGGCGTTGCCTGGTGAAACGTTGTTGTGATGCCTCGTGTAAGGAAAAGAAATGCATCCGTCACGTTTCCGACTTTGACAAAGGTCGGATTGTAGCCTATCGCGATTGCAGTTTATCGTATCGCGACACTGCTGCTCGCGATAGTCGAGATCCAACGACTGTTAGCAGAATATGGAATCGGTGGGTTCAGGAGGGTAATACGGAACGCCGTACTGGATCCCAACGGCCGCGTATCACTAGCAGTCGAGATGACAGGCGTCTTATCCGCATGGCTGTAACGGATCGTGCAGCCACGTCTCGATCCCTGAGTCAACAGATGGAGACGTTTGCAAGACGACAACCATCTGCACGAACAGTTCGACGACGTTTGCAGCAGCATGGACTATCAGCTCGCAGACCATGGCTGCGGTTACCCTTGACGCGGGATCACAGACAGGAGCGCCTGCGATGGTATACTCAGCGACGAACCTGGATGCACGAATGGCAAAACGTCATTTTTTCGGATGAATCCAGGTTTTGTTTACAGCATCATTATCGTCGCATCCGTGTTTGGCGACTTCGCGGTGAACGCAAATTGGAAGTTTTTATTCGTCATCGCCATACTGGCGTATCACCCGGCGTGATGGTATGGGGTGCCATTGGTTACACGTCTCGGTCACCTCTTGTTCGCATTGACGTCACTTTGAACAGTGGACGTCACATTTGAGATGTGTTACGACCCGTGGTTCTACCCTTCATTCGATCCCTGCGACACCCCACATTTCAGCAGGAAAATGCACGATCGCATGTTGCAGGTAGTGTACAGGCCTTTCTGGATACAGAAAATGTTCGACTTGCTGCCCTGGCCAGCACATTCTCCAGATCTCTCACCAATTGAAAACGTCTGGTCAATGGTGGCCGAGCAACTGGCTCATCACAATACGCCAGTTACTACTCTTGATGAACTGCGGTATCGTGTTGAAGCTGCATGGGCCGTTGTACCTGTACACGCCATCTAAGCTCTGTTTGACTCAATGCCCAGGGGTATCAAGGCCGTTATTACGGCCAGAGGTGGTTGTTCTGGGTACTGATTTCACAGGATCTATGCATCCAAACTGCGTGAAAATGTAATCACATGTCAGCTTTAGTATAATATATTTGTCCAATGAATACCCGTTTAACATCTGCATTTCTTCTTGGTGTAGCAATTTTAATGGCCAGTGGTGTACCTTGGTGTAACAGTTAGTGGGTTTATGAAATAGAATGATCACATAAGGACAGTCATAGGTAAAGCAGGTGACAAACTGCTGAGGAAATGCAAGAAGTCTATAAAGGAGATTGCCTACAAGTCACGTACGTGTCCAAGGAGCTAGGCAAGATCTGACTAGATCTTCCAGGTGAGGCAAGATCTTGCGGATTTGCTGTGCTATTTGCAATGTCGGCTTTCTCTCTTTTTGTCGTATTCCTTGTAACACGATGCGTTGTCCTGGCTTGCCTTGGATTGGTGCTGGCTGGAGAAGACACTGCGAAAATTTTAAATTATCCCATAATACAGTTTTGCTACGAAAATAAATTATTTGGAAGTTAGTACGCCCATGCAACATTATGCCTCCACTGTGCGGAGTGGCTGTGCGGTTTGAGGCGCCATGTCACAGATTGCGCCGCCCCTACAGCCGGAGGTTCGAGTCCTCCCTCGGTCATGGGTGTGTGTTTTGTTCTTAGTATAAGTTAGTTTAAGTAGTGCCTAAGTCTAAGGACCGATGACCTCAGCAGTTTGGTCCCTTAGGAATTCACACACCCACGCACGTACATTATGCCTCCCCACAGTATATCACCAGCAAAACGATCATATCCGACAATGCATGTGGGTGCACCACGTGTTCCCACCTCTCGCCTTATGTGAGGGTAGGTCCATATGACTATTCAGAAAGAATTTTTCTCATCCGAGGAGAGCGCGCGACACCATTCCTCGATGGGTCCAGTCAGTACGCTCTTGGCACAACCGAATACGGTGCCACTGGTGATCGGGTATTACCGGGACTCAAGGTACTGGTCGTCGGGCAAAGAGATCATCCCTGCTGCCCCGTACCACTGTGGGGAGTGAGACTGCGTGCCTAACGGTGCTGTTAAATGTGTGTGCAATTTCTCCCGCTGTCTGACTTGGGTTCCTTCTTCGCTCTCGCACAATGTAGCGGTTATCTGCTGCTTTAGCTGACCGTGATCTATCACCTCGTCTTCTACGGACAGCAGTGCCTGTGATTCGGAACTCTGAATTTGATTTTTTTCCTTATGTGGAGACCGGTTGCCTTACCTTTTATAACAGGTCGTTCATTTTACAACTTTTCATGTAGATCACAAAACGTATTCCATATTAGTATCAGCCGTTATTGTTTTCAGCTATTACAATGAAAGTAATAATGAATTAAAAGTAAATTAGAAATTCACGAGAAAACACAAAAAAGTTTCAAATTTTAAGAAGATATGATGATAGGAAAGACTTGGATAGAAAGACAGAGATAAATATGTTACCGTATCTGAGCCAGCCTGGTCTGAAAGCCTCGGAACTACTTTGAGCCTTGCAGTCCCGGTTCGCTACAGTTTAATTTGTGGATTAATATTTCTAAACGCTATTTACGAAAACACAATAATTATTACGTGCATTGTGGTGTGTGAGTGTAAAGTATGTTATTTCTTGGGGCTATTAATTACCTTCAGTTCCTATGTTACGTATTTTGATTTTTACCTCTTACGTTGCTTACGTACTAAGTGTTCAGTTACAAGTGTTACAACCCAGCAGCGGTATTATGACCGTGGGACTGATATGCCTGCTGTTTATACTTAAGCTAGAACTGGTTTACAGGACTGATTTCATTACACTTTTTATTCTAATACAGTTTACTTATTTTGGATGTTGTGTAAGGTTGTCTGCAGTACGTGTTGGTGAAAGTTCAAAAATGGTTCAAATGGCTCTGGGCGCCTAGAACCACTCGACCACCGCGGCCGGCTGTTGGTGAAAGAGTTCGCCGTTTGAGTGAGAGTGTGTTTCAGTACAGCCGTCTGTGTTTATATACGAACTGAAACTGCTGTCTTACGTGTTTCGTGCGTAGCGTTTTGTTATCCCGTGTTTGTCTGTATTCGTCATGTAATGTACCTGAGATATCATCAGCGATTTTATATATTGGCTACCCTCCATCTTTGTCTCTTATTGCCCGTATCATATAGTTACCGTACTGCATGGGTGTCTGATGTGCTGCTCTGCGTTGGTGACTGAAAAAATATGTGTTCTGGGTATGCATGTTCCACATATGTAAAAGTAACACACTGGCTGCGACCTGCGTCGTGTAAGTGGGCAGGGTAAGAGTCGTGACATGGTTCGGCACTCTCCACATGCACATAAGACAACGCTGTGAGCAATAGGTAATACTTGGGCTACTCTCGTCACACTTCGTCCTTCTTCCAGTTCCCCGATGATACTTCCCCAAGTGAAGTCATCCAAATGTGGTCAACCAAATGTTGTCGTCCGTCCATACTGTAATGAGAAACACTACCACAGCACAGTGCACCAAAACTGCTAGCTGATTGACAAGCACTGTCTTTTCGCGTTCCTTCAACTGCCTTGTGTTCCTGGGCCAGCCCCATTTGACGCTATAGTCACTCTGCCATCACTCCATGTGTCGTCCAACTTCCTGTGTAAGGCTGAGAGACCTCTGCCAACACGCTCCTGCACCTTCAAACATTTTCCACCTTGCTGTTAATATGTTTCGTCACTTTATCTATGTGGTCCTTAAGTTTTTCAGAGCACTGTACTTCTACATCTACATCTACATTTATACTCCGCAAGCCACCCAACAGTGTGTGGCGGAGGGCTTATTACGTGCCACTGTCATTACCTCCCTTTCCTGTTCCAGTCGCGTATGGTTCGCGGGAAGAACGACTGCCGGAAAGCCTCCGTGCGCGCTCGAATCTCTCTAATTTTACATTCGTGATCTCCTCGGGAGATATAAGTAGGGGGAAACAATATATTCGATACCTCATCCAGAAACGCACCCTCTCGAAACCTGGACAGCAAGCTACACCGCGATGCAGAGCGCCTCTCTTGCAGAGTCTGCCACTTGAGTTTGCTTAACATACTTCGTGCTAAAAGTTATCCTTGGCTGCATCTCTTTGTGTTTACAAAAGTTGATCACAGGTATGCTTGCTAAAGATTCCTAAGGAAGAGATGACTCGGTTTATAAACTAGTGAAAGCCATATTTTATCACCAGACCTGGATATTGAGTCTGTCATACATAGAGTTCCGCTGATTACTTCGTCATGTTGAAGGGTTCCTATAAACAAAATAAAAATAGATGAAAAAGTGAAGAACAGCTTCGGTATTGACGGGAAAAGTCAATTAATATACAGAACAGCCTCGAATAACTCTTGATACGGATAACTCGGCTTAAAGTTCCGAGAACGTGTCTAAGACTTCCTTTAGGGGCTTTCATCAGAGTATATTCATTGTTCCTGAGTTTCCCTTTATTTATCTGTATAATCAATATGTTACAAGCTCATTACTATTGAATGCCGAATGATACAAGTGCGACTAGATCGAACACACGCCTCTCAATCGGTAGCTGACGACTCTATTGATTTACGGGAACGAGCGCTAATAAAAAGATCACAGCATGACATTGTTTTCCCGCTAAATGTGAAAGTAATTTTCCATTGTTAAGCAATAAAAAGTTTCATTCTGTACATATTGGAGCATTAATTACAGAACAGTGTTAAGCTTCGTTAATATTTGATTGATGTTTAAATTAATAATTGATAGTGGTGGTTGCCTGTTTAAAATTTCATAATATGATCGCTTTAGTGCATTTAGCTTTCATGAATAATATTGCAAACAATATGTCGAATAAACCGCACATTATTTATGTTAGTACTGTAACATTGGTAACTATGTGTTTAGAAAGAGCAAACAGAGATAAATACCAGTCGCTCTGTGAAAATAAAAAATGGCGTTTCTGCGTAAAGAGAAAAAGTAGAGTATACTGAGTAATTTATAAAGATTTATTTGGCGAAATTCCTTTCACAAAGTTGCACAGGGCAGAAGGATAAGCACGTTAGGGCGACGTTCTTAAATGCGTACTCAGTAAACGTCAATTTATCACTGAATCGAAACAAACAAGTCAGGAAAATAATAGCATTTACCATATTTTATCATACCTCTTCCTATGTTTGGTTTTCTCTCTTGTGGCTGTGATAAATCGTTTTACTTTCTACGAGGCAAAGCTCTTTTACAAAAATTCATGAATTTTTAGAAGTCTAAAAACTAGCGCAGATATCACAGTCACGAATGAGAAACTTAGTTGTATTTCATTACATTCAAGCGAAATCGTGTGTATTGCAGCCATAGCATTTATATACTGCATAGTCGTAGCGTCACTTACGTGGTATGTACAAAAAAAATTGTCAGCGTTTGCTAGTCAGCAACATATCCTTATGCCAGTGAGAGTTCAAACAGTAGCGCGGCAATATAGAATTTAAAACTCGTAACTTTTAAGCATTAGCTTCGTGTGCGTTAGCTTTCGTTGCATCTCACATGGCACGCAAAAATGCAAAGAGACCTTCGTCATTATTAGTCTCCACCGCATTTGAGTAGGCATAAAACCCAGGTAGAAAGCATGCAATAAAATATTTCCTCACTATGTACTGGTGATCCATTACACTGACAACCTTCATCAGAAGAAAATCACATAGTTTAAGATACTAACCCCGCGTTCGGAAAACCAGGGTTCACATCATCGTTCGGCCGCACAGATTTCAGTTAGCTGTCGTTTTCCTAAACCAGTTAAGGTAAATACCAAAGAACGAGGCCTGTTTCCTTCCACAACCAGAGCCTCAGCTTCTTCTTTGATGATCTAGTAATTGACAGTACATAATGCGATAACCTTCCTTCGTTTTTCCCTCGTTCAAGTCATTAAGAACATCTGCGCTTCTTACTATGGCATGGATTTAATTTTCGATACGTTTGGAATGCAGTTAAAGACTTTAAAAATGGATTAAAAACAGTCTTGACAACAATAAAACATTTATATACAATTGTTACAGGTTTCGGTCAGAATACGACCATCTTCAGACCACTTATACCACGACGGTAGGTGGTGGCGTTGAACGGAGCAGGCGTTTTGACTCAACGAATGTCAACTGCTCCGTTCACAACCACCGTCTGCAATTATGATATAAAGGGTTCGAAGATGGTCACATCCTGACTGAAACTGTTAACCACTGCCAATAAATGTTTTGATTAACTTCTCATCGTTGGGATTCACAGTCATATAATATTTATTAAAAGACATCATAGTCGCCGTTGACTGTTTATACAGTCAACGGCGACTATGATGTCTTTTAATAAATAAATGTTTTATTGCGGTCTAGACTGTTCTAATCCATTTTAAAGTACTTTTAGCCTGACCGCTATTCCTCCACGAGAAATATTCTCAAAAATTACAATTACAGAGTTTGCCTAGCCTATCCATTATGGTTATTCTAGAACTCGTGATTGTGTTATGAATTTTAATCCACTGCAGCATTTTTCTGTCTGCATGTGAAGGCTTTTCTCAGGAACTAATTTAGTGTGATACAATATATTATTATTATTCTTATCATTATTATTTATCATTTACATTATTTTATTATTGAATGAAAACGTTTTATGAAATAGTGCATATAGTGCTTAGTACATCACCGAAGCATAACTTAAGAGTAACTGAAATTCAAGTAAATGCAACATCTGAAAAAGCCATCTGTCAAAAAATTTGAGACGTACCTGTGTGATGTAATTATTTTAAGAACTTTAACGTTAGTAATCTTTCATAACATGGACAGCTTCATACCTTACAAGGAATGAGAGTGTAGTTACACTCACACTCATCATTATCGGCATTACATTTCACTGTGAACGCAGGTCTGCAGACTACCGCTATACCAGCATATACGTAAATGGGGTGAATGATGCACCTTTGTATCGTTTCCACCAGCTTTTGAGAAATTCGGTCTGTTACGTTTCTCTTAGTGGAGCCTCGCTCCCATTTTGTCTTGTCTTCCCTCAGTTTTCTGTGGTTTATCGGTTCCACCTGTAGACTCACGAACAGTGTCAGCTTTGCTGTCAACAGGTATTGTCAGCCTACCCTACCGGCACCCTTTTGGTGGCTGGAATGTTTTCTAGTCAGTCAGGCCACAAACCAGTCATCGTGGGCTCTACCCTCGCGAACGCAATTGAAAAGTATTCTGTGTTAGCCACAGCCTGCAATTTTTTAAAAATTTCTTACCGTTTTCGTGTTTTATGCAGTTAAGACTTTCACTCCTGAATGTCTTAGCTGCTAGCATATCTTTTTGGTTGTAAGGTTGTGGTCCATGAAGAGAAGAAGCCATGAAACTTTGTAATGTGAAAACAGTAACTCTACAAATCGATACATACGTGCACGAATTGACCTCTCCACTATGTCCCATAAATATCATTTGAGTGGCAAAATCATTCGCAGTAATTGTCCAGAATGTTCTTCAAATCAATCGCGAACAACTGTGGCTTGGTGACACGGAACATTGCCATCCATAAAAATTCCATCGTTGTTTGGGAACATGAAGTACGTGAATGGCTGCATATGGTTTCCAAGTAGCCGAACATAATCATTTCCAGTCAGTGGTCGGTTCAGTTGCACCAGAGGACCAAGTCCATTCCATGTAAAGACAGCCCACACTGTTATAAAGCCATCAGCAGTTTTCACAGTGCCTTGTTGGCAGCTTGGGTCCATGGCTTTGTGGCGTCTGCGCCATACTCTAACCCTACCGTCAGCTCTTATCAACTGAAATAGGACTCATCTGACCAGGTCACGGTTTTCCATTCATCTAGGGTCCAACCGATATGGTCACGAGTCCAGGGGAGACGCTGCAGGCGATGTCGTGCTATTACCGAAGGTTTGCAAAAACAGACAATGTCTGATAAGATAGCAGCAATCAGTGATTTTGCAATGTTACTTATAATCCTTAGATGGGTAGATCACATAACTAATGAGGAGGTATTGAATAGAATTGGGGAGAAGAGGAGTTTGTGGCACAACTTGACAAAAAGAGAGGACCGGTTGGTAGGACATGTTTTGAGGCATCTAGGAATCACAAATTTAGCATTAGAGGGCAAAAATCGTTGAGGGAGACCAAGAGATGAATACACTAAGCAGATTCAGAAGGATGTAGGTTGCAGTAAGTACTGGGAGATGAAGAAGCTTGCACAGGATAGAGTAGCATGGAGAGCTGCATCAAACCAGTCTCAGGACTGAAGACCACAACAACAACAACTTATAATCCGTCTTGACTGCAAAATTTTTATTTATATGACCGGTTTCGGTTCATCTAGACCATCTTCAGATCTGATATTTCTGTTACAGGAGTAACCCGTCCAAATCCAGCAACTTTCACATGCTGCGTTACATGTGAAACTTGCTGGATTTGGACGGGTTACCCCTGTAACCGAAATATCAGATCTGAAGATGGTCTAGATGAACCGAAACCGGTCATATGAATAAAAATTTTGCAATCAAGATGGATTATAAGTAAGATTACCAAAGGCACTAGCGTCGGTCGTCTGCTGCCATAGTCCAATAACGCCATATTTCGCAGCCCTGTCCTAACGAATACGTTCGTCGTACGTCCCACATTTATTCCTGCTGTTATTTCAAGTACTGTTGCTTGTCTGTCAGCACTGACATATCTACGCAAACACCACTGCCCTCACTCATTAAGTGAAGGCCGTCGGCCACTGCATTGTCCATGGTGAAAGGTAACGCCTGAAACCTGATTTTCTCAAACATTGTTGACACTGTGGACCTAAGAGTATTGAATTCCCTAACGATTTCCGAAATGGATGTCACATGCGTCTAGTTCCAAATACCATTCCGCTTTCAAACACTGTGAACCTTTCATCGTATGGTTTTAATAACGTCGGAAAACTTTTCACATTAATCACCTGTGTATAAATGACAGCTATGCAAATGAACTGCCCTTTTATACCTCGCGTACATGATACTACCGCCATCGATATGTGTACATATTGCTATCCCACGACTTTTGTCATCTCAGCGTACGTCATTTTTTTTCTTTTATCTCGCCTGGGAGGCTGCAACATCGAGTATAGATTTAAGTGTCAGGAAGTCGTTTCTGAAAGTATTTGTATGAAGTGTAGCCATGTATGGAAGTGAAACATGGACGATAAATAGTTTGGACAAGAAGAGAATAGAAGCTTTCGAAATGTGATGCTACAGAAGAATGCTGAAGATTAGACGGGTAGATCACATGACTAATGAGGAGGTGTTGAATAGGATTGGGGAGAAGAGAAGTCTGTGGCACAACTTGACTTGAAAAAGGGATCGGTTGGTAGGACATGTTCTGAGACAACAAGAAATCATCAATTTGGTATTGGAGGGCAGCGTGGAGGGTAAAAATCGTAGAGGGAGACCAAGAGATAAATACACCAAGCCGATTCAGAAGGATGTAGGTTGCAGTAGGTACTGGGAGATGAAGAAGCTTGCACGGGATAGAGTAGCATGGAGAGCTGCATGAAACCAGTCTCAGGACTGAAGACCACGACAACAACAACAACAACGGGAGGCTGCACGTGGTTCTGCTCCTGTAACCTGAATGTGTAGGCCGAATGTACGACGTGAGTAGGAACAGGTGAGGTAAGATTCTCGGTACTGCTCTTAGAAATGGTTTTACTATATCACAATATTAACTGAATACATAACTTTGCACTGAGGTGCGAAGCCTTAGACCCGTCGTAAGTAAAGCGAAGCTGAAGCGAAGTTTCCCAGCCGTCTGCTCTTGATCAAATGGGCAGAATCTGCAGCGGAGCTCGTAGGTCTCAACAGCGCCTGCTAGAGGGCGCTGTCGTCTGTGTCTGGTAGTGCCAACTTATGAACTTGTACCTGTGCCGTGGCATCGTTGCTATCGATACCACAGTTTTAAAAACAATAGTGTTTACAGAAAATTGTTTCATTCTAATGGTTAGTTAGGCGCTAGTTCTGATGTATTCGAGAGGGGGGGGGGGGGGGGGGAGGAGAGGAACCAGTCAGCATCTGATTTCCCTCGGTGGTAATGGCCTCAGAAAAGTGGGGAACGGCTAGCGTAGAACGATTGCGCGCCACAGTCTCTCGTTGGTGGGCAGATAGCAGGCGTTGCAGGCTGCGAATCCGCCGCCTCGGAGTAGCACTGTGTGGCCACAATGCGTCCCGAGTGGGCACCCAATTAGGAATAGCCTGGCGGGCCCACGCCCAGCTGGCTCGAGCGCCGAGTCCGCGGGTAGCAAGCGCCGGACCGCTGCCTGCTTGCACTGTGTGGCATAGGCCTGTGACGCCGCCTACCTGTTTGTGCGGCCGCATATGTGCACCGCCCTTGTGCGTAGGCCTCCGCGTAAACACGCAAGCGTGCCTGCACACGCATGTGGCCGCGCCGCCCTTAATTAGGCCCGACTGGCGCCGGCCGTGCTCTTGGTGTGGTGGGCGCGGCGAGTGGATAGGGTGGGGGGGGGGGGAGGTCTGCTATCCGAGGCGCTCGCGAAATGTCACCAGCCGTTGGCCAGCGCCGTCGCAGCCCGGCCAAGTCTGTGCCGGCCAAAGAAAACGCTGCACCTCTCTGGGCTACTTCCCGTCTTCCCTCCAGGAAGACGGGAGTATCTTCAAGCCGTTGGCCAAGCGGTGCTGACGATGTGCGGCACACACAGTAAGCGACGAACGCTCGCATAAGGTATCACTGCAACATTCGGTTGAATCAGTCTTTCTGACGCAAAGTTAGGGCAGATACTACCGGAGAGACAGGTGTCGTCATTATCTCTCCTCACATATTAGATAACTATCATCATCCCCTAGCAGCAATAACATACCGAGCACCTCAAGCGTCTTGGCTGTTCCTCTGCATAACATTAACCTTACTCCATCTCCATTTCACCCATACCATTGTGAAAGAAACAACGCTGTAAGGTGCACCTTATCCAAAATCACCCTGCTTTCAATAAGAGATTAGCCTTTTCCGTATATCGTAGCCGTTTTCTTTATGTCGAACAGGGAACGAGTATCTCTGTCATATTTCTGCTTCTGTTTTGTTCCTTGCATTCCATCTGCTAATCTTACCCTGTTTATTTTTCGCTCAAACTGAACAGGCAACTTTTTCTCCACGTTCGATTCCTTCTGTACTGCACTAATACGTTTCTTCTGGATGTCACTACTCATATACGATAAGAACGCAATGAGGAAATTGGTTAATGTTAATCACACTGACATTTCTTCAGTTCCACGTATTAACGAACATATTGTCGTAACTACTACTATCGTTGTATATGGGGCGATCAAGGGGTTTAAGTTTTAGGGCGTTACTGCAGCGTATCTGGAACGTAGTTCTACTCCGATGAGGATATATAAGCGCCGACATGAAGACAAGGGATTAATGCGGCATTCCTGTCTTTCCGACATGCGTGCGGTAAATGCGGAAATGTGAACTACTGCGATGTTATTATCAAACGCATCGAAAGAGGACTATCGTGATTTTATAATCATGGGGCAGAATCGAAAACCACCATTATGGAATAGTGCGCAAAGTTCCGTGCCATCTGCTTGAAAGGTGATCCTCACACTGTTCTTCGATTACCGGGGCCCGTCACTTATTGATATCAAGGAACGTCGTGTCGCCAACACAGGGGAACGGTACTGAGCAACACTATCCCATAACCAAGTGCTTAAAGCTTCTACGTCATCAGCCACCGTAAAAAAAAAAAAAAAAAAAAAAAAAAAGGCAGCAGCAAACATGCATCGTAAACAACCGAACCTTGTGGGAGTATGATGTGCCAACTAGAAATGTTCAAGTAAATGTTTTATGTCTCAGAATGCATTTTGCTCCTGTCTTTTTTACTTTTGACGATGGCTGACTATGTATAAGCTTTAAGCACTTGATGACGGGATAAAGCAAACCCCCAACATGTTTGGTAAATGTACCACACATTTGACAACTGGTGAGTTCTTCTTCCGTGTTAGAATGAAGAAAGAATACAAGATTCATGCGGTATATGCGTAGTAGAGAGTTGCCCTTTTTTTATTGGAGCAGTTCGGAAGCCTGCAATTTCGGGTTCTGGACACTTATGCGGCCTTAATTTGTTGCTAATTCTTGTACATAAGGTCGATAGCCGCAGAATGAAGCAGTTGCTCACTTGTTGTTATGAAATCTGGAACAGTGACGCAAGAAATTCATGATGTAATTTGGGAGAACGGGCTGGCAATAAGCGTTGCTCGATTCTGACGATGTAAAGAAAGTAAGATATTTTCGAAACACCCCCGAAATTTTCTTATTCAAATGCAAGCTGTGTCTGGAAATTCACGGCTGATTAAATTCTGTATCGCCCTGAAGTGAGCACGTTGCGCGAAAATTATCTTGTACGAGCCTAGAAAAAGCGCCGAGTGTAGCAAAATATTTCAACTTTATCGGGCCGTAGAAGAAAATGAAACACAATATCTCGCGGAATTGCAAAACTCATTAGGGAAGCGCGCAACACTTAGGCAGAATGGAACGCTGATGAGGCACCATCGATTTTCGACGGGTCTGCGGGCCGGTGAAGCCAAGGCGCCAGTGGCTAATTCCCTCCTCTTGTAACTTTTCCCCGCGCTTACGTCCCTTCGTCCCTTTCTATCCTGCTTCCTCATTCGCTATGTCTCTTCCTCTTATTTACCTCTCAATTTGCAGCCGCATGCTGGGTATAAAGAATGGTGCAGATAACGATGGAAGAGGGAGAACAAGAGGACGATAATGATAAGGCATGGCGAATGGAAAGACAAGTTTCCTTTCTCCACTGAACGTTTGGTTCGTCACCTCTTCAGTATTTAGCAAATAAGCAGCTCCAATTTGTGATGGTGGCTATGCGATGCTGGAACAAATCTCTTGAATTTTATTTTAATGCTTCCAAGTATGCGCTTACTTTATCATTACTGGTGTCCATATCTATTCTCTCTCTCTCTCTCTCTCTCTCTCTCTCTCTCTCTCTCTCTCTCACACACACACACACACACACACACACACATATACAGGATGTTCCAGGAATGGTGCAACATATTTCGAGGTATTGTAGAGGATGTCTTGAGGAACAAATCGAGGATAAGAGCGTGTTTCCGGAAACGTCATCCAGCGATGCAACAGTGTGTCGAAGTAATAGGTTTCGGCGCCTGCCACTAGGCTACCCCTTCAGCAGCAAGTGTTACTTCGCTCGCTGATAGACTGTAGGCGGAATGTCTCATAATGTTGTTTGTTATTCAGTGATTGCAACTGATTGCCACAATCGATAGTGGAGAAGGTGGACCTAGTTGCTGCCGAGAAAGGTCTTATCTCCTATGAAAGCGATGTTCTATTGCCCTAGTGGATAACAGTTTTGGATACCAGTTTCCATCTGCAATTAATTTTTCTCCTAAAATCTCAAATGCTTTTCGGTATACAGGAGAAAAATAAACTGCTGATGGAAGCTTTTGTCCGAAATTGTTATCTACTAACGCAACAGAGCATCACATTCATAGGAAATAAGGTCTGTCTATGCAGTAGTTGGATTCATTTCCTCCACTGACGATCTTGAAAATCAGTCGCGATCACTGAATAACAAACAACAGTGCGAGACGTTTCGCCTATGGTCCGTCAGCGCATAAAGTCACACTTGCTGATGAAGGGGTGGCCTAGTGGCAGGCGCTGGAGCCTATATTTTCAATGCTCTGTAGTGTCGTTCGGTGGAGCTTCCTGACATGGGCTCCTAGCATCGATTTGTTCCTCAAGACACCCTGTGCAATCCCTCGAAGATTGTTGCAACCTTTCTGGAATACCCTGTGTGTGTACATGTAGGGTGATTCCCCAATGCTGTTATAAACATTCAAGGATGATTGAGAAGCGTAAATGTATCAATCTGACGTAAGGGACCCCTGTCGGGAAACAACAGATTCAAAAGCTACAAGCGCAAATAGTTCTAATACCTCTGACAGAAGAATTTTTTCATTTGCAAGCTGTTTGCTTTCCACATTTTGGGAGGAAGTAGTGTGAACCAAAAGAAGAAAACATGTCCAGTAAACATAGGACCTAAAGGTGAAGTGTCAAGAGCTATTAGAACGTATTCATTTTTGCTGATGGGAAACACTTCTACTGAACAAGTCCTTATAGCTCTCAGGGTATACATTTTAGAGTCAATGTTCAACAGCTAATTTTTTCTTGGTTTGGTCCATACGATCTCGTCCCAAAATATGGAGAGCAAATAGCTTGCTGTAGAGGAGATCCAAAGGCAGATATATAAGAAAGATATTCGCTTATAACTTTCGATTCCGCCGTTTCTGGACTAGGGCCACTTACCTCAGGTTGATACATTCACCCTTTTCCATCACCAAAAAAAATTGTCAAACGTGTGTGTATTCCTAAGAGACTAAACAGCTGAGGTCATCGGTCCATAGACTTACACACTACTTAAACTAAGTTATGCTAAGAACAACACACACACCCATGCCCGAGAGAGGACTTGAATCTCCGGCGGAAGCGGCCGCGCAGTCCGTGATATGGCGCCTCTAACCGCGCGGCCACCCCGCGCGGGGTTCCACCATCCCTGGAAGTTTGTAACATCTTCTCGGAATCGCCCTGTATAACATGCCCGAGTAGCCGCGAGTACAGCCGACACGGTAGCAAACTCCTGATCGAATTCGCTCGGCGGATCAACAACGGAGACCGGCGTGCCGAACAACCTGGATTGGTTTTTAGGCGGTTTCCCACATCCGACTATGTAAATACCGATCTGGTACCCACTTCCCTCCTTAGATACACGCTACGAAAACATTTAGAAAACGTTAACAGTCTAGTGATCTGTACTAGACGCAGATAGACTGCGTACACGCAGGGAAGGGTGACAGTGTCAGGAACGGCATACAGACACCAAATGCCACTGACGCTGCCAAAACCAAAGTATAACAGTGCCGACCCCATAGGGAAACTAGGAAAGAAAGAAGAAGAAGAAGAAGAGGTGTATTTACAACTTCTTAGGGAGATAAGTTTTCATTTCGGGTATTCGTACCTCAGTTGCTAATGGTTTGCTCATTGATTGTCTTTTTTTTAAGCTGGAGTTTTGGACTAGTGCCTGAGATTACGTAATTAAATGTTTCAACTATGATTGTGATTTGTTGCCCAATTGTACTTTTGTAGTACTGAATCGTTTTACAGGGCCCCCTTTGTCTAGACTTGCTTGAACACGAGTTTCCAGTATTGTTGAAGGAGGCTCCTATGGCCTCAAGAATGGTTATATTCTTCCAGCATCACGGAGTTCCTACATGTTGTAGTCGTCTTCTAACCTAACATTCGCCGAAAGATAGATATTCAGAAATGCTTACCTTTCTTGGTCACCATGATCCACGCATGGCCTAACCTCTTTAGATTTTTGCCTGTGGGGATGGTTGAAAGGCAAAGTCTACAAGAAAAAGACTGAACGCACGAGACGAATTGAACAAATTATGAATAGTGCGGCCTTATAAAAGATCTCCAGACGACCTCGGAAGAGAGAATTCCAACGTGCATTGCGTCGGAAGTGGAATTTTTGTTTTGATTGCATTCGAAGAACTGTGCCTCTGCAAGCAATAAAAACTGGACGTATGTTATTGGGAAACTTTTATTCGAATTAATTTATACTACTGCATTAAATGTTTACTATTCGTCCTGGAACACTCCTGCATATAGTTGCAACAAATGACATGATATTTTTGTTTCTATTTATCACATTCACGATGCATCTCAGATAGTCATTTTAATAAATAGAAACTTTTAAAAACAGTTCATTTATCTATTTTCGGCCATTATATACAGTCCAGTCACATTAATGTGATCATAGCCCATGTTCGACTTCTACGTGCAAAAACCTTTACACACATCAGTTGGCAGCACTTACAAGGATGACATCGGAAATTCACTGAGGCTTTTTGCAGATGATGCTGTGGTGTATCGAGAGGTTGTAACAATGGAAAATTGTACAAAAATGCAGGAGTATCTGCAGCGAATTGACGCATGGTGCAGGGAATGGCAATTGAATCTCAATGTAGACAAGTGTAATGTGCTGCGAATACATAGAAAGATAGTACCCTTATCATTTAGCTACAATATAGCAGGTCAGCAGCTGGAAGCAGCTAATTCTATAAATTATCTGGGAGTACGCATTAGGAGTGATTTAAAATGGAATGATCATATAAAGTTGATCGTCGGTAAAGCAGATGCCAGACTCAGATTCATTGGAAGAATCCTAAGGAAATGCAGTTCGAAAATAAAGGAAGTAGGTTACAGTACGCTTGTTCGCCCACTGCTTGAATGCTGCTCAGCAGTGTGGGATCCGTACCAGATAGGGTTGATAGAAGAGATAGAGAAGATCCAAGGGAGAGCAGCGCGCTTCGTTACAGGATCATTTAGTAATCGCGAAAGCGTTACGGAGATGATAGATAAACTCCAGTGGAAGACTCTGCAGGAGAGACGCTCAGTAGCTCGGTACGGGCTTTTGTTAAAGTTTCGAGAACATACCTTCACCGAAGAGTCAAGCAGTATATTGCTCCCTCCTACACATATCTCGCGAAGAAACCATGAGGAAAAAATCAGAGAGATTAGAGCTCACACAGAGGCATACCGACAATCCTTCTTTCGGCGAACAATACGAGACTGGAATAGAAGGGAGAACCGATAGAGGTACTCAGGGTACCCTCCGCCACTTACCGTCAGGTGGTTTGCGGAGTATGGATGTAGATGTAGACGTAGATGCAAAAGGGAAGTTACGAGTATATAAAGTGTGTCGGAGGACGCGGGAAACAGTGCGGTCTTTATCGTAATGAGGAAATGTAGCGATTTATCGGACGTCCAAAATGGCATGATCATTGGCTTTCGGGCCAAGGGTGGAAGCATTTCCGAAACAGCTAAGTTTGAAAATTGCTCGCATGCTGCTGTAGATAAAGTAAACCGTGCATGCAAAAGTGACGCTATCGAAAAGCGGCGCCGATGTAACTGTGGTGCACCACGGCCAAAGATGACATGGGTGATCGACTCGCTGTACGGGCGAACAGACGTGCAACTCTTGAGCAACTGCCCGCTCACATGACTCAAGGGGGCTAACGAAAACGTCTCCTCAACGACTGTTGCTGCCTATGGGCCTACGCAGCAGATTAGTGGTTCATGCACCAGTGCTGGCTGCTGCTCATCGCGATGGAAAGTTGCACGCGAGTACCGCAACTGGGCGTCCATTCATTGGCGACAGGTGGCCTTTTCAATTACATCACGTTTTATGTTCCATTGGACAAGTGGCTGTTGACATATATTCCGTGAAACGTCTGAAAGCAAACATCTGCACAATCGTCGGAAGTTTTTTTAATCGTATGGCTAGGGCCCCCCGTCGGGCAGACCGTTCGCCGGGTGCCGGTCTTTCAATCTGACGCCACTTCGGCGACCTGCAGTCGCTGAGGATAATAGGATGGCCGGCCGGAGTGGCCGAGCGGTTCTAGGCGCATCAGTCTGCGCTACGGTTGCAGGTTCGAATCCTGCCTCGGGCATGGATGTGTGTGATGTCCTTAGGTTAGTTAGGTTTAAGTAGTTCTAAGTTCTATGGGACTGATGACCTCAGATGTTAAGTCCCATAGTGCTCAGAGCCATTTGAGCCATTTGATGATAGGATGATGATGGGGACAGCACAACACCCAGTCCCTGGGCGGAGAAAATTTGCCGACCCAGCCAGGAATCTAACTCGGGCCCAGAGGATTCACAATCCGTCAGGCTGACCATTCAGCTACCGGTGGCGGACATCGTCGGAAGTGTCCATGCCGGAATAGAGAGCGTTATGGTCTGCGGTATGTTTTCATCATTCTGGAAGACACACTGGATCAACACAAATATGCATCTATCGTTGGTGACCATGTCCACCCCTACACACAGTTTGTTTATCCTTTGCACGATGGCATCTTCCAGCAGGACAATGCAACGTGACACACAGCTTGCGGTGTACGTGCGTTGCTAGAGGAGCACCAGGGTGAGTTTACCTTAACCCTGTGGTCACCAAACTCCCCAGATTTAAACACAGTCGAGACCACTTCGAGGGCTGTTCGCACTGTGGGTCCCCAAGCGGCAAAACCACTGCAGCTCACCATGGCACTACAGTCGGCATGGCTTCACATTCTTGTCGGTACCTTCCGTAACCTCACTGACTCTCTTACCGCACGTCCCGCAGCGGTCGTCGCTGCAGAATGTGGTTATTCAGGCTTTTGATTGGTTGTCACATTAATGTGACTGAACAGTGTAAAAACATTGATAGCAGCTGCCTGTTAAAGTCTGGAAGAGTGAGTTTAATAGATAATTACACCAGTTTTTATCGGAGAACTGTAAACCCGTCGCTAATATGTCATTAGCTAGAGAAAGGACTCACTTTGTAGTACTGAAAACGAATTTCGAGTATACCTCTTCCTACAGGTGCGTTCTAGTAAAGCTCACTTTGTTAGCTGTGAAGATTTTTCAGCGAAATCTCTTAAAATCGAAGCGTCTGTAGATGTTTCTACTTCCCACAAGTCAACATTTTTCGCTGAAATAAAGCCTTTCAGTGCAATCGAGGAGAAAAATAATCTTGCAGGCAGAGCGCTGAAATACACACGCTGCTGAGTGAGGATAAATTATTTGCTATAGCATAATTACTCAGTGTGGAAATAATTCAGTTTTTCAGAAAATGTTTGTTTTGGTTTTCTACTCTTTGTTGTTCAAACAGTGAATTGTCTGCTTTACCTTTATTGTTCAGCGAGGGACTCGTTTCACATTTTTGGAAAATAAACGCCAGAAAATTTACATTTTCGCTAAAAGTTTGATGAATATTTGTTTTAATTGATTTTAATAACATTCTGTTAGAACTAACAGGTATATGGCAGCACGAGAGAGCGCTCAGTCTGTTATTGCATTTTTTTAAATTGTAATAATTTAATGTTTGAGATATCGAATAGAATGCAAATTTGTTTTTTTTTCTTTTTCACAGGTAAGTTGACCACGCCTGGAGCATCATATGACAGAGACTAAAACTGGAACTGAATTTATCGTTTATAGGTGAGTTAGCGCTTCAACGTTTACAACGAAAGATTTCTACATATTTATTGCCGATATATTTCAGTTAGCTTGAGTGCATACTGTTTGTTTATCCAAAAAAACCAGTTTTCTTTCTCTTTTAAATCATATCTGGCACAGACTTAGGTTTTCTGCCTTAGTAAATCCTATCTGTTTTCCCTTCGTCATTTCCCTTCGTCATTTCTCTTATTCTAGACAGGTGCGGATTCAGTGTCAGTTGACAAAAGTGTGTGCAAAATGTTTAATATAGTAATAATAGTAATTATTGCTTGATTACCATAAAACTTAAAATATCTTAGTTTGATGATAATAACTTGCTTACTAACGTGAATAGTTCATTGCATTAGCAGAGCGTCCAGAAATATTTCACTAAGCACTACGATAGCACGTCTGTGCTATGGCGCTCGGCTCGGAGGTAAACCGGTTCGACTCATGGCGGTGGACGAAATTTTCACTGCCAGTATTTGGCCAGCAAGGGTAGGAGGATTGGTAGCGTCTAGTTCCTGATCACCGGCCTTTGCGCCATTGTCCTGGGTTATTCGTAAATTCGAAAGCGTGCAGTAGCGTCTCATGAAGTCAGGGCATATAACATCGTTGATTGTGATCGGTCAGTTGGATAGGGACGCCAAGCTTGCCGCTGTTCGAGAGCAATAGACTAAATGCCGGCACCGGGTTACATACTTTCCCTTTTCCTCACTATCACTCAAGACAAAAGTAACACCACATTATACACACATCCATTACACTCTCCTACACTCCGAAAACGCACATAAGATGCAACCCTCACACATTGTCAAGGGGAAAGAATATTGTACGCGGCCGACGGAAACCCTTTCCGACTCGTCGGACGAACTTACCATCATGTCTCAGAGCGAAATTTAACAGAAATTAATGTACAACACTTCGAGGGGTGCGTCATTTATAAACCGTGTAAGAGAAAGTAAAAGTTAGAAATTACGGGAGTATTTCGTTCCGGAAACATCACTAATCAATTTGTACTAATTACGGGGGCATGCAGAAAACTAGTGCCTCCGAATTTTTATGCTAACTCTTACGGCTTTTTAAATAAAACAACCGTTACTAACATTCTACAACCCTATTCTTCATGGCTGCATCTTTATTTCTCAACATAGTCACGCTGACGACGATCGTATTTCTCCCAACGATACACCAGTTTATTGATATCCTCAGTGTAGAATGATAGACCTTGTTGGCGGTGGCAAAACGTCACCTCTCCTTCCAACACTTCATCACCATCAAAGTGAAGTTCTCGTAGTAGTGCCTTAAGTTCCGGAAAGAGATAAGACTCGGGTGGGGCTAAGTCGGGAGTGTATGGAGGATGTGCGGACGTACTCTTCCAATTCGAAACTCAATTACAGCACGCAGTTTCTCACGCAGCGACGTAGTTACGTTACATACCGGGAGAGGGCTGTAAATATGAAGACTAAAGACGTGGAATATTGACAACACTTGTTAAACGTAAGTCACTCCAAAAATTTGAAGACATTAATTTTCAGCACGCCCTCGTACAAAGTGTTGTTTCTTACTATAAAAGATCACCAACTTGACCTCATATTTTAATCAAGAAAAAGCACGCGTTCTCGATATCAGCCCCAGAAGTGAACCCCTCACGAAAATGTGGGCCAAAATTCTGATAGTGTGCCATATGATCTTCTGAATGCCCAGCTTTTAAATATGTGTGTTCATCGGTTGTCAGTGTCTCCGAACCACTGCAGCCACATAATGATCGAGCGCGAATTACTGTACAGTGCAGTGAGTAAAAGGTTTGTGAAATACTGTTCTGACAGCGATAAAATGCTTTTTTCATTGTGTAGCGCGATTTCTAATCTGCAGCTGATGCCAGAGGTCTCTTTGCTGTGAATGTATTTATGTTTCGATTCATCAATGCAGTATAAATGAATAAAATGAATGACAGTGTCATTAGAGAAGTAGCGCACCCCTAGATAATTAGTTAATAATTAGCTGTTGTGCTTTTCTTTTAATTTTAAAGCTGTCACTGTTAAAATAACGTACATTTGCAGGAGATGCGCTATTTTGCAACGTGATTGACACCACTAAATTGTAAATCGAAAATCATTAACTACTTTTCATAACAATTCTTCAGTTTCTTAGGTTTATTTATTTTGATTCTGAGGCATATACGTGTATATAAATGCAGAATATCAACACGAGAATGTTTTTGAAGTAATATTCAACGTATATGCGCATGTGGATGACACAATACTGTACATAAATTACAGACAATACTGTACATACTCACATTACTTAACTATTTTTCACATAGACTAACATGTGTTCTCGAACAACATTTGAAAACGCGTTGGGTAGATGTGTCCACCACCCCCTACTCTTTCTCACCTTTAACATCATGAGAATAAGGGGACTCTGGTTGTAACATCGCTGTCCTGTATTTCGCGCTTCGGCATTATGCGGCTGCAGCAGGGCGTAGTAATTGACAAAAAACCGGCGCGGGTGTAATTTTAAAAGCTGTACATTCAGAAGGTCATAACTCCGTACTGTCAGAATTACTGACGAAATTTTCGCTCAACACCTGTTGCTGCGATTGGTATTCTGCAAGTGTGCTTTATTCTTTTTGAAATATAAGGTCAAATTGGCGACATTTCCTTGTTAGTGGAATGGGCTGTTGCCTCTGCAGAAATGGTAAAAAAAAAAAAAAATACAGGGTGTCCCATTTCTTCTAAGTAACAACAATGTAGCGGTACTCTCTTCATCGTTCAGTTGAAAACGGTTGACTTAATGATCTGTGTGCATTTTATTTGTGTTTCCGTCTGTCTGTTACAAGCTCGGGCAAGTGGAGAAGTCACCTTACACCGGCTAACTACACTGTGTGCTGGTACAACAGAGTCAAAGTCAGTTTTGGGAATCAGGTTTAATAACGTCATGTTTAAGTGAATGGTATGTGCATGGTGAATGTAGGGTGCTACATAAAAAAAGACTTGCTGCTGTTTATATACAGTAGTCGTAATGAACGTTACCAGACAGGCAATCATGCTCGTTAATGCCAGTTCCCCTGGTAGCTAAAAAGTGACTCTACAGTTACAAAAGGGAGCAACGACGAAGGTTCAGTTTATTGTAACGACTGACACCGGTGAAAACAATGAACTTTTTTTACGAAGCTGCAAACAGATAATCAAAAATGGGAGTGAGTGACAAAAATCGGACTGAGTGTAACAGGTCCCACGTTTCCTTCACAGTACCGACAGGCGTATAACCCTTTGAGTCCAAACAATATGAAAAAATGTAGTTTTAAAAATTTTCTCATAATTGCCCTTTATTATCACAGCAATCAACAAATACTAGAAGAACTTCACAGAAGGTAATCAATCAGCTGTTTCAACGAGGTGGTTTCACTTCGCAACCACTTGGACAGACAGTTTTCAACCACCCAACATTTTATGTGATATGTTTGAAGGCAAATCCACATTTTTCCTTGAAAAAATCCCACATCTCGAAACTTCCGCGAATTCATAACGCCTAAAACAAGTTAAAGTCCTAAATAACAAGCAAAAATGCACCTAAAGATTAATAAACTTACTTTCTATCCAAGTGGATTCATTCCTGTAATACTCATGAAAGCAGCAGTACTAACTCAAGTTTACCTTACGTCAACCTAGATATAGTTACTTCTACTGTCATTAATCTCATCAACGTAGCCACTATAAAAATTTTTATGTCATAATATCCTACAATCACGTAGCATAGTCTCCGCGCCGACTATTGATTTCAACGCAGTAAGTGACTGCTAAGACGCACTACGTTCGTAGAAGTACCCCAGTGTACCACTAGAAGTCTCCGCCTTGCAGTACCATTGGTGGTTTCATACGAAAGGAACTGATACTTTAAAAAAATATGTAATTAAATGTTGGTTTCAGGCAGAAACCAGTGGCACTCAAAGGGCAAAATACAGGTTGTTAGAACCACATATCCAGTGAGGGCTGGACACTCGAGCTTTCAGTGTACGCCGTTGTTGCGTGTCTGGAGTCCAGTGTAGTCTTAACTTTGAGACAAGGCAACGATTTACCCCAAGTTTTAAGAAAAAGACACATTTACCGCAGCAGCGATTGTTTCGTGGCACAGAGTCAATTCCGGGGCAAACTCCGAACCCGTTTACTCTGCCGCAGTTTTAATATATTTCTGCTTCGGCATAAGTCTTCTCTGCCGGTACAGTAGGTGCCTCGTTCTATTCCCGCGGCTTGATTTATGCGGCTGCTATCATTTGGGTCGCGACCTTCCATAGTAATGCTTCCCAGCTGAGGTCACCTCCAGGGACTGCTTCCCAATTTTAATAATAAATTCCATGTCGTGATTCGTTTCCATCGCTCATCGGATGTCGCCCCATTGATCTCGGTGCCGCCCAGTCTCATCTCACCTCCCTCTCCTACACCACCAGCACGACCTCCCGTCTCCCCCGTTCACCGAGAACGATCTCTGAAGATTGTCATCTGTATGAACGAATTTCGGTTTCCTGTCTAGTCTCCTTCCTTGTGTGTCCGATACCAGCGTAAGAAGAAGCGATTTACTGCGCAGTTAATTTGGTACATAATTGTTGTTGCTGTTAGGAGTGTAGTGGAGTATAAGCAATATCTACCCAATAATTTCATTCAATACAGCAATGCAGATACTTTTCTTCTATTGTTTTCAGGAAATCAAGAAAGTGGAAAATATATGTGCGCATTTCAGATCTACTTTCTAGGTTTTGAACGAAGGAAACTGTACAAAGAAGAGAGAAAGAGAGAGAGAGAGAGAGAGAGAGAGAGAGAGAGAGAGAGAGAGAGATTTTACTGATATCGAAAATTTGTGAGAAGTAGTCATACACTGAAATAATGGGAGCCTAACAAGTAAAAAGATCAAATAACATTCTATGAACCAAGGAAATTAGACAAGCAGTGTTTATCAAATACTTGTAAGACTTATATTGGGATATTGTTCGATTGGGGTGATATCAAATGACTTTCGACCAAACATAAAAATTGGTATTATCTAAAGGGAAGCAGGAAGGGTCACAGACCGGTTTGACTCAGGAAATAAAGGTACAGAAGTGTTGAAAAATCTGGAACATCAAACACTTAAGAAAGGGAGTATCGCCAAGTTTTAATTTATTACAAAGTGTAGTTTGTGGTTTTGTAGACACTACAGTTTTCACACAACGGCTACGTTCGTGAATAACCAGTGAAATATTTTCTGTATAGCGTAACATAACGTTACCGGTCTGCATCACTTAACACTCCTCACAGCGTTTGTTGTTCAATTCGTCAGACAACGCGATACATCTCGCTGACTTCCACATCAAAATAGTAACAGCGAATACCACTGAATGTAAACTAAGGCCTGCCCTCCCCCGTACTACCCTGAACACCTCAATAGCGACGCCGTGAACGGAACAGCGCACAAAATTGTAGCTACAGCGTTCCTTGGTTAATTTAGTTTAATAAAAGCTTTTATCATTAAATAACGCTTGTGTCTGTGTATATACGCGCCTGAAGATCTGCAGAACGCACACGAAACGCATAGCCTTATGTTAAACGGAAATAAAATATAAATGTGGCTGGTAACTGTATAACACAAACAATTATTTGACACAGTCGCGGCCTCAACATTTCGCCACTAAGACCGCATGTTATGAAGACCATGAACTCTGCTACGTAACCTTTCATCTTTTTTACAACTTTTCAGCTCTAGTGTCATGTTTCTGTCTAAAATAGCTGTTCCAAATAAAGTCTGTAATGGGGAAGTACCTCTCATTCTGTGATGTTTGCACTGTGCTTACTTACTTCCTGGAAGCTACAGGAAGCTGAACGTGCCTCAGATACAAAGAATTATGATTTACAGTAAAATGTCATCACCATCTTCTATTTTACCTCTTATATGTTTCTAAAATTTGCTTTGTTTAGCCTTGTTCGTAATACTTCACAACTTTTAACTAATATTGTGATTAACTGTAATTGTAAATTACTGCTGAACCAAACCTTAAGTTTAAATTTAAAACTGTAACTTTAGTAATTGGTTGAAACTGGATAGTTTGCGGCACACTGTGTTCCATCGGTGCATACTCATCACTATTGTTGAGTCGGCGTAACTTAATCCCTGACAGCTGGCATCCCAGATACCAGTCTTCAAGTATGAAGTGCAAACAGCTGCAGGCAAAAACAATAGCCGTCTATAGAGCTCCGACAACACTGATACGTTGCTATAGAGACGTTTACAAAATCGCCTAACATGGGTGGTTCGAGTAGATGCGCGAAGCTATTGCACCCAGCTCACTGTAACTGCCAACGATCTTCTTACAGCGACTTGATTATGGTTCCCATCTTAAATTAATAACAGACGTAACACTGCATTTTCGCACTGTTTAGGTCTCATGAAAACAAATACGGCCGGCCCGGGTGGACGAGCGGTTCTAGGCGCTGCAGTCTGGAATCGCGTCACCGTTACGGTCGCAGGTTCGAATCCTGCCTCGGGCATGGATGTGTGTGATGTCCTTAGGTTAGTTAGATTTAGGTAGTTCTAAGTTCTAGGGGACTGATGACCTCGGAAGTTAAGCCCCATAGCGCTCAGGGCCAATTTTTTGAAAACAAATACGTCAGAAGTTGTCTCCCAGTGACCATATCGCTTCATATTGTCTAAAGGGTTCTTTTTCAGTCACCGTTAGTGTCTCGTGCTGCATTCTTACGCCAGAGAGACAACGAAACGCTGAGTGTAGCATTATGGAGGAAGGTATGGAAAATGGACAACTGCAAAATTGGTGCGTACATGGTGGGGAAGTTGGTGGAGTTAAACACTTATTTTCGTAACGCAGTGTTCTGCCCATGACTGACTTGTACTTCTGCAGCCGATGCTGCTGAAGCAGTGACACCGAAGAAGATAACGTTGTTGGTACAGCTCTGCGATCACCAGAAGCTCGGCGTTGGTTGCCTGTAATGGCAACCGTGCCCCGAGGAGCAGCTGCTAGAGACAACGAACTGCGATTACAGTGTGGAGAGAAAAAAGGGGCAACGTAATTACGTGCAGCAACCGGAAAATATTAGAGCACTCAATGCATGTAATTATTTGAACACAGGTCCGTAACGGGTTTGCTATTACGAGGTCTGGGGCTGCGGTCTGATGATGCGTAGTGGAGAGGGTAACCGCCGTAATGACTCAAATGAAAAATGCTTGTTCCTGCATCTGTCGTGTAATGGCCCTCACAAGCAGTATTCGGCAAAGGAAAAATTAGCCCCAGCTTTGTGTCTTGACCACTAACATGCGTTTTCGGCTACTGTCTGACCTCCCGAGATTTCTGGCTATGTGAATCTGGCCAACTTGTACTCCGTAATAAGAGAAAATTGCAACTCTGCAGAGCCTGCTCTTCTCAGGTTAGTAATGCGGTAAGGTGCATAATCTCAGCGAAGGCGCTAGTTATTAAAAGTGGAACCGTTCCTAGTCTCTGTGTAGGTATTCAAGTACGGAATATCTTGGAGTTTACTAAAACCTTCTCTTGGTTTCAGCCACGTCAGTTAGCCACGTTTCCCAAAAAATTTCACCGAGTCGCCATTGTTAATTAGTTTTGTAGCTTACTACTTCGTCTTTATACATATTGAACAAGAATTCCAGCGAGATGATGTCGAATGTTGTTCAGGGACATTTTCGTAGTATTTTGGTACAGGGGTAGGGTTGTCACTGGTAGCTCAGTGGAGATTAATTGCATTTGGCTTAATTTCTTACCTGTACCAGTATTTGTATCTATATTGCACTGAAAACGTCTGCACAACATAGTAAATACCAACCTTATGCGCGATGTGTCTTGTTCCATTCACTCGTGCTGCTTGTTACAGACAACTGCGACGACCACTCTTCGCCCTATAGGTTTCTTTCTGTACTGCTCGGTTTGCGACAGTTTTAATTTTAAGTTAGCAGTGATAGACAGCGGTATTGATAGGATTACTGATGACGTGTTAGTCGATACGCGTTTTATGTATGGGTTCTCTGGCTGCAATGGAAAGCGCCACAATGCAGCTATGCTGAGGTGTTCCCTCCGCGACGGCAAGAACGTCTCATTACTTTCACATCTGTCTGAGGATTACTGCATTACTCTGCGTTTTGCCGGCCGGAGTGGCCGTGCGGCTCTAGGCGCTACAGTCTGGAACCGACCGACCGCTACTGTCGCAGGTTCGAATCCTGCCTCGGGCATGGATGTGTGTGATGTCCTTAGGTTAGTTAGGTTTAATTATTTCTAAGTTCTAGGCGACTGATGACCTCAGAAGTTAAGTCGCATAGTGCTGAGAGCCATTTGAACCAACTCTGCGTTTTGTGTACTACGGTTTGATACTTGTATATTACAACCTCCTTTCCATGGTGTGAAGATGTTTTCAAAGCAACAAATGTAACAGGTGGGACAAACGGCATAAATCATAATTAAATTATCACTTTGTACTTTGTAACGGGCAGTTGGGTTCACAGGTGTCTTATGCCAGCATTATCACTGAGCAACATCCGAAATTCAGCCGATATCAGTCAGGTTCAACTTGCATGGTCGTACGACCAGCTGACGTCAGTGGTACTCTGGTCTTCTTTCGATAGGATCTCTCTCTCTTCTATTACTCAAGTCCTACTTGATAAGCGTCCCATTCTGATGAACAATATTCATAAAAACATATCAAATACTTTTACAGGGAAAAGATATTTTAAGAAATGAAGATGCAGGGCAAGCAACACAAGAAGAAATGGCTGGTCTGCTCACTCAGATTCCTTCTTGATGTCGAGATGGTACCCTGTCTAATAGTACCTCATTGACCTGGACTCAGTTATCTAGTGCCTTCTGGATCTCTGCCACGTGACCAGACAGAGCTAAAACTAAAGTATCCGACAGGCGTAGCAACAGCAGGCAGAGCAGTTGAATTCTGAGTGCTAAAGTTCCTATAATTTCAGTTATTATAGCTTATCTTGATTGAACCACAGCTATAAGACGCCTAAAATGAAAATCTTCTGAAAAAATTAATCTGCCAGTTGAAAATTTATAGCTGATTTCCAGATTTCTCATCTGACTGCTTCCAGTTACGGTAACTTTCCGCTGCTAAAAGCACCAAAAATTACCAGAGTGTGCAAAATAATGAAATAAAGAATAAATTATTCTCTTAGCTTCACGCAGGAATCGAAAAAACTATACTCTAACAGCCTGATCCCACTTTCACTTTGGCTCGATTTGTAAATAAAACAACGGACTACTATGAACAAACGGATTGTATTTCCTCAATAACATTACATGCTGTGCGCGTCAAGTAATTAAATTTCCTAATCGCCTTTTAAAATATCAATGTTCGCTGAATAGCCCAAACCTGAAGCGAGTACGTCTCGTCAGTCCAAACCGGATACAATGGTAAGACTCACTAATAGAATGTGAGTATCTTTTTGTTTCTGCGAGACACGGTGTGTTGTGGATTGCGTGCCTCTAGGCCCATTGGTCCGAGTCCCCACTGTTTATGTGAGAGGGTGCTGAAAAGTAATGCCTTTGAATTTTTTATTACGTTGCCAATATCGGTTGAGGTATTCCATGTCATACGTAACACTCAGTTGACGTACCCGCTCACTGACGCAAGTTGGAGATCTCTGTGATAGACGGCTCTGAATTGCAGCGTGTAACGTGGCTGTGTGTAATGTAAATATGTCAGTGCGTCAGAAACAGCCTGCTTTAGCTTGTAACCACAGAAAACGTGCCTCCAATTGAAATCCATAGAAAAATGAAGCTGCATACGATTGACATCAGTAATGTCGGAAGTTGGGTTGTTCGTTCTCGTAATCAAGGAAACGGCCATGATAGCCTCAACGTGTGTCACAGAGCTCGAGGTGCACGCCCACGCACGGCAAGTGACGAGACTCATGGGGATCAGATTCAATGAATTTATCAGAGAAGGTAGTTGGATAACACAGACTAAGGTAAATGTGGCGTATCACGAAAACGTTCACAAACCGTCGCAGCAGAACTTCGGTACAGAAAACTGTGTGTGCGGTGGGTGTCTCGAATGCTCACTCCTGATACGAAACTTAGAATATTAAACATCTGTTAACAGTTTCTTTTGCGCTTTGGGCTTGAGGGTGATGGGTTCCTTAACAACATTGTAACAGGTGATGAAAGCTGGTTCACCATTCTGACCCCGAAAATAAGAGACTATCGGTTTAGATCCGTCACAAAGGACCATCGACTATAAGAAAAATCAAGACCATGCCTTCAGCAGGC
The DNA here is from genome assembly GCF_021461385.2 of Schistocerca piceifrons. Lineage (NCBI taxonomy): Eukaryota > Metazoa > Arthropoda > Insecta > Orthoptera > Acrididae > Schistocerca > Schistocerca piceifrons. The sequence continues at coordinate 263,009,802 of NC_060144.1, read as the reverse complement.
ACCGTCATGCTCACAGTGTTCTGGGCTGCTCAAGGTGCAGTGCATTTGGAATTCACGCCGAAAGGCACCACCATAAACTCTGCAAGGCTCTGCGGGCGCTCCGGAAAAATGAAATTCGATGAGTTCGCCCACGAATGGAGCATCTTCTCCACCAGAGTATCAATGCCAGTCCACCCACGACTGCTGCGACATCTGCAGCAACCCGACGCCTTGGGTTCACCGTCATCGATCATCCACAATACTGGCCCCATCCAGAACTTAAAGAACACACTGCCATTTAATGAAGAGATGCAAGCGGAGGCGAAGTTGTAGTTCCCTCAAAGAAGTGAAACATTAAACAGTGACGGTATCAATGAACTTGTCTCTCGTTGCTAGAAATGTGTTCGTCACTAAGGTGACTATGTTGAGAAACAAATATGTAGGCATGAAGAATAAAGATGAAATATGTTAATAACGTGGTATGTGTTTAAAAAGCTTTGAGAGTTTTCACATAAAGAAATCAGGATCAATACTTTTCAGCACGCCCTTGTACATCATTCCTCCAGATACTGGATTCCCCAGACCCAGAATCTGGATTGTGAGCCCGAGTTTCTTTGTCGATTACGTAGAAAAATAATTCAAAACATCGTTAATACAAGGATTTTTTCCCTCCTGTCGCCCTTCTCCCATCACTCAGCAAAGTTTGAAATTTAATGTTTTTTGCTGCCGAGAATTCTTCCGGGTTGTATGGCCGTGGTCATGGAACTCTTCTATCCCTGACGTTTCGTCCAAAGCTACGTTGGACATCTTCGGAGGTGCTCCTGGCTGTGCCGGGTCTTGCCAACTGACGAGTCGGACGTCGAAGAACGGCCTAAATACCGTGGAAAGTGAGCGTGGTCTGAATTTCACGTGATAGCAGAGATAAAGCTTGTCAAGGATAAAATATAACTATCGATCTTTTTACGTCAAAGATAAAAACTTCTCATCAGTGATAAACCTTGTCAAGGATAAAATATAACTATTGATCATAGTACGTCAAAGATAACAACTTCTCATCGATTCTGTAGCGCCACTGTCCATATATCGCTTCTTCTTTTCTGTTAAAATTATCCCCATTTTTATATATTTCGATGGTTTTGTCTATATAGCCGTGGATAATAGTTCGTCATAGTACATAAATATTCAGTTTCCGAAAATTTCACTACGTGATCAACCGACTGAAGACCATGTTCCACCACGGCTGACTTGTCTGTTTTCCCTAGTCGGCAAAGACTTTTATGTTCCTTCAAACATGTATTCACACTTCTCTCTGTAGTTCTAATGTAGACCCTACCACATGTAGACGGAATCTTGTATACACCAGCTGCAGACAGAGGGGGACGAAGTGCTTGGCCTATTTTATCCTTGACAAGGTTTATCACTGCTATCATGTGAAATCCAGAACACGCCCACTTTCCACGGTATTTAGGCCGTTCTGCGACGTCCGACTCTTTAAGTCGGCAAGACTCAGCACAACCACGAGCACCTACGAAGATGTCCAACGTAGCTTTGGACGAAACTTTAGGGATAGTAGAGTTCCATGTACCACGGCCATACAACCCGGATGAATTCTCAGCAGCTGAAACATCTGGTCGTGAAAGCCTTCATTGTATGATTAATGTTTTTTTTCTTTTGTATTTGAAATTAATTCTTTAGTAGGGAATAAAAGAAAACGTATGTAAGTGGACCGTTACACAGTGTTTTGCATGAACTTTATTGTGCAAGCAGCCTGTGGTGTCAGGCGCTCATAATTTCGTACCATCAGTTCGACGGACAGTGAAAAGGAGCCGTGGCTGTTAACCCTAGGACGCCTAAGGGGGGAGGGGGGGTTCGTTGAACCCACAATTTTTTTATGTCCCCTGCTTTTTCCCCAGTAACTTTCATACTACATATTCCCTTTGAGTTATTGTTTGTTGGCTATTTTATGAAACATTAGTGTCAATATATTTTATAGAAAATTCCTGCTTTGAAAGAAAAAATAAATAAACTTACTATGGGTCCAAGAACCCCCCCCCCCCCCCCCCCTTAGCCTTTCATGCTATAGAAAATTTCCCTTAGCAGTATTTCATATTTCTCATCTCTACAACAATGCAAGTTAGTTTCTTGTTGTTTGGTATTTCTGATATTCACAACAATCGGTTTTCTTTCAGAGGAAGTGATTGTTGATGTCAGTCAGCTGTTATTTATCTTGTAAACTTGCAGTGAGTTAGTGCAGTTTCCTACTGCTCACACCCAGACTTTGAAATGACTAAAAGAATACGTGACTCATGTTTAGAAAGAGTTCTGAATGAAATTTTAGATGAAGATTCTGACTCGGGGAGTGAAAGTGAATATGAGTATGGTGTTATGGAGTATGATTCAGATCGGGAAAGTGATGTGGATGTTAGATAAGATGAAGATGGCGCAGCTTCAGGCAGTGACCATCAGGATGTTGTTATGGCCAAGTCTGGAAGAAGGTACGTAACCACAAAGCCTAGAATTCCTCGGAGGTCTGTTGCTAATATAGTAAGAGAGCAGGCAGGAGTAACTCCAGCTGGTGTTTGCCATTCACCTGGAGAAGCCTTGAAGCTACTTCTTACGCCTGACATCATGGATGTTATAGTAAAACATTCAAATGAAGAGGCAATTAGGCGAAATGTTACTTTGACTAATGAGAATGAATTGTATGCTTTTATAGGATTCCTGATACTTATGGGGGCAAATAAGGACAATTCTGTCAGTGTACACGATCTTTTGTCAAACCTAATGGGTCGGCCAGTTTACAAGGGTATTATGGCAAGAGAACGTATCAAGGAACTTATTGCAATCGTAAGGTTTGATGATAAAAGTACCCGCCAGCTAAGAAGGGAAGCAGTCAAGTTCACAGCAATCCGTGACGTTTTCAACAAAGTGAATGATAGGTTTCCACTACTGTATTAACCAGGGGCCCATCTCACCATTGATGAGATGCTCAGCTTGTTTAGAGGGCACTGGAACTAGTGAAATTGCAGGTAGAAGAAAGAAGTGCCAATGCAAGAGGGTTATCTAACCAAATTGTTCAATCAAAGGAGAGTATTCTACAAAAGAAAATCAAAGAAGTGACAACAGAAGCACGTCAGCCTCCTGTAGGGAAAGGTCGGTGCCATATTTGTGTAAGAGAAGCTAAAACAAAGAAGCAGAAGTACAACAATCTAAATAAACCAAAACAGTATTGTGGACAGTGTCATAAACATGTGTGTAACACACATTCAGAAAAAATTGTAAAGTGTGTCTCTTGCCTTGTAGTTGAGGACTCAGAGTAGTCTGTTGTATATGAACACATCTGTATTTTGTATTGTGTCAATTTTTTATTCATTCAATCTAATACTTATAACAATTAACAACATTTATAAACCGATGCGTTAGTTAAAATACATAAACCATTTTGAAAGTTGTAAGTTTTCGTCAGTAAACTTATTTAATACCTGTGGGTTCGCCGAACCCCATCCCTTCCCCCCCCCCCCCCACCCCCCCTTAGACATCCAAGTTAGAAAAAAAGGGCTTGTGCGTCCTAGGGTTAATCGGACAAGCGCAGAGCTAGAGAGGCGGCGCGCGGGCCGCGGTCTTGGCTGCACGGAGCTCTGGGCCGCTGGTCCAGGGCTCGCCGGGCCTCCCGTCAACTGGGAGCTTCCGGCCGCCCAGCCACTGGCAATTGCGCCCATCACGGCGGCCGCAGTCGCCCACACCGAGCTGCCAGCGTCGATCTGTGACTGCTGCATCGATCGCCCAGAGCTACAGTTGCGCCCTACTAAAACTACCGTTCGATTATTTTGGTTCAGTACATAAATAACGCAGTAAATGGTATAATTACCGATAGTATTGGTAGCGTTGGCAGGAAAAAGCTATAAATAAATGTGTAACAGAGAAAGTGGGAGCCAACGACTTCTATTCGTTTTCCGTTTGCTTGTTTGTTCGTTTCTTTTGCATTTACTGAGAACCGCACATCTTTCTGTGTTAACCTACTGTGTATTTCATATCCTTGCCAAATATAAACAGCATTTTATAAGTAGTAAAGCATGAAACAGGGATCAGAGAGGGGTAGATACTGGCATATACTTCGTCTACAATACAGCACATATACATGAGTATAATGAAGCATAATAAATACACTGAAGCGCCAAAGAAACTAGTATAGACATGCGAATTCAGAGACACGTAAACAGGCAGAACACGGCGCTGCGATCGGCAACGCCTATATAAGACATCAAGTGTCTGGCGCAGTTGTTAGATTGGTTACTGCTGCTACAATGGCAGCTTATCAAGATTCGAGTGAGTTTGAAAGTGGTATTATAGTCGGCGCATAAGCGATGGAACACAGCATCTCCGAGGTAGCGATGAAGTGGGGATTTTCCCGTACGACCGTTTCACAAGTGTAGCGTGAATATCAGGAATACGGTAAAACATCAAATCTTCGACATCGCTGCGGCCGGAAAAAGATCCTGCAAGAATGGGACATCGGCGACTGAAGAAAATCGGTCAACGTGACTGAAGTGCAACCCTTTCGCAATTTGCTACAGATTTCAATGCTGAGCCATCAACAAGTGTCAGCGTGCGAACCATTCAACGAAACATCATCGATATGGACTTTCGGATCCGAAGGCCAACTCGTGGACCCTTGATGACTGCACGAAACAACGCTTTACGCCTCGCCTGGGCCCGTCAACACCGACATTGTACTGTTGATGACTGAAAACATGTTGCCTGATCGGAAGAGTCTCGTTTCAAATTGAATCGAGCGGATGGACGCGTACTGTTGGAGAGATGATCTCATGAATCCATGGACCCTGAATGTCATCAGGAGACTTTTCAAGCTGGTGGAGGCTCTGTAGTGGAGTGGGGCGTGTGCAGTTGGAGTGATATGGGACCCCTGATACGTCTAGATACAATTCTGACAGGTGACAAGTACGTAAGCATCCTGTCTGATCACCTACATCTATTCATGTCCTTTGAGCATTCCGACAGACTTTGGCAATTCCAGCAGCACAATACGACACCCCCACACGTCCAGGAGCACTTCCTCTGGCCATCAAACTCCCCAGATATGAACATTATTGGGCCTTGCAAAGTTATGTTCAGAAGAGCTCTCCAACCTCTCGTACTCTTACGGATTTATGGACAGCCCTGCTGGGTTTATGGTGTCAGTTGCCCCCAGTTGGGCCTTGCAAAGTTCTGTTCAGAAGAGCTCTCCAACCCCTCGTACTCTTACGGATTTATGGACAGCCCTGCTGGGTTTATGGTGTCAGTTGCTCCCAGCACTACTTCAGACATTAGCCGACTCCATGCCACGTCGTGTTCAGGCACTTCTGTGTGCTCGCGGGGGCCCTATACGATATTAGCAGCTGTACCAATTTCTTTGGCTCTTCATTGTAAATGCGTGACAGAGACACTGCGAGCCAACGACTTCTGTTTATTTTTCGTATGATTATTTGTTCGTGTGTTTGTTCGTTTTGCACATGCTTAGAACCGCCCATCTTCCTGTGTTTACCTCTTGTGTATTTCACATCCTTAGCAAAGATAAACTGCATTTTATAAGTAATAAAGCATAAGACAGGGATCAGAGAGGGATAGATATTGTCACATTATTTGGCTACAAAACAGCACATATACCCTTGGCATAGTAATACATCAGCACAATGAAGTATAATAAATACATACAACGACCGGTTCTGTAAGTGTAGAGCAGGCAACGTATACATAGGGGTACTAATCGGAGGCAGCAGCGATTAACGCGCATCCCGAATACTGTGACATGTTCACAGTACGCTAGAGTCGGGATTTACCCAAACCAAGGTTTGGAAGTCCTGGTACACTACAAAAGTGACGTAGTAAGTGGTAGCATTACCACAAGTACTGGTAGATCAAGTAGTGAAAGAAACATAAGTAAATATGTAAGAGAGAAAATGGGAGTCGATGACATTCCTTTGTTTGATTGGTTGTTTGAACGTGATTAGAACCGCACATCATTTGGTGTTAGTCCATTATGTCTTTGATATCCTTACAGAATATAAATCACATTCTACAAGAAACAAAATTAATTGGTCACGTAACTTTTGCGCTTTTATGTAACAAAGCATTTACTTTTATGCAAGTACAGGTTACATGCACAAACATAAAAAATCTTTATAATTATTGTTCTTATTTTGTATTCACTAGAACAGTCTTCAGCAAGATAAAAAGCAGCAGTTTTTGTTATTATTGATAAGTGTGAAAGTTGTTTATGAATAATAGAACTATACCTTATAGAAGCTCGACGAAATATTGAAGCAATATTTAATATGTTTATATTTTCCTTTTTTTCAGTTTTTCGTTTTTTATGAGGAAATTACGATTTCCAGTGCTATATGGTAAATCCGTACCGTCTTTTTATTTTTACTGCACCACAGCCCTGTTTAAATTACAAATCGACAACTTTCGGATAAAACACGAATTAAACTTTGACAGTTTCAATTTTGCTATAAATACCATTTATTTTTAATTAACAGACGGGAGGATAACTACGTAGAAAAAATTGTTCTGTAGGTGACTAGGTTTCCGTAGCTTTTACTATTAATACGGTTTATTTTTAAGCAACACATAGTGCCATAACTCCATAGAACAAAAATGTTTCACAGGTTACGCGACACTGTGTATATACCTTCACTCATTTTTTAGATGGTTCGCCGCTTCCTGTTTCTGGTAGAATCTTGTCAGACACTGATCGCATACACAAACAGAGGGATCGAAATGTTGTAGCGCCCGATAGCTACGCAACACATGTAACTCACAGGTAATGCGGTTGCGATCTTAACTGACGAAAGCTACTAGGAAAAATACCGTAGTCTATACTTACTTATGATAGCCTACGGTACCCTACGGTAGTTTTACAACTCTACTCAGAGCCCAACCGTGTCGTCACTTAGTTTTGTTCACACACAGCGGGGCGTTTTTGATTGTCTATTAATTTGGAATAAAGGAATATTAAGGGTTCAGATGCAAGCCAATACTAACCAAAGTAAGGACAGCTGAAGGTAAGAAATACTTAGAGACCCTTTATAATAGAAACAATCTTGAGGGCAGTATCGAAGAAAGAGAAGAGGAAGTAAATCGGCATCAGTTGGCAGATAAGATGCTGCGTAAATAATTTGAGATTGGTCTGAAAGACCCAAATCAAATCATGTACCTACAGTAGGCGGCTTCGTTTCAAAATAATTGGGATGCTTTGGAGTCCACAGCTATGACAAAACTATTCCATCTTGTATGTAAGATATATCAGGAGAAATATACTCAAAGACCAATGTAATAATTCCTATTCTGAATAAGGCAGTTGCAAACTGATGCGAATATTATCCACCTATCAGATTAATAAGTCACGCCTGCAAAGTACTGACACGAATTGTTTAAAGAAGAATGGAAAAAAGCGGTGGATGCCAAACTCGGGGAAAACTCTTTTGGTTTCCGGGGAAATATAACTACACGTGACCGTACGACTCACCTTAGAACAAAGGTTGAAGAAAGGGAAACCAACATTTACAATTAGGGAACATGTAGAATTGGAGAAACCTGTGGACAATGTTGACTGGAATACACTCTTTGGAATTCTGAAGGCGAGAGGGATAAAATAAAGGGACGGAAAGGAAAATACATTCAACTTTTACAGAAAACGCACTGCACTTACAATGGTTGGAACTTAAATAGTGGCAACTATTTGTTCACAACCGATACAAAAGAGTTACATGTTTGCAGCTGTTACTGTCCTTCAAAGTAGTTGTGTAGAACCAGTTGCCAGCGATGTGGAAGGCGTAGTATACCGTTAGCAGAGCTTGTTCTATTGATGGTGTGAGTGGAGCGTTCTACTGCCTGTCGACTCAATGGAACAGTTTTGAAGCGAATGCAACGAAGTGGTTCCTTCATTTTCGGAATCACATCAAAGCACAAGGACTTAGGACCGGGGAGAAAGGTGGATGGTAGAGTACTTCCCAGTCCCATCGACCGAACACAACAGCCACATCTTGCGCTGCATGCGCGCGCGCATTGTCGTGCTAAACGATGGTTGGGTTGCGCAGAAAGTGTCGGCGCTTCTTTCGCAAAGCTGGTCGCAGGTGGTGCCCCAAAAGCGAACAGTAATACTGTGCATTTACGGTATGCCGTGGAGGGACGTAATGCGTTAGCATAACACCATCGCAGTCATACACTAGAATCTCCATAGCTTTAGACCTCTTCATTCGCAACATCAACAGAACAGGTTCTGCTAACGGTATACTACGCCTTCCACATCGCTGGCATCTGGTTCTACACAACGCTGGTGACTACTTTGAAGGCCAATAACTGATGCAACATGTAAGTTTTTTGTATGGGTTGAGAATAAATACTCGCCACTATATAAGCTCCAACCCTCGTATAAAAAGTCGAAGGCTATGAAAGGGAAGCTGTAATTGAGAAGGGCGTGAGACAAGGTTGCCGCCTACCCCTTGTGTTATTCAGTGCGTGGACAGAGCAAACAGTAAAAGCAACAAAAGGTGATCTTTTAGGTAATGGAATATTTCATTTGTCAGAGATGGCAAAGGAATTGGAAGAGCAGTAGAACGGAATGTGAAAAGAGGTAGTTAGATGAACATCAACAAAAGTAAAACTGTGGTAATGTAATGAAGTCGCATTAAATTAGGCGATGCTGATGAATTATAAAAGAAGCCGATGACTTTTGCTGTTTGGGGAGTAAAATAACTGACGACGGCCGAAGTAGGGAAGGTTCACTGGCAATAGCAAGTTAAGCGGAAGCGTTTCGCTAGGAGAGAAGTTTGTTAACGTCGAATACAAATGCAAGTGTTGGAAAGTCTTTTCTGAAGGTATTTGCAGTGGAGCCTTCCCACGGAAGTGAAACGTGGACGATAAGCAGCCAAGGCAAAACGAGAACAGAAGCTTTTGGAATGTGGTGCTACTGAAGATTGTTGAAAATTACATTGACATATGTAATGAGAAGTTACTGAATCGATCTTAGAAAAAAAATTCAGCACAACTAGAGTAAAAGAAGAAATCGGTTGGTAGGACACATCCTGAGACATCAAAGAATAGTCAGCTGTGTAGGGGAATAACATGAGGAGCTGTGCACAGGATAGAGTAGTGTGGAGAGCTGCATGAAACCACTCTTCGCACTGACGACCATAACAACAGAGACTTTCGATAAACAGTTCAAAATGGTTCAAATGGCTCTGAGCACTATGGGACTTAACATCTGAGGTCATCAGTCCCCTAGAACTTAGAAATACTTAAACCTAACTAACCTAAGGACATCACACACATCCATGCCCGAGGCAGGATTCGAACCTGCGACCGTAGCAGTCGCGCGGTTCCGGACTGAAGCGCCTAGAACCGCTCGGCCACCACGGCCGGCTCGATAAACAGTCACTGTTGTTTCCCGCGGTGTACTTGAAACCACATTCATTATTAAACAAGTTTCGCACTGTCGTTCGATGAACAAAAGACGAACTTACCGACTCTTGAACGAGATCTGCGATTGATTTGTGGACTTCCTTGCTGGTAGAAATCAACCTGCCGTTCTTAATGGAACTAAACTGACAAAGATAAGGTAATGTAGGAATTCCCCTAATAGTGGCGTAGCTACGTAGTTTGGCGCTAGGTGCGAAGTTCTAACTTGTAACCATCTCACGCACACACACTCCAGCCTCACAAACACATGAAAAAAGTTTTCTGGGGAAACAGTTTTTCATACAAGTGCTTAAATAGAAAAGTTTGTCAATAGTTTTGTCATTGTAGACAAAGAAGTAAATGAATAATTATAAGTAATATTTCCACATGTCTCTCCAGCCTGTATGTTAAAAATGCGTTCTGTACAAGGAACAAATTACATTAAGCCAAGTTCAGTGACTCAAATAGGAATGTAACAGAATCAGGCCCAGTCCATAAGATCCGTAGTTGCTTGCCTACTCGCTCGCGTAGGTACGGAAAATGAAACGACTGAAAAAATAAATGTTTTTACAACTCGTGCCTGAGAACCTAGCAAGTTTTGTCACGCTCACGGAGCCAGTACCGGTTGCAGACCGCAGAAACCCCACTTTTCCCCGAGAGTGTGCTATAGAGTAGCAGTAATTTATAATTTAAATCAAATTATACTTGTGTTTTCAAGAGATCTCGAATGCCACTGATAAATTACATCGTTCCAGTTAAAAATAAAAAAACTGCTTTAATATTTCGTTGATATATGGATTGCGAGTATTATCCATACAACAAAATTTCGTATCGCTCTTCCTACTTTCATTTGCCGAAAATCTCGTTTCGTTAACTTCAACTATTAACGAAATGAAAGGGAAGAAAGTTTTTAGTGATTCACACTGTATTCCGTTACTCAACACAGCCGAGTAAACCTACTTAATAATAATATTTTTGCTGTTTAACACACTCCAGTATCTAAAACAGTCTCTTTTTAGCCAACATTGGCTATTTTAGTGCCCATGAAAACATCAGTGCAGGCTATGAAGTCATGCTATTCGGCCATTTGTTGTCTACCGTTAATGTTAAATATGGTACATGTGAGCAGATTTACATCCATAAATTTTAGTTCATGGTTTACCTCCACAAATTAGTTGATGACCCTGGAACGTTTTCTGCTGTTCGACAAACGCCTCTTGATGAAAGTGACCTCAGCTCGTTACCAGAAGTGAAAATGAAAGTAAAACTTCCCACGCCCTTTTGGAGCGTTGCCCTCTACAATGTATAATCGAGATTGGCATTAAAGCTTCACTTGTAGATAAGTGCGTCAACTACAGTTTCTTCCCACTCAGCGCTCAATTTGTCTCTGGCCTTACTTAGCAGCGTTTTAATTACGTATCGACTAGTTCTCGTAACAGCTGTAACGCCAGTAATCAGCGCCCAAAGATACTGAACTTTTGATGTCGCAGGTCGTACAAAGTGCCATGGAAATGTAATTATTCGAAAGAAACAATCGAAAGACAGAAAAGAGAATACAGTTGCCAGTTCTGTACTTATAATTAGACCAACGAGCCGCTTATCAGAAAAGAAGCTTTATTTACCAACAGCGCTAATGGTCCTGGACACAAAGACTTTATACATAAGACAGCTTGTATCTGATCACATATTATCAGTAGGCAGGTATTAACGATATAATTGTGTTCCCAGTCCTGTCGGTACAAAGCGCCAAAGGAGGAATTCTTCTGTCGTATTAAAGGCCTGTGTACCGCGACTCAAGTTGTGATCGATGCAATTAAAATCTGCTCTTCATCTTGAGGCATCCTCTTTCACTCAATGCACATCAGGAGTACTGTTTGTCGTGAATCAAAGACAGAACCAATGTTGTGTAAGTATTTTTTACTTTACTTTATTTTATTTTTTATATTTATTTGTCAGGTTGCGTGGGACCATGTGAGTCAAAGCTACTTGGACGTGCGACTAGTCAGTACATAGTTTGCAGTATTCCTATTAGCAAATATATAAACAGAACAAGTAGGTAATTTTAAAAAATAACACGAAAAAATAGTGAGAGAGGGTAGGAATAAATAACACATTACAGACAAACGTTCCCAGCTACTCCATTGGAGCTTCAGAATCGAAGATGTGTCCCACAACAGACCCCTCAACTTACATTTTAAGACATTGGATTTCTTGTTTAGTTATTACAGTTCTACTGGAATCCTACTGAAAGTCAAACCATTTGAAAAGAGCACACATTTTTGTACAATGATTAAGGAAGTGTTTATCCAAGTGATATTCGTTTTTCCGTCTAGTGTTCTCTGAATGAATATTGAAGTTTTTTCTGAATGCACCAGTACTGTCAAAAACAAATCTCATGATAGCGTATATGTAAAGGAAAGGCAGAGTTAGAATTCTGAAACACCTACTAAGTTCGTGGAATGACGTCAGGTACATGCTAGACTGCCCTTTTATGGAATTTGTGAAAACAGAGTGTTGCTCGAAAATACGATACCATAAGTAATAGGGTGAAAATAAGCAAAGTAAACAAGCCTTAGGTTTCATTGTCAGAAACAGTGGAGATTAATATTAAACTGAAAATAGCAGCATTCAATTTCTGTGCAAGATCTTGAAAGCGAAACTTGCAAGGAAACATTTTATCTAGCCTCATTCGTCAGAATTAAAAATATTTGACACTGACAGTTTCATCATCTCGGGACAGAAAAATTTCACTGCTACTGGAGTTTCCTAGCAGAAACTGTATGTACTGCGTTGCGCTAACAGATTCAGAAAATTTGAAGACGTCAATAAACAGTGAATAATAGTAGACAAAATAGGGCTACATATACATATAATTCTGATAAACCATTTGTTGAAAAAATTTTGAGCGGGTCAAACTCATTGTTTATTGCACTGTACTCCTCATCCTGATAGACTTTTCTTTAAATCGATTAATGCTAATGTAGTAACTTTGAAAACACATGGGTGATATATTCTGCAATTCGTTCATGCAGATCCTGACGTCTGTTTCGGCGGAATAGGGACCTTAACGCCTTATCTTCTTTCTCTTTGTTACAAACCTTGACATAATTGGATGAATCAAGGTGGTCGGAAGACGAAGCGTCTGTAATCTACGTATGTAATAGGAATTCTGATGACCTTTCGTTACATTAAGCACGGCGTCGTTCTTAAATTAAATAATACAGAGAATTGTTGGAATGTTTAACCGAACACAAAAGTACTCTCTTTTTAAGATTCATTACGTCAAATACCGTAATACTACGTATTTGCTTCTACATTATCATGATAGAAAAAACGAAAACAAGGAAATTACGGTGGCGAGTTTGCCAAACTATCGTTACTCCAAAAGCTTGCACAAGGCTCGATTGTAATTTTGGTCGTGAAAATGCGTGAAAGGTGTTTGAAATGCGTTGCTCAGAAATCAGAAGTGAAATAGCTGTGATAGTTACTTCCACTACTAAATTTCGAAATCCTATTACATGGCACCAGTTAAGGCGTCAAGAGAGTCGAAGATGATGATAGTAGCCAGTATTTAGTGTGGAATGAGTGAATGTGCATGCCTTGAAACGGCAACAGGCTGTTCTTAATATCAAGTATGCAGGTGAATGGGAAACACCTTCAGTTTTCTCACATGCCACAATGCTTATGCTGGTGGTAAAGAAGAAAATCGTATATGGCACAGAGTGCAGAGGCCTGTCACGAATAGAGTTGCACTCTGCGACAGCTACAGTTCGATAGTTCCGTTCACTATATAGAAGACATGGTAAATGGCAAGAGTACCGATAGTACTGGTAGAATTTGTAGGGAGACAAACATAAATGAATGTGTAAGAGAGGAACTGGGGGGTCAACAACTTCCCTTTTCTGTTTTGCACATAATTAGAACCGCACATCAATCATTGCTACTGCATTGTGTACTTTATATCCTTGCAGAATGTAAGTTGCATTTTATAAGTTCATAAAAATTTGTTGATCGCGCGAGTTCAGCACTTTCAAGTAGTTAAAAAATAACCTTTGATTCAAGTACAGATTACAAGCACAAACATAAAAAAATATCTACAATTATTGTTGTTAGTTCGTACTCAAAAGATGTTCTTTATCATGATCAAAAGCAAGAGTTTTCTCTTATTATTTATGAGCCAGCCGCGGTGGCCGTGCGGTTCTAGGCGCTTCAGTCCGGAACCGCGCGACTGCTACGGTCGCAGGTTCGAATCCTGCCTCGGTCATGGAAGTGTGCGATGTCCTTAGGTTAGTTAGGTTTAAATAGTTCTAAGTTCTGGGGGACTGATGACCTCAGATGTTAAGTCCCATAGTGCTCAGAGCCATTTGAACCATTATTTATGTATGCGTAAATTGTTTGTGAATAACAAAAAATGATTCAAATGGCTCTGAGCACTATGGGACTTAACATCTGTGGTCATCAGTCCCCTAGAACTTAGAACTACTTAAACCTAACTAACCTAAGGACATCACACACTTCCATGACCGAGGCAGGATTCGAACCTGCGACCGTAGCAGTCGCGCTGTTCCGGACTGAGCGCCTAGAACCGCTGGATGTGAATAACACAAGTATGTTGTACATACGTTCAACGAAGTATTGAAACTATGTTTAATACATTTTTGTTTTGTAGTTTTTTTATTCTGTCTTTTTGTTGAGGAAATTGAGTTTTCAGGTGCTATATGATAAATCCGTATTGTTTCCTTTATTTTTACTACAGTATCCCTTTGTTTCACGTTACAAATCAACAATTTTCGAATATAATCTGAATTGAACATCGACAGTTTCAGTTTTGCTACAAATACTACTTTAGTCAAGAGACCGGGAATAGCATGTAAACTACGTAAAAACATGTTCCATAGGTTTTACGGGCCTTTACATAACTTCACTCAGTTTCTAGACGGTTCACCACTTCCGGATTTTTAGGTAATGTAGTAAGATACTGATTGCATATGTAAAGAAAGCGATCGTTATGAAGTAACGCCCGGTAGGTATGCAACACACCTAACTTACAGGTAACGCGGACGCAATCTTAATTGACCATAGCTACTAGGAAAACTACCGCAATCTACAATTACTTATGATTGTTGTAGCCTACAGTAGTTTTGCAGCCCTAGTCCCGAGTAGTAAGGGTCCCGGAAATCGGGAAGTTGGAGAGGTGTTGGGGCAGGAGTGAGGTTAGTAGGCAGGTGGCGTGGCGGGTCGCCCTCCCGTGGGAGGCGGGAAGAGCTGCTGGGAGCCGGGGGCGCCGCAGAACTGACTAATCGTGTTTGCGGAGGCCTTGTCGGACGCGCCGCCTGCAGCAAATCGGTCTGTCAACACGGCCGGCGCGCCATCAGAAATCCATTAACAAAGTCTCCGCCGAGCGTGCCTCCTTTTCCTGACCCAGACACGCCCCAATCTGGCCGCCGCCAGCAACCACTCGCGCCCGTAAACGCTTCGCCCAGCTCACTTTCTGCTCCGCACCCGACGTAAGCTAGGACGGCTGTTCGCGTGGTCGTAACTCATTCCCAGTACGAGAGCTGGAACTTAAACGGTGACAATTATTTATATACAATTTACACAAAATAGATACACATTTAAAAGTTTTACTGTCATGCGTAACCTGTTCTCAGCGATATGGAAGTCGTTAGGATACCCTTAGCATCATCAGTTGTGCTGATAGAGTGGAGCCTTCCGTAGCGCGACGAGTCTCTGCAACAGAGTCTTAAAACTAATTGCGTGATGTGCTTCCTTCAGTTTAGGAATCAAGTCGAAGTGACAGTGGGTGGTACAGCACTTCCCAGCTCAATTGACCGAACAAATCAGTCGCAACTTGGCGTATAATGACCCTGAGCATTGTCGTGCAAAATAATCTGTGGGTCCGGCAGAAAGTGTCACCACCGCTTTCCCTATGCTGGTATTACGCTGTGCTCTAAAAAAAGAAAAGCTTAGAGAGAGATGCGGCGACACTTTATGCAGAAGCCACCCATCATTTTGCATGGCACGCTCGGGCGCATTTGACGTAATTTGCGACTGATTTTTTTCGATCATTGGGGCCTGGGTGTGCTTTAGCACCGACTACACTCACTAGACTTGTGCCCATGAAACTTCAAAAATGTTCAAATGTGTGTGAAATCTTATGGGACTTAACTGCTAAGGTCATCAGTCCCTAAGCTTACACACTACTGAACCTATCCATATGTGAATTCCATCGTAAATCTACCGTCGGAAGGTGCTTAGCTATACTGTATACAATAATAAAGGAATACAGTAAGCCGTATACTTCTTACTAGTGTGGTAGAGTACTATGATAAATAACCATACATAACACTGGCTACCTAAATTGGAAAATTTGTTTAAGCTTTTTGCTACAGTGAAAAGGATCTTGTTATTTACTTAGAGCATAAATTTATAAATTATAGAACGCAGCAATCAGTCGTCCTTTTTTTGTGGGTTTTATTTGGCAAATCGAGATTTCGGCTAGTGCCTAGCCATTATCAATGCACTATTTTCTAATATAAAAAGTGGCTCTAAGCGCTATGGGACTTAACATCTGAGGTGATTAGTCCCCTAGGCTTAGAACTGCTTAAATCTAACTAACCTAAGGACATCACACACATCCATGCCCGAGGCAGGATTCGAACCTGCGACCGTAGCAGCCGCATATTTCCGGACTGAAGCGCCTAGAACCGCTCGGCCACCGCGGCCGGCTTTCAAATATCGATTAATGTCGGTCCACTGTTGTTCGGAAGCCAGTCAGAGTTCTTTGAATACCTTTCGAAGAACTGTGACTGACTCCCGAACAACAGGGAACTGACATCAATCGACATTAGCAAAAATGGTGCATTGATAATGGCTAGGCACTAGCCGAAATCTGGATTTGCAAAAAAGAAAGACGACTGATTGCTGCGCTCCATAATTTACAAATAATATCATAGTCTCAAAGAGCACCAACTTTCCTAGTGTAAGATAACTTAATAGAGTATAAATGTTATGCAGCCTGCCGCGATTGATTGATACAAGCAGAGGCATGACAATACGGTGGGTTCATACTTCGTTTCACATTAACTAGCGTGTTTATTTTCAAAAATATTTCGTACAAATAAAGGACATGCATTCATCAACATAAACTACAAATAAAGTGTCTATAAAGTGTTCTACATGCGCGCTTGTAGCGCCAATTTCCCTGCTTCAGCCTTCTTCTCAGAGAGGAAAGAACTCAGGTGCATACCGCAAACTAATCGATAAGCCCGGTTTGTCTTTTCTGCTGTTCTATTTACGTGGCAATCCGATGTCGTGTGATTGCTGCACGCAACGCTAGATTAAAATCTTATCCAAGATCACTGCCAAAGCTTTCGCCTTAACTAGTATAGTTGTGCCTCCAACGGACAGGAAACATAACAAACGGAGAACACTTGTCTGCGTCACCTGGCAGCAGATGCATATATCTGAAAAAGCTCGTATAATCCCAGCCAGGAAATTCCGATGATGCTCGTATTTTAGCCTATGGTTCGTATGTAACGTCGCTCTGTCCGCATATGTAGCATTGAGAACGATGACTCGAAGGAACTAATTTTTTTTTTTCCGAGAGTGAGTCGTAATCTATATACTTTCGTTCTATGAGAAATGCCGGATGGCAGCAATTTGCTGCCTCAGTATTTCTTGCATTCTTTGGCCGTATTAAGATGTGCACTAGCTACGGTACACCGTACTCCTTTTCAGTGCATGCTGTATTAATGAACCTTAAAATCATACATAAGATTTTGATTGCTGACTTCGTCGTTTTCGATAAGTGCTTCGAGCGAGATTCATTACGTTTCCTCCTTGGGATAACTCGATCGTCAAAACATTGTTTGTAAAAGCGAAACAGTCTTATCTTCCTGACTCTAGAAAAAATGCCGTTTATTTATAAATAACATGATTGACGATTTTGTGCGGTGACGGAAATCGTGATGAAGTCGTAGCTAGAGCCATATGGTTTATTATTTGCAGATTTAGGCGTATCGTCGCCGATGATCATACGCGCATTTTCTTATTACTCAAGATTTTACTCGACTCAACCTTTTCCCGTAGTACCCAAAAGTACAGCTACCATTTTTCGCTATTGAACGGACCTGTCACTTTAGGTATAGTGGAAGGTATGCTACGTGGCGACGAGGTACAGGGCAAGAGGCTGTTGTCCTTCTGAACACTGACGACGACAGTTGCTGATTCTGTCTCCAACAACGTAAATTAGAATTAGTAATCTGTACCTCGTACTATACAAACTCCGTCAATCCAAAAAGTTTCAAAACTGGACTAAAAAAAATAGGCAACAGTTAAAATGCTGGTTCAATGCTTCAGTTGTTCTGAATAGTCTACCACCACTTGAGAAATCACAGAACGTTCATACGACCATGTGAAACTGTCATAAATGTCCTTGTTTAGGAAACTGTTCAACTCTAGAGTCATATTGCCTTGAATGTCTGTTATGTTGTCAAGGCGTTGACCCTTCATGTAAGTTTCTGCACTCCGTCGTTTTATGGTGGGTTTGTGCTGATAACACAAGTCGTGTTACCCGAAATGATTTTTTCCAGTAAATAATTCCCCACGTTTTTCATTTTAATCAAGTCGCCGCAGACGTCCATGAGCCGATTTTTTTTTTTTTTTTCGAAAGTCAAGGTGTGTGGAACAAACCTTGTGCATACTTTTCTCTCCTTCAAAACATCTTGTAGAATGTCATGAGCACTTGATTTAGATGTATTGTTTCATTGGGATTTGTGACACGATAATGCTAACACACTACGACCGCATGACAACTACGTAACACTGCCTGCTCACAACTCACTGGCCGAATTCACCTGTTATTTACAGTTGTTAGTTCGATCTGCCACCGTAGTTACTGCACTGACTTCACTTATATGCCATGAATAAATGTGACCTCGGAACTGTTTGAACGGACGATGCATTCACTATGACGAAATCCTAGATAATATAACAATAAAATTAATTATGTTCAAGCGCTTAATTACAAAAATTGTTGTTAATTCTCATTCCCACTTATATTTCTCTATAGCTGTTCCGATTCCTTTAAGTACACTGTAACGAAACCTGTGATTGCGAGATTTGGAAGCTGAAAACGTTTCCAGTAATCACTTTATTTCGCAGTGCTCTAGAAAACTATAACTCCGAATGGAGGAAAGTCGGAGTAATACACCCCAATGACTCACTAGGCGAAGGAGAAAATGAAATTTCGTGTTAGCTGAAATTCTTCACGCTTCCGCCGAATATCAGAATTCTAACAGTAAAGCTGACGCTTATCCCAAAGCGTCTGCGATATACTTGGTATGGAAAGAATTTTACTCGCAAATAGCAAGTGAATGGTTGGATGGGGTAAAGGCATAAAATAGTGTGGGACGGCGGGGAGGAAGGGGGGGGGGTCACTACTGCTTTTAATGTTTTATTAATATTTCCAGTATCAGCGTAAAGTCTGTTAATTCTGGTCGACCGGCTATTATCAGTCGGAAACTTTTTCACGTGAACCCCCTGAGTACAAATGATAGCTCCGCCAATGTACTGTCTTTCTATACATTGTGTACGGCATACTACCACATCTGTATGTGTATTTATTGCTGTCCCCCGACTTTTGTCACCTCAATGTACATAGAGGCGGGAACAACCAAACAAGAGACGGTCTCAGGAGTAGGACCTTCAAATACACTACTGGCCATTAAAATTGCTACACCACTAAGATGACGTGCTACAGACGCGAAATTTAACCGACAAGAAGAACATGCTGTGATATGCAAATGATTAGCTTTTCAGAGCATTCACACGAGGTTGGCGCCGGTGATGACACCTAAAACATGCTGACATGAGGAAAGTTTCCAACCGATTTCTCATACACAAACAGCAGCTGACCGGCGTTGCCTGGTGAAACGTTGTTGTGATGCCCCGTGTAAGGGGGAGAAATAAGTACCATCACATTTCCGACTTTGATAAAGGTCGGATTGTAGCCTATCGCGATTACGGTTTATCGTATCGCTACATTGCTGCTCGCGTTGGTCGAGATCCAATGACTGTTAGCAGAATATGGAATCGGTGTGTTCACGAGGGTAATACGGAACGCCGTGCTGGATCCCAACGGCCTCGTATCACTAGCAGTCGAGGTGACAGGCATCTTATCCGCATGGATGTAACGGATCGTGCAGCCACGTGTCGATCCCTGAGTCAACACATGGGGACGTTTGTAAGACAACAACCATCTGCACGAACAGTTCGACGAAGTTTGCAGCAGCATGGACTATCAGCTCAGAGACCATGGCTGCGGTTATCCTTGACGCTGCATCACAGATAGGAGCGCCTGCGACGGTGTACTAGATAACGAACTTGGGTGCACGAATGGCAAAACGTCATTTTTTCGGATGAATCCAAGTTCTGTTTACAGCATCATGATGGCCCCATCCGTGTTTGGCGACATCGCGGTGAACGCACATTGGAAGCGTGTATTCGTAATCGCCGTACTGGCGTATCACCGGCGTGATGGTATGGGGTGCCATTGGTTACAAGCCTCGGTCACCTCTAGTTAGCATTGACGGCACTTTGAACAGTAGATATTACATTTCAGATGTGTTATGATCTCTGCGAAATCCTACATTTCAGCAGGATAATGCACGACCGCACGTTGCAGGTCCTGTACGGGCCTTTCTGGATACAGAAAATGTTCGATTGCTGCGCTGGCCAGCACATTCTCCAGATCTCTCACCAACTGAAAACGTCTGGACCATGGTGGCCGAGCAACGGTCTCGTCACAATACGCCAGTCACTACTCTTGACGAACTGTGGTATCGTGTTGAAGCTGCATGGGCAGCTGTACCTGTACACGCCATCCAAGCTCTGTTTTACTCAATGCCCAGGCGTATCAAGGCTGTTATTAAGGCCAGAGGTGGTTGTTCTGGGTACTGGTTTCTCATGATCAATGTACCCAAATTGCGTGAAAATGAAATCACATGTCAGTTCTAGTATAATATATTTGTCCAATGAATCCCCGTTTATCTGCATTTCTTCTTGGTGTAGCAATTTTAATGGTCAGTAGTGTAATACCGTCTAAATTGAAGTTCTCTCACTTTCTTGGTGGGAAGCATATTTTCGTAAGTGGTGTGATTAACTGCCCAGTACTCTCGCGGTCGCTGCAAAGAGGAGGAGGATGCGAACAGGCAGGCCGTGTCAGCGGTGGCTGTGAGTCACGGAATGGCCTGGTGTGGCGCGGCCAGCGACAACGGCAAGGCTCCAGTGTTGCTCATTTCCCCGAACAGAGCGGTCGCGGCCGTGCTGGGGAAATGGGTCGGCTCGCACACTGCGGGGCTTTGTTGCCGACCAGCCGGACGGCGGTCATTCGGCGTGCGGCGTGAGATAAGCTGCGGGCTGGCTGACCAGCGGCAGCGCGCGCCGGCCAGCCGCCTCCTTCCGACACTCAGCGCTGAGTTAACGACCGCCTCTCATGAGGCTGCGGCATTTTAAACGCCCCGTCCACAGCGCTAGCGTCGGGCAAGCGCATATTTGTAGAAAGGATTGGGCCTCACAGTACCCAAGAACATAACTGTGTACGTTAAGTCCGGAGCAGTTGGATCACTGGGTGAGACGGACCAGTGGCGTATTTCACACATAGGTTGCTTGAGAGGAGCTCCTGCTACTTGCGTGGAAGCTCTTTTGTAGACGAACGTGGTGCAGAAGTGTTTGTCATTTACGTATTATTTCTGAAGTAAGATCACATTCTCTGTTCTGGTAAGCCGAAATGTTGTGTCGTGTATTAACAGTGTTAGCTTCCAGTTTGTTCAGTATTGACGCATTTGTCTGGAACAGCGCGACGGCTATGGTCGCAGGTTCGAATCAAGCCTCGGACATGGGTGTTTGTGATGTCCTTAGTTAGGTTTAAGTAGTTCCACGTTTTAGGAGATTGATGACCTCAGAAGTGAAGTCCCCTTTTTTTGTGATATGTTACAATACAGCAACACCGGTCTATTGCGGTCTGGTGTTAGCGAGGCAGTAAATTTATCCACAGGGCAATGACTGCGTCACTGCAATTCACTTTGGAGGTGTGGCGGTGGGACTTGTAGTCCCGTAACACCCTCTGACGGTGATAGTACTACATCAGTCAACCAGAAAAATTTAGCCTAACGTAGGCAGGGATGGTTGGAAAGTATTGGACGTAGAATGGGGGGTACTCTCGCCAAATGATGCATCCGCGGTGGGCGTGCCAGGTCTAGCGTTAACCATGGTCGGAATCCGATTCCTCTAAGATGGGTAGGGGTACCGGATGTCGATGCCAGCTGCGTGGAAGTGTGGTGCCATAGTGCTCAGAGCCATTTAAACCATTTATGCAGTTTTTCAGCTGCGAGCTTGATAAATGTATGTGTGGTGTCACCGCCAGACACCACACTTGCTAGGTGGTAGCCTTTAAATCGGCCGCGGTCCGTTAGTATACGTCGGACCTGCATGTCGCCACTATCAGTGATTGCAGACCGAGCGCCGCCACACGACAGGTCTAGAGAGACTTCCTAGCACTCGCCCCAGTTGTACAACCGACTTTGCTAGCGATGGTTCACTGACAAAATACGCTCTCATTTGCCGAGACGATAGTTTAGCATAGCCTTCAGCTACGTCATTTGCTACGACCTAGAAAGGCGTCATTATCAGTTACTATTGATATTGATTCATGTACCGTCAAGACCGACGTTCTTCATTAACGGATTAAAGTTAAGTATTCCACCAGCTACGTCCGTTTTTCTAAATTCTAATTCCTTGTCCTGTTCCAGACCTCACGCCAGTCTGCGTGAGCTAAAACGCATGCCTTTCGGCCTCCTCTAGTAACACGGTGTTGGCTCTCCTGCCAACCAAAACAGTATGGACATGAAACTAACCTACAATAGCCACCGAGTTCACTGCCCATAGATAAAAGTCGCAGTGACTCATCTCTCCTAGACAATCAGGAGAGATAGACAACTTGTTTTAATGTGGGAGAGATGGAGCACAATTAAATTTAGCTTCAAGGCATGTGCAATAATCCCACTCAAGACGGATGCAGTCCCAGATTACCCTTATTTGTAGGAAGATACGTCTCTCCCAACAAAAATGGTTCAAATGGCTCTGAGCACTATGGGACTTAACACCTGAGGTCATCAGTCCACTAGAACTTAACTACTTAAACCTAACCTAAGGATATCACACATAACCATGCCCGAGGCAGGATTCGAACCTGTGACCGTAGCAGCAGCGCGGTTCTGGATTGAAGCGCCTAGAACCGCTCTACCTTCGTAGAAGTGCCTCATTGTACCACTAGATGTCTCTGTCTTGCAGTAGCATACAGCCTATAAGCTAACAAAATTAATGAAATGCAGTGTGTGCATGGCGTGTATTGGCCCCCTTTCTCGGAGTTTGGCCACTTCGTGCAAGTTTGTTATTATTTGACATCACTTCGGCGGCATTGGTATCGATGAAATGATGGCGAGGAGAACACAACACCCAGCCCCCGAGCGGAGAAAATGGTTGTTTCTGATAGGAACCTTGGTACTCACAGGGATTCAGATCTTGGGGTAGGTCGCTGCCACCTTGAAACAGTAACATCCCGCTTATGTATACGATTTTAATAATAGTAACAATCGGAGTCAACGTATGATTCTTCAGTTTCTCCCGGCGTATTTGTTGCTCGAACAGTCCACGGGTATGTCGCCATCGTCAGGTGCGCTGACGAACTGAGCTCCTGAGGGCGGGCGGCCGAGATGGATAATGAGCGTACCAAGATCATAGCTCAGACCCTTAAATATTGGGACAGCGTTATAAGGGAGGCTATCGAAATTCGCACCAGGGAAGATCTTATCAACCGAGATTGCGGCTACAATCTCAGCAAGGCTTGGGACCCGGCATTGAATGTAATTAAGTAGACTCTCAGCAAGAAGTACGAACTGGCGACCAGGGCGGACGTAGCAAGCACATCGACGCTACGACAGATTCCGACGCCCACTTCTTTGCGACCGCTGGCGCGCGGGCGCGGACGGCGAAGAGGGTGGCCCGCGGGGGGAGGGGATTTAAATCGGCCGCCCGCCCTCAGGAGCTCAGTTTGTCAGCGCACCTGACGATGGCGACAAGTCTGATCGCCGAAATATTGTGCCCATTGGAAATAAACCGGCAGTATACCCGTGGACTGTTCGAAGCCAAAGTAGTTCAATAGTCACCGAATAAGATTGGCGGGTGGGGAGGGGATTGGGGAGGGGGGTAGAGGGGGGGGGAGGCAGATGCAGAAATCCTAGGTCTTCGTTCATGGTAACGTCCTAGTGGAGGCGTTTTGCCTGTCTCTTCCTCCGACCTGTTATGAAGTTTCAGACGTGCATCTGTGCCGTGAGCATGACTGCGACGAGAGCGTGTACAGTGTAGCGTTGTATTTGCGTTGTTAGGGATGAAAGGAAGGGAGAGGCTGAAACCCGACGCCGGCACATAGCCTACTCCGTTCGAAAAGCACCAGGGGGAAAGCCGAGCTTAACGTCCTCATCCGACGGACAAATCACCACCAATAACGTCACATGCCCCCACTTAATGAGATGATTATCCAGCCGTATACTTGCCACGCTCGACTTAGCACAACTTTGGTGATCCGACGGGAACCGGTGCGTACATAGCAGCCATGCCGCCGGCTCAATAATAACAATAAAATACGTAAAATATTGTAGAATAAGAATATCCGCGAAAAGCAGATTCGAAATTTCGACAGCAAAAATGCAGTTCATGACAAATATCGTATGTGCACCCAAATCGCTGAAAACAGCTTTCGGAAAAATGAATACCTCCAAGCAACCGTTAGAACCATTGCTGAGTAACTAAGAAGCAAAGAAAAGGCTGTAGCAGTATAACAGAGGAAGGCTGTGGACGCTTTTAAGCCAAATCTCGAACCTCTACGTCGCAATGGGAATCAATTACGTGGTTTCGAAAAAGTTACTCTGTAACTGTGTTGCGCAGTGCAGAATGAGGGTGATAAAAGAAGAGAAGCCGACGACGAAAATCTCGGCTGAATCACCGCACGGCAGACAGACCGCCCGCCACACTACCACTGTTGACTGTTGTGCACCCGCAGGGAGCGTAACTAGGACAGCAGATTCCCCGTGGGAGCGTCACGGAAGGCCCTTATCGCGCTGGTGCATCGATTGGTGGCGTGTGGCGGGCGCGTTAAGCACCGCTGGCGCCAGCCGCTCTGTTTGTTACCGGCGCGCGCTGCTGATTAACGCCGCCGGCTCCCGCCATCGTGGCTGAACTCGCCCCGGCTGGACCCCCGCCTCTCGCCCACTCGCCGTCCTCCTGCCACGACAGGTTCAGCACTCCGGAGCAACCAGCGAGAACTCTGTAGAGAGGAGAGTGTGGTGTACGCATGTACGGCAGTCGAGTTTGTGGTAGCTGCCTGATTTTTGCGGCGCCCAAGACACTTCAGGTAGCTTTTTTTGCTTTTACATCCCCGTCGGCTTCGCAAACTCTCAACCAAAAAGTCACATTACAACCTAACGTAGATTTCGGCGTAAGCTACAGATCAGTGTGTCACCACACCACAGCCCTTTTGCTTTCACATTCGTTGCCTTTGCCAACTTCCAACCAAACTGCGTGTGTGCCCGCATGTAACCACTGGGAAAGCTTATTCCAACAACAGCTACCAGCTCTGCGGAAATGTCTGTCCGCATAAGTGACACGCCGTTCTACTGTTCCAATTCCCAGATATCTCCAGACGTTTACTTGGTCAACGAAAATATAAAACAGAAAAGCAGACAATGAGTAGAATTGGTTTGCAGTCACAATTTTACGAAGTACGTAGCCTTACTGGCCTGCATGTCCGCCCCGGGTAGCTGAGTGGTCAGCGCGACAGACTGTCAATCCTAAGGGCCCGGGTTCGATTCCCGGCTGAGTCGGAGATTTTCTCCGTTCAGGGACTGGGTGTTGTGTTGTCTAATCATCATCATTTTCATCCCCATCGACGCGCAAGTCGCCGAAGTGGCGTCAAATCGAAAGACTTGCACCAGGCGAGCGGTCTACCCGACGGGAGGCCCTCGTCACACGACATTTCATTTACTGGCCTGCATTACAAAATTCACAGCGACTCCCTGTATCTGTTAATAACTGCGTGAACTACATAGACGTCTTTTTTTTATTCGGGTTTCATTCATTGAACCATACTGCCAACAGGTTGGTAACAATGCGGAAAAATATATAAAGATAAATCACAACATAAATATTAAATGAAACAAAAACTTTACTGTTACCAGTCACCGTTTTATTTATTTCCACGACGCGTTTCAAATGTTTAAACCTCCATCATCGGGTGGATTTACATTAGTTGGTATGGCATTTGTGGATGTGTTGTGTTACGATTCTTGGAGGAACTTGAGGCATTGCTTAGTGGAGAAACAAGACTCTATTTCAGAACATGGTCTTGGATTTCTTCTGACAAAAAATTAAACTGATATCTAATGGTAAACATAAAATAAGTAAAATAGAGTACCTCCAGTGGTCACAGGTTCCTTTCGCAATCGTAACACATCACATGTATAATGTCACATTTGTAAACAAATGTGGCGTCTGGAATCTCCTGGATGCAAGGTTCGTATAGCAGAAGAGAAGACATAATCGCAAAGTACAAAGAATATACGTCGTAACAACGTTATTACAGAATAATTATTTAACTAACACACACACAAATGCCATACTAACTAATCTAAGTCCACCCGATGATGGAGGTTTAAACGTTTGAAACGCGTTGTGGAAATAAATAAAACGGTGACAGGTAACAGTAAACTTGTTGTTTCATTTAATGTCAATAACAGTAACGGTATAGCCTAACCTAAAATGTTCGCGTTTAGTACAACGTAAATACTTTAAACAACGATTTATGATTGTTTCACAATATCCACAAAGGAACAAAACTGATAACTAATAAATGTTGACGCATCAACTGTAAACAAAGAAGAATGTACGAGGTGTGCTGTGAAGTAATATCTCCGAATTTCTTATTCTTTTGTCAGTATTGATAGAGATAGTACATTTCAAGCGTGTTACTCAGTCGACTTTCCCGCTTCGATGATGTAATTTGCAACCTTTGCCGCTACACGACACCAAATTGTAGCTTGTGACATGGCGGCGGGTAATCCAGGTATGTCGGTGCTTGAGAAACAGCGTGCTTTTACCGTGTCTCTGATAGCATGAATCCGAAGAGTCCATCAACAAGTGAAGCACAGTGTCCTTCAGCATGATAATGCCAGACCACACACGAGCGCTGCAACATCAGCAACAATTCGACCACTTGGTTTCACTGTCATCGATCACCCTCCATACAATCCCGACATGGTCCCGTCTGTTTTTGATCTGCTTCCAAAACTTAAAGAAGGACTTCACTTTGATAGTAATTAAGCGGTCCAAGCAGAGGTGAGGTTGTCGCTTCATCGAAAATATTCTACAGTGGGGGTATCAACAAGCTGGTCTGTCGTTGGGAGAAATGTGTTGGTCACCAGGGTGACCATTTTGAGGAATCAGTATGTAGACAAAGGGAATAAAGATGTAGAATGTTAATAAAGTTGTTTTATTTCTAAAGCTTTAAGCGTTTTCGCATAAAATATCCGAGCCATCCCTTTTGGGAATACTCTTGCAAAAAAGAACTCAACAGGTCATAGCATACATCTGAAGAGTACTGTTTATGCAGCCTCAGATACAACATTAATTTTCGAATACAGACGTTATTACCTTGTACAAAACAAAAGTGGACTCTCTATATCTGTGTTTCTTCGCTACACAGTAAATCCGGAGCTCTTGTTGGAACCGATACCCTGAATTTTACAGTGAACGGATTTTTGCTGTTCCGCGAAGAAAGTACAAGAAAGCAGCAAATGGTTTACACCTCCTTCTTTCTCCAGACAGTCGCAGAATGGGTTTTCCTTATCGCCTTTCCGAATTAAAGGGGAATGACTTAAACTACTGAAGGTAAACGTTCGTATCAAGGAAGTTAGCAATTACCTGCTCGCCTGAAATTTACACAAGCATGGGGAGCTTCCAATTATTGACTGGATCGCAGCGTGATATTGAAGCAGACTGTGAGGTGCTATCTTCTGCCCACTCTTCCTCGTCCAAATTCTGTATCCATAATTTGAAATTGGAGACTGATGGACGAAAGTTCATTACAAGGCCCGAAAGACTGGCCACCTTCAACAACTAGTCGGTATTGTCATTGTAAACCAGTCCTACGTCAGTTGGGGCCGGTGCAAAGCTCTTTCTCATGCCTCTTCGAACTAGGTGGACTGGTAAGAAAAATGGCTTACGACAGAGCTATATTGATCAAGGAGGAGCTAAATCTCTGGCAGCTGTAGTCGGACATCACTACGACGTTCGAATCCCGGTGAACAACGAATTGCCCTGGGGTCGAAAAGTATGGAACGGGCTTCTCTGAGACGCGTTAGCCGAGAAGAGGGGCTGCTTGAATAAATAACCGGCGAAACCGAGAAGCAACCTGTTGACGTGGTGGCAGATAGAAAAGATTTCAACAGGCTGGAGCCCACGCGAAGTTTTTTCTAGATAAATCCAACACCGAAGAACTCTGGCACCGACCTACACTCTGAATATCGAAAACCACCAATTATGGGCTGACCAAAAGTTTTCTGTATTGGTGGATAATTTCGGAGTGGAGAAAATTTTCTGCTCTTATTGTTAATGTCGTCAGATTTATTTGTGCAGATTGACGAGTAGCGCGCTAGCTTACAAGGTAGCGAGATGAGCAAGATTTAGATCGAATCCGGGATTTTCTCTGCCTCGTGATGACTGGATGTTGTGTGATGTCCTTAGGTTAGTTAGGTTTAAGTAGTTCTAAGTTCTAGGGGACTGATGACCATAGATGTTAAGTCCCATAGTGCTCAGAGCCATTTGAACCATTTTTAGATCGAATCCGCCCTGTGGACAGGCCGTCAGTCCCGTACGCCGGCGATCCTGAATGTGTCTGTGTAAGTGGATTTACACTATCAATTATGCGAATGACCACCAGTGGACTAGCTTTGACATACAGCATGATTCAGCTGCCCCTACCAATGGCCTTCTATGCAACCCCCGATGTTATAACTGGCCTTCGAAAACCACGCGCGAGATTTTCTGTCTCTCGCTCGCTATGCTACCTTTCTGTAGGAAATTTAATGTAGTTAGATTTTACACCAGGATATGTTTCCGCTGGAGGCCACAGTTTTCAGGGTAATCAAGAAAAACGTATGAAAGTGACCTTCAAACGCACCTCCATCACTACACTTATTCCTCACCAGTAAGGATTTATAGTCTGTTATTCGTGGCACCTCCTCCTACCACTGCACAAAAATTTCCGACTACACCAACTATTCTCCATATTCGACCTTTCTTGGGCTCTATTTACTGGACTATTACGCCAACAGCATAGTTGTCTATTTAGTTAACATTATTGATTTAAACGTGGCAGTGAGGGTAATAAAAGAAAAACGACTTTTGTGAACGTTAAACTATAACTAATTGGGGTGACAATTCAGTTCAGGACAATTCAGTTCAGACTTAATCCTCAAAAGTACAGTAGTTTCGTAGTCAGTTCGCTTGACGAATACAACGATGTATATGTTTATTTAATACTGTTAAAATTCACAAAATTGTTAGTTAAAATTTACAATAATTTGCAACTGCTTGACTAATCCGGTGGCGTAATAAGGCGATTCAATTAAGACTAAAAAATCGGATGTGGGAAAATAATTCGTGCAGTGGAAAATATTTGTATTGCTTTAGGAAGGAATGCCATAAACAATATACTGCAAATCCTGACTGGTGGGGGCTGAGTGTGGGAGTGAGGGTGCGTTTGACGGTCATTGTCGTAGGTCTTGAATAACTCGTGAACTGCAGCCTCTACCGAAAACGTAACCCAGTAAAAAATTTTGCTATATTGAATTTCTTACAAAATGATGCTGCTCATTGTTTCCGTAGGACTAACAGTCTCCGCATTGTGAGCGAGAGAACACGAAAACCTTGCGAGTGGTTGTTGAAGGTCATACATAACATTGCCGGCTGCATAAAACTACATCGATAGAGGCAGCAGAATCATCCTGAGTAGGACCCTCAAAACATGGGTAAAAAAAAGGGTCACTCCGTCTTCAGGCCACGAGTGGCCTACCGGGACCATCCGACCGCCGCGTCACCCTCAGTGGAGGATGCGGATAGGAGGGGCGTGGGGTCAGCACACTGCTCTCCCGGTCGTTATGATGGTATTCTTGACCGAAGCCGCTACTATTCGGTCGAGTATCTCCTCAATTGGCATCACGAGGCTGAATGCACCCCGAAAAATGGCAACAGCGCATGGCGGCCTGGATGGTCACCAATCCAAGTGCCGACCACTCCCAACATGGGTAAGGAATGTTAAAAAAAATTCCATATTCTGATAGGTAATAGTTTGCACCAAATCAAGTCAAAAGTGTCTAATAAACATGAGCTCTAAAATGGCATCTAAAGAGATATGAGCAGTTGTTGATTTTCGCTTCTGTGAATCAGATCTCTTCTACTGCAAGCTCTTCGCTAGTAGGAGTAACCAACAGAATGCAGTAATCACATGTGTTTCACTGTCACGAAGATAAACAAGTGCTGCTCATAGCTTTCAAGGTATGCATTTTAGAGCTCATCGTTTGATTTGCAGCTCCTTGTATTGGCAGTGTTTGCAGTTAAAATTTTTGGGATTTGAGATCCGCCAATTACGCACTGCAGAGCAAACTGACCATTGAGGAAAAATTTCCATATACAGAAGGCAATAGCGGAAGGAAAATAGATCTCAAACGAATACACTACACTCTGCAAGGGCACGCTATTAAACACATTAAAGGAACCTTTCAAATAAAAACAGCACAAACAGATAAAGTCTACACACAAGCACACACACACACATACGTACACACACATACATACACACACATACGTACACACACACACACACACACACACACACACACACACACACACACACACACACACACAAAATGCAAATAAAATTCAAATTTGGCGCCGAACTCTCTGGTGAATAAATGAACATTGACTGGGCTGGGACACATAACAAACCACAATCACACTGTGTTCTGGTGTCGTGGAAAGCGTTTTACTGCGTTGTTTGTGGAAAATACTTGTTATAGCTACATATGCATCACAACATCTCGGCATGACGCGGAGAACGGAAGTTCTTGCCACACGAAAACGTAAGTAAATACTAAAATAGGCGCGAAAACATCGCGGAAAACTAAATTGCACTCTAGAAGATAGGTTAACTCTCAGCAAAAAAAACTTTCTCATCAACATTGTTTTGCTGCAGATGTCAAGCTAACTACAATAACTAACACAAAAGTGATGCAGAAAATTCATGCTCACCAAATGTAAAGGTATTTACAAAAAGAAACGATCTGTTGTTTGAATTAAAATTCACGTAATTTTACAATAATGTAACAAAAATGTTCACATTGCAGAAAAAATAAAAACGTAAAACCCACTGATGATGGCACAGTGGTGCCGAAACATGTCTGGGTACTCAGAAAAACGGTGTTTTGCGTAACTGGCGGACCTCAAATCCCAAAACAAATTCTAAGAGCTCATATTTACTGGACTCTGCTGTATTGCTTTGATTCATACTACCACCTCTCAAAATATAGAATACTTTTTTAACGCCTTGTGGTTTCCGCAGTGGTGGAAGTGAGCCGAGGAATCTACCTTTCGGCAGGACATCAATTTATTTTAAAATACCTTAATTAGATGTAAATTGCGTAATAACTGTTTTAACTTTTAAGCTTCTTTCTCCTTTACATATGATTATGATCGATGACGACCCAAATCAGTGATTTCGCCTTGAAATTGTTGTGACTGTACCAGACAATAAATTAGTTTCAACCCAAGCATTCACAGGCGTCACCTGTACGACTGGAATGTCATTCTTTCCAAAACTGTTTTTCTTTGTCACAAAAATGTCAGTTTAATGAGCCCTGAAGTTTAGATCAGCCTATTAACAGACAAGTATATGTTAAAAATCCGCGTGAGACATGTGCTAAAACGTATAGACCTCATATACACTTTCAGGGCTGGTGAAGTGACCTTAAGGAGAACAGCAAGCACCGGTCTCGGAAGAGCCCAGTCTCCTCTCTCTCTCTCTCTCTCTCTCTCTCTCTCTCTTCCTCTCGTGCACCTGGACGGCACGGAAGAGCCTCCCTCCAGCTCCGCCTCCATAAAGTATTCGCCGGGGTTTCTGTCTTTCCACATGGTCCACGGATTTGCATAGGCAAACGTCAGCCGCTATAAAATAAGACTTCTCGTCCTCTTTAACTCCGTCCTCGGCTGGCCGGAAGGCACGGTTTCCCTCCGCTTCTGCGTGCTCCCTCTCTTTCTGCCCTTTCTCTCTCATTTCTCTTCCCAGTTCGTTTCTACCTTTCCCCTGCTACACCGTCGCCCCTTTGAGCCACAAGTTGAGGGCGGAGCATGCGCGATTGCGTGCGCGCGGCAGACAGCGGCAGGCTGTCCCTCAAAAGTTTTCTCGTTGCCCGACTATAAAGGCGTAGTATTACTTTTTATTGGTATCCGCCGTCTTGCCGTTGCCGTTTCGACGTTTTCTAGCGGCGCAGCTGGCGGCACGCCGTGCCCTCGTAAACCTGTTCGATGTCAGAAAACCGACTCTATGGGCTGCAGTCGGCACTCACAAAACGGCCGTTACCCCATCGCAGTTGCCACCATGACTCCACGGCTAAATGATCTTTCGCTTGCCACCCGTAGCTGTTAGCCTTAGTGTTATGCAATCGTAAGAGAAGCAGCAGAATACAAACTTCGCTAAAAAGTACGAAGGCGTGAAGCGAAAAGTAATGCCTCCAACTATCTTATGTGGGCACTCTTAATCGTTTTTAAACAAAACAAACTTTACTAACATTCTACACCTCTGTTCTTCATGTCTACGTATTTATTTCTCCATGTATTCATCGTGGTGACGAACACATCACTGTAGAAAGTTTCGCTTTGTTCAAATGGCTCCGAGCACTATGGGACTTAACTTCTGAGGTCATCAGTCCCCTGGAACTTAGAACTACTTAAACCTAACCAACCTAAGGACATCACACACATCCATACCCGAGGAAGGATTCGAACCTGCGACCGTAGCGGTCGCGCGGTTCCAGATTGTAGCGCCTAGAACCGCTCGGTCATCCCGGCCAGCGTTTCGCTTTGTTGACGGAGTCACAACCTCACCTCTACTTGCACCGCCTCATCGCTATCGAAGGGAAGCTACTTCCGGAGTATCAAATACTGTACCCTTACTGTACTAAAAAAGAACGAGAGATTCAGTGTAAGAAGAGCCAGACATAACACGTTTCACTGTAAAGCGATATTTTCTGCTGAGCTGTACTAGTAGATATTTTTTTGGCGAAAGGCTATCAGTGATGGACCATGCTCGCGTACAGGGTATTTCGATAAAGCGAAATCATGATTCCGAGTGGCTCGTTACAGAATAATACCGGTCTGTATTTTACTGACAGTATCTGAACACCAGCGTAAAAAACTGTGATGTATGCCACATTTGTATGGAAAACATTCCCATTGCCATATTCACCGCTGATTACATAATTAAATGACCTCTTGTGTCTGTCATCGTAAGGACACAATCATATGCACAGACACTGGTGACTATAACTTGGGAATCAGGTGTTCAAAAATGTCTCTAAGCACTACGGGACTTAACTTCTGAGGTCATCAGTCCCCTAGACTTAGAACTACTTAAACCTAACTAACCTAAGGACATCACACATATCCATGCCCGAGGCAGGATTCGAACATGCGACCGTAACAGCAGCACAGTTCCGGACTGAAGCGCCTAGAACCGCTCGGTCAAAGCGGCCGGCGTAGCAGGTGTGATGCAACGGTTTTGTAAGTGTTGTACAGTATGAACAGAACTGTTTATTTGTAGGAACAATTGAATATCTCCACTTCCATGGTAACGACACACAAAACAGCGGCTCACATCGACAGTCTCACTGGCTGAAGATAATTTCTCGTTATAGTGTGGAATTTGTCAGTTAATTTACAAACGTAAAACTTTTCCAGTAGAAAATATGACAACATGCTGATCATGTTCATCATTAAATATTACGCTAATCTTAAGTTAACTTTAATGTTTTTTGTGTACTGATTCACAGTTTTATGATTTACTCCCCCCCCCCCCCCCTCCATATCTGTCTATCTGTATATCTATCTATCTATCTATCTATCTATCTATGTGTGTGTGTGTATGTGTGTGTGTGTGTGTGTGTGTGTGTGTGTGTGTGTGTGTGTGTGTCTGTCAGAGAGAGAGAGAGAGAGAGAGAGAGAAAGGAATAATACGATATAAATGTGAAAGAAATGAAGTTACCTTAAGGTAAATGTAATAGATAATAATAAACATACGTTTTTTGAGTGGCGTCCGCCTTTAGCAAAACACAGTTTTGTTTTTTATCACAGACGTGTTTCACTGCAGTTGCGGCATCATCAGTGTTTTTTTTATTATAAACATAAGGAATGTTCTTTACTGTTGAAATACATATAAATATTAGTTCCTAAATCGTAATTAAAGGTTTTTGAAGAGCACATAAAATTGTGTATTCATACCTTCTTACCATATGGTGTGGTTTTCCTGCTGTATTACTTTTTTACAGTGACTGTTAAAGTTACATGTATTTAGTTAGTTATTACATTATGTGAAAGACAGATTCTGTTGAATTTTATATTTAAAATAGTTTGATGTAACTTTTCTGTGGTTTTCCGGAATTTGTTGTAGAGCTTGCTTGGAAATGCCTGGCAGGGAGTCGAGATAATCATCTTCATGTTGTAGCTCTTTTGTCTGCGTTCGCTTTAACAATGATGATGCTGCAACTGCAGTGAAACATGTCTGGGACAAAAAACAAAATTGTGTTTTGCTAAAGGCGGACCACACTCAAAAACATATGTTAATTGTTAAAGCAAACACAGACAAAAGAGCTTCAACATCAAGATGATTATATAGTAATAGGTAATGATAGACATGGTCAGCATGTTGTCATATTTTACACTGAAAAAGTATTACATCTGAAAATTATTTCAGTGCCCTCTGTTCTATGGACAATGTAAGTAAGTTTTTGTTCCAGTGTTATATTTATCGATTCCGAATGTTGGCGTACAATCTCAGTCGTTGTATCACCCGGCAACAGTTTCGGAAACAAAGCTCTCTCAAGCACGTATTCTCTGTGGTAAGTTAACGACGAGATTAATTATGTACTAAGCCGAAGAACTCTCGATGACAAGAGTTCTGTATATCGAAACATTAAGCAAGCAGCCCTCAATAGTATCTGAAAGTTTTCGCCAAGTTGGAACTCATTTTGTAGAAAAGCTGTACATTATTATGTGGAAAGCTGTGAACTACTGGTCCTGGAATTGGTGCGTAAAACATCGAAGACTTAAATTTTAATGCTTTGTCTCCTAAGTATAACGAAGAAGTGAGGTATTAGATGTTTGTTTTATCAATTACCTATAAATTACCAATAGAAATACGCCAGGAAAACGTAAAATAGCAGATCAGTAGTCTGTTTGCAACTCAGTTACAAAGGTGGACATGTCGGACTCTGGTGCTAGATAATATAAAAGAATTGTTTTCAAAATTTTTAATGTGTACAACGAATGTGGACGGCAAATTTTTAAAACGTGCTGTGGATTACAGGCAGCCCTCAATTCCTGTTTTCGGTTTATATATATTCTTTTGATGCAGCTTCTTTTCCGAGCATTAACAATAACCGTCATCATCCTTCATTTCTGTGCTGTCCTACTTTTCCTCTCATTGTCGCACTTATTAGTGTTGGACATTCTAGCATGTGTTGCATTATCCTGTCTCCTCTTTTGGAAAGATTTGTCATATACTTTTTTTCCGAACACATTTTCACTTTCTATCTCTTCACAAAAAAACAGTCACTCTTTTTTTGTATACTCCTGCTACTTTTCATTACAGGTGCTCCAAACCAGTTGTAACCAGACTTTCAATTTCAAGTGCTTGCAGACATTTCGTCCAACTATAAACTTGAGCTTTCATAACACCCCGTGTCACCTGTGATGTAATTGGGCTTTTGCTAAACATAACGTGTCCAACTCTTACTTTCAGTCTAAGTGGATGTTCTAATTCCAACACAGAAGCCGGCCGGAGTGGCCGAGCGGTTAAAGGCGCTGCAGTCTGGAACCGCACGACCGCTACGGTCGCAGGTTCGAATCCTGCCTCGGGCATGGATGTGTGTGATGTCCTTAGGTTAGTTAGGTTTAAGTAGTTCTAAGTTCTAGGGGACTTATGACCACAGCAGTTGAGTCCCATAGTGCTCAGAGCAATTTGAACCATTTGAACCAACACAGAAAGTATCTTCAGTCTACTTTGGTAATTAATTTAATTTCAATATTTAACAGCTCACTAAATTCATTTTTTGTCCGTTACTGTAACTGACATTTGCTTCTTTTGTCAGGAAGGAATACTGTACCGTCATCGATTATTTTCTTTAAACACGTCTTCTTCGTAATTCTATTGCAAAACAGTATAATTTCATCCCCTCTCCTGGCTATTTGTTCTTGTTCAGGGTACCAGCTGCGTCGTCCGACCAGTATAAATCCTATGCATTTCAGAGGATGCAGTATATTCTTGTTGAAATGCTCTGTTTTTCAGTTCAAGTTTTCAAGGCTGCCGTTATTGTCATCCGTTTTTGTAAATATTGTAGCAAACGAAACCACTGCGATATGTTCCTCTAAAATTTACTAGGTAAATACTTGTTTAAGTCACTCGTATTGACTCCACATTCACGATACTGGCAATACCTCACAATGGTTAATACTCAGTCCAGCGATCCAGCTTTTGATTTTCTCTACAGCTTTTCAA
The DNA here is from genome assembly GCF_021461385.2 of Schistocerca piceifrons. Taxonomy (NCBI): domain Eukaryota; kingdom Metazoa; phylum Arthropoda; class Insecta; order Orthoptera; family Acrididae; genus Schistocerca; species Schistocerca piceifrons. The sequence continues at coordinate 262,973,423 of NC_060144.1, read as the reverse complement.
CCGAATGCACGGGCTAGTGTTTTATAGCTGATTTCTTACATGTCCACTCAGACCTTTTTCGCTAGTTACTAGGATAACTGACTGAAGACTGACTAAATAAGATAAAATGTTCAGCCTCTTTCGTTCGGTAAAGTGAGAGCCTTTGGCGTCTAATATTGTTGCGGAGAGAGATAATGCCAACATTTTTTAGACAGGTGATTAGCAACAGATCACAGTTGCTGAACGAGGGAAATACATTCACCGATACGATGACGTTTTGACCTTAGTGTGAGAACCGACCGCAAATCGCAGCCCGCCCGGTCACTTGCGATGTAATTACGTGGACAAATTGTTTTTTTACATTTTCATTGGTGCGTGATTACTATAATTAAGGCAATCAGTCTGATTGTAATTCAAATGTTTACGCTGGTGGCTTGTCCAGTCACTGTTTTGAACAACTCTTCAATTAATTTCGGTATTTGACGCTGCAGGTCTCCCGCTTCATTATCGTACTACCTAGTTCTCATTTTATTTTGCTGTTCGTTCCCTACCGCAAAGATATTTATCGAAGATATTAATATTCATCGTTGATATTTTTCACACACTGTGAATAGTAAGCGAAGGAGTGGAAGCTATTTTAATGACGTTCCTATTTATTTTTTTAGTATTTTACCGATCTGTGGACTGCAAAACTGTATAGAAGATTTTTAAGGAAACTCAAACACATTTTAACCCTTCTTTATTGTGCAAGGCTATCGGTTATGGGCGTCGCGTAGTTTAAAGCGAGCTAATTCATACAAAAAGGGCGCATAGCTGAACTGAGAGTCAACAGCGTTCATCCTACTGTTACTATCTAGACAGCTAGGCTAGTTGACAGCATGAACAATGTGTTAGGGCTTATTTGACTAATGGTCTTCATACAAACGTATGCATGGGTTACCCACGCCGTGGCTGATAGTGAACGGAGCCTGCATTTCGCAGTGGAATAAAAGAAATCTCAGGCACCTGTAACCAGCTGTACTATATTTGGTTTCCCTTCAATTAACGCTGCAGTTACATTGTAATGACCACTATGTGAGTAACCCCTTCCTGTCCCTATATCTAAAACTCTATAATCGTTAACAATACACAATTCACTATCAGTTACTCTCGTTACATACAATACAGGTCTACAGTGTCAAGAGGACGTTGGCGGAATGACGCTTACGACTCATGTGATTATACACACATCAAAAAAAGTTTTGCATCACCCCAGTTCCCAGAACTCATGAAGACAGACGTTGACTGTGGATTCTGTATCACAGACACAGTTTCTTTGTCTGTTCAGAGATGTCACTAAACCCGCCCAAAGATATAAACAACCATGCATGAGCAGCGCCCATTAGACGGAGGGGCGTCCGACAGCCGATCAGTTCCTGTCATTTCACCAGGAAGGAGGTACACGTCTCGTGTTGTCTTTAGTTCAACCATACCTAAAGGGTCAATACCGCATTTCGATCGCGTCGGCATTGTTACTTTGTGCCAGGTAGGGTTCTCAACAAGGGAAGTGTCCAGGCGTCTCGGAGTGAACAAGAGCGATGTTGTTCGGACGTGGAAGAGAGACAGAGAGACACGAACTGTCGATGACATGCCTCGCTCAGGCCGCCCAAGGCCTACTACTGCATTGGATGCCGCTACCTACGGATTATGGCTATGAGGAACCCTGACAGCATCGCCACCATGTTGAACAATGCTTTCCGTGCAGCCACAGGACGTCGTGTTACGACTCAAACTGTGTGCAATAGGCTGCATGATGCGCAGCTCCACACCGGACGTCCAACTTTGCAACCACGACAGCTTGCAGCGCGGTACAGATGGGCCCAGCAACTTGCCGAATGGACCGCTCAGGATTGGCATCATGTTCTCTTCAACGATGAGTGTCGCATATGCATTCAACCAGGCAATCGTTGGAGATGTGTTTGGAGGCAACCCGGCCAGGCTGAACACCTTAGACACACTGTCCAGCGAGTGCAGCAAGGTGGAGGTTCCCTGCTGTTTTGGGGTGGCATTAAGTGGGGCCGACGTACGCCGCTGCTTGTCATGGAAGGCGCCGTAACGGCTGTACGATACGTGAATGCCATCCTCCGACCGACAGTGCAACCATATCGGCAGCATACTGGCGAGGTATTCGTTTTCATGGGCGACAATTCGCGCCCCCAGCGTGCATATCTTGTTAACGGTTTCCTTCAGGATAACGACATCGCCCAGCTAGAATGGCCAGCATGTTCTCCAGACACGAACCCTGTCGGACATGCCTGGGATAGATTTAAAAGGGATGTTTTTGGACGACGTGACCCACCACCCACTCTCAGGGGTCTACGCCGAATCGCCGTTGAGGAGTGGGACAATCTGGACCAGCAGTGCCTTGATGAACTTGTGGATAGTTTGCCACACGAATATAGGCACGCATCAATGCAAGAGGACGTGCTACTGGATATCAGAGGTACCACTGTGTACAGCAGTCTAGACCACCAACTCTGAAGCTCTCGCTGTATGGTGGTACAACATGCAATGTGTGGTTTTCATGAGCAATAAAAAAGGGAGAAATGGTATTTGTGTTGATATCTATTCCAATTTTCCGTACAGCTTCCGGAACTCTCGGAACCGAGGCGATGCAAATCTTTTTTGATGTGTGTGTATAAGCTCGATGAAGTGTTGAAACGCTATTTTATATTTCTTAAAAGACATCATAGTTGCCGTTGACTGATGTCTTTTAAGAAATATTATATGGCTGTGAATCCCAACCATGAGAAGTTAAGCTATTTGATATGTTTTTATTTTGTGTCCATTTTTCAGTTTTGCCTTTTTGCTGAGAAAATTGCGTTTTCCAATGCTATATGATAAATCTTAAATGTTGTTTTTTATTGTTACTACAACATCCGCCTGTTTCACGTTACAAATGATTAATTTTAGAATAAAACCTGAAGCAAACACTTAATTTTCAGTTTTGCTGTAAATACTGTTCCTTTTAAGCAACAGACAGGAGGATAACTACATGGAACAAAGATGTTACGTAGGTATCGCGACCCTTTGTACTGGGTGTTCGGAAGTTCCCGCTACAAACTCCTAGGAAACGTAGAGGGGAGTTTCCGTGCCACAGCCGTTTGAAAACACGTTTGCTAGGTAGGTATGCAACAGGGTAGTCATGATGGGAGGGTGATTAGGTCGGATCAGCTGATGTCATTTGACGTCTGTCCTACCTCTCTGACCTGGTTCGAGCATCATTCACGTTTCTGAGAGCATTATAGCAACACGGATGAATACACGTGTGCAGAATACACCGACATGATTCTTATGACTGGAGAAGCTCACGGTAATTGAAGAGTTGCTCGTCGCCTTTATCAAAAACGTTCTCCGTAACGTCCGACACCATCACATACACTTTTCGACACAATTACGCAACTGTTTTGAGAAAGGGTACCTTCACAGTCAGCAGGCATGACTGTGGTGCTCCAAGGAGACGCCGCACATCCGAATTGGAAGAGGCCGTACTGCATTACGTCGAAGAGAACCCGTCAACAAGTACACGAGCAATTTCTTCGGCTATTAAATAGTGAAATCCTAAAACAAGTGACGTACTGCGTCACGCCTATTCAAGTACTCGTAAAGGTGGTTCGCGTTTTCAAATGGTTGTAGTACAGCAATGGTACGTTTCCGGACATGGGTTCCAATTCAAAATATTACCTACTGACGTCCATCTACATGTCCTAGAAGCTTGTAAGTGGAATTTACGAACACCTTGTATATCCTTACTCAGTTTCTAGACCGTTCACCGTCTCGCATTTCTAGGGGGGGTTGGGGTTGGTTGGGGAAAGAGACCAGACAGCGAGGTCATTGGTCCCATCGGATTAGGGAAGGACAGGGAAGGAAGTCGGCCGTGCCCTTTGAAAGGAACCATCCCGGCATTTGCCTGGACCGATTTAGGGAAATCACGGAAAACCTAAATCAGGATGGCCGGACGCGGGATTGAACCGTCGCCCTCCCGAATGCGAGTCCAGTGTCTAACGACTGCGCCGCCTCGCTCGGTCCGCATTTCTAGGGCAATCTAGTAAACCACTGATCGCATACACAAGAAAAGTGATCGATATTTTGTAGCGTCCGATGGGTACGCAACACACATAACGTACAATTAACGCGTTTACGTTCTGAACTGACCAAGGCTGCTAGAAAAACTACTGCGGTCCTCGTTAACTACGGTAGTCTACGGTATTTTTACAGTTCTTGTCAAAATCCGAAACAGCGGCTTCTGTTTTAGGAAGCAGCGAAACTCTCCCGTATGCCATTGTCCGCTGCCACGAGAGCTGGCAGAAGAACATAAAAAATTTCTCTGATGCTGCAAAGGAGCGACGAAGGTAAAAACATCTGTCGATGAGAAATGAACATCGCGCCTCGCTCGCGGCAAAAGGCTTTCCTGTTGTAATATACCTGTCTGTCAGGCGAGTCCCCTCCACTTCAGTTCTTCTTCCTCATCGCCTTTTCTGCTCCGCCTGGGAAGACTCTCCATTAAGTTAACTGTAGGGAGACTTTTCTGCGTTGCTCTCTCCCTCGGTGCCCACCTCACACTGATCTGAACAGTCGGCGTAGGCTTTGCCGAGTTCCCACCCCCAAGCTCCGCTCTTACCCTGGACGTCGCCTTTCTTTTCATCTGATTTATTACGCGACGGTGCCGGAGACCTGCTCCCTGCTTGCTCACCCTCTCCCCCATTTCCCCTTCCTGTGGCTGCCGGCCATCCTTGCGTCGGTCCACGGACGCAGCGGATTTTCCGGTGCACAGCTAAGCCCGACGGCACCTGTGACCGCACGGACTGCGGAAGACCGCGGATTACACGCGTCACGCCGGCCGGACAGCGTCTTAATCCGCGTCGTCCGTCGTGCGGGCGCGCCGTCGCCAGGCGGGGCCTATCTGGGCTCTGACGTCAGCAGCATTGCAGCCGGTATTGGACAGCAAGGTGGATAATACATCCGAAAATGAACGATGCAGTTGCCCATAGTAGCTCAGGAAACACACGGGTTACACATAAAAACCTCTGCTGTTGCGTAAGATGACTTGTACTTTACAAGACCAACAGAAAGATGTCACATATCGTTAGTTAGAGCATCTCTCCAATTTTCGATACGTCATAGGCGCCATGTCGTAGTTGCAGAGTGCACCTCTAAGGGACAGCTATGACTTGTAAACAGATCACTCTCTCTGTATTGTCGCATCGCTTTAGTCCGCACCTGTAGATGGGCAACCATTTGAACAGATTTCTAAAGCGCACTGATTACTCTGTGTCTTCTCAGGAAGCACCAGCGACTTGAGTGAATGCCATGCATTTATAGAATCATGCCAAAACTTAGTTACAGATCTTGCATCGGCATGTCAGCTGGTTGGCTTGAACATGAACCTTTCCAATGCAAAAGTAATGTCCTACAAATGGGTCCCAGATGGAGATGTGAAAGTCAAGGACAGTCTACTAGAAGAGGTCAGTGAATATGTCTACCTTGGCCAGATTATAAATATGAAGGGAGACGTAAGGCCAGAAATCTATCGACGCATCAAGCTTGGCTGGCAAGCATTTGGGAAGAATTCAGAAGTATTCAGATCAAAAATGCCTGTAAATCTGAAGAAAGCAGTATTTGATCAATGCATTCTTCCTGTGATGACGTATGGCTGCTAGACATGGATACTGAACTCATTTACAAAAGGGAAACTTAGGACAGCACAGAGAGCTATGGAGAGATCAATGCTGGGCTATACAAGAAAGGATAGGAAAAGGGAAAATGACATCCGATCTGTGACGAAGGTTAATGACATCTTAGAGACAGTAGGTTCCTTGAAATTGGCAGTGGGCTGGTCACGTCGCAAGAAGAAAAGACAACAAATGGAGTGGAGTCCGAGAGAGCACCGGAGATCTAGAGGAAGACCACCAGACAGATGGGACAAAGACATCAAGAAGATCGCTGGTAACACCTGGCAGAGAACTGCCCAAGAGCGTCCCACTTGGAGAAGACTGCTGAAAGCCTACCTGAATCCACGACTCGAAGAGGCCACATCATTTAATGATTGAATTGGCTGATGATGATGATGATAGAAGTTGGCCGCGTCTCCGACAGTGCCCATAATGAGCTCCCTCAACGGATTTAAAAACTACGTGATATTCTCTGTAGACTGATCCGTTTCTACTTTCTGTATCATACTATACTGTTCAGTCACATTAATGTGATCACCTGCCAAAAGCCGGAATAACACCTTTTTCAGCATTTTCAAGGTCAGTCAGGTTCCGGGTGGTACTGACAGAGATGAGGAGCCATGCCAACTCCTGTGACGTTGTCAGCTGTGCTAGATTTGTCGGCTCAGAATCCCCGGCGCGAACATCCCTATCGAAGTGGTCCCACAGATTCTCGATTGGGTTCAAAACAAGGAGTTCGGTGGCCAGTGGAGAACTGTAAACATCTATTAGTGCTCTTCGAACCGCACATGTACACCCTCAGCTGGGTGACCCATTGCATTGTCCTGCTGGTAGATGCCATCGTGCAGACGAGAAACAGATTGCAGGTAGAACTGGACATGGTCCACAAGAATTCATGCCCACTTTTGTTGATCTACTGTCTCTTCCAGAACGACGAGATTGCCCAGGGGATACCACGAACACTTTCTCCAGGCCATAACCCTCCCTCCTCCGGCCTGAATCCTTTGCTTTGACATTTTACGCTGTACACGCCAACGGCTATCTACCTGATGGAACATCAAACGTAAATCATTTGAAAAGTCCACCTGTCGCCAATCAGTAGACTTCCAGTTGGGGTACTGGCATGTTGATTCCAGCCCTCGTCACCGATGAACGGCAATCAGGTAGGGTGCTTGAACCGGCACCTCCTGTGGAGGCACGCACGTATGCGGCAGCTTTCGCTGAACCGTCGTTCAGGAGATACTGTTTTTAGCCCCTTGGAACATCAGTTGCTCAAAATCCGCAGCCATTTTTAGCCCCTGTCATCTGTGGCCTGTTGTTCATAATTGTTGCCTCGTAGCCGGTTTTGCATAGCATTATTTTGTCACGCACGATATTCCTCAACCACAGCTCGCGAACAGTTTACTTACTTACCCATTTCGGAAATACTTCTACCCCTGGGCTGAAAACCAGTAATGAAGCCATTTTGGTCGTCAGATAAATGGCTCCGTTTCTGCACGACGACAACTACTGCACTACTTCAATGTCCTCCGACACACTTTATATAACCTCCACTGCTAGTGCTGCTACTTGCCGTTTGTAAGTTTTTATTGCACTTCGACGTCGGACGTAGGCGATGGTCACATTAATGTGACTAATGGTGTATGAAAGTTTTCAAGATCAGTTGCCTTAGTTCCTGGTGAGACTTCTGGGATGCGTGCTGGTGACTCATGAAATATATTATTGCTAATATTTCGTATTGAGTTGTGTTGGACATCTTCATCGGTACAAAGGCATCTCTGAAGACGTTCAACACAGCTCTGGGCGAAATCTCGGTAACCACAGTGTTTCAAGGACCACGATCACACAACCTAGAAGGTACCCCAGCGTCTGTTTTGCCCGTATATCTTGTAGTTTTCGCGTGATCCTCTTCTTAAACCTCAGCGGTACTTATGAATAAGCCTGTGTAGTGGAAGAACCATTACATAAAGAGATTCAGATTATAAAGAAAACATGTAATAATAAATGTGATGGAAACTGTAGCTGCGCTCAAGCAACAAAACTACTCCTTATCCAGTCATTACAAGCTGCAAATCCAGGGTTCGAATCGGGCCGGGAGAGGGGAGCGGGTTGGCGGGGGTTCCGGAAGGGGGGGGGGCACATCACGTTTGCTTTCCGTTTCTCCTCTACTGCCTGTTCACAACTTAGATTGGTGGCGTCTCCACTATTGATGTGCCACACATGCCACAGTTATAGTAATCCTATCAACAAAAGATATGGAAGTAAAAAGAATTTGTTTACTTCTATGCCAAATACGCCATTTTAGCAAAACTTGCAAGAAATTGCACTTCTCCTAAATATGTTCAGGTAGGCAAGTGTGTTGAACCTCGGGCACTTTTCTGATTGTAGCCTCTAGTCAGAATCCTGCATGTCAGCAGGGGACTGTTCAAACTGATGGAGGCTCTGTAACGGTGCGGGGCGTGTGCAGTTGGAATGATATTGGCCCTTGATACGTCTAGATGCGACTCTGACATGTGATACGTACGTAAGCATCCAATCTGACCACCTGCATCCATTCATGTCCATTGTGCATTCCGAAGGACATGAGCAATTTCAGGACAATGCGACCCTCCACGTGTCCATGGTTGATACAAAGTGGCTCCAGAAACACTCTTCTAAGTTTAAATACTTCCGCTGGCCAACAAACTCCTCAGACATGAACATTATTGAGCGTTTTTGGGATGTCTTGCAACGTGCTGTTCAGAAGATATATCCACCCCCTCGTATTCTTACGTATTTATGGACAGCTCTGCAGGATTATGGTCTCATTTCCGTCCAGCACTACTTCAGACGTTATTCCAGTTCATGCCACTTCGTGTTGCGGAACTTCCGTGTTCTCGCGGGGGCCATACGCGTTATTAGGCAGATGTACCAGTTTCTTTGGCTCTTAAGTGTACATGGCTTTTAGGTAAAGTTAAAAAGGTGTAATATTTTAACGAAAGCATTGTGTATTCAAATAGTCGGTACTAACCTACTATTTTATTAAAATTATCACATCAAATTGTTTTTAAATATTTAATGCACCGTTGATTCCAGCATTACACCAAACGTGGCTGTATGTACATATGCGGGTGACAATAATAGGACTATATGAAATAAAATCGTCATTACTTTTGAACGGTTTGCGTTAGTACGTTCAAACTGCACGGTTGGTCGCAAGGCATGAAGGGAATTAGTATGCGCATTAGCTTTGTTTTAGCAACGAAGCCCAATCTCATTTGGATGAGTTCGTCAATAAGGAATACTGGCGCATTTGGGGGACTGAGAATCCGCATCTCGTGATCGAAAAGTCTATTCAGACTCAACGGGAGACTGTACGGTGTGCAAAGTCCAATCACGGAGTAATCGGTGCGATATTCTTTGACGGCACGGTGAGTACCGAACGGTACGTGGAGGTTTTGGAAGATGATTTCATCCCCATTATCCAAAGTGATCCTGATTTCGACAAGATGCGGCTCATGCAAGACGTAGCTCGGCCCCATCGATGCAGTAGAGTGTTTGATGTTCTGGAGGAGCATGTTGGGAACCGCATTCAGGCTCTGGGTACACAGAGGCCACTGCCATGTGACTCGATTGGCCACCATATTCTCTGGATCTGAACACATGCGACCCCTTTTTGTGGGTCTATATTAACGACATGGTGTAGAGAAATGCCCTCAAAACCACTGCTGAGCTGGAAACAGCCATTCGGGATGTCATCGACACAATCGATGTTCCGACAATACAGCGGGTCATGCAGAATTTCGCTATTCGACTGCGTCACAGCATCCTTTGAAGCAACCGTTGCCTAGGAAGTGTTTATGGGTATCAGTTAAAGGCCAATAAAATTGATAATTTTAGCTGATGTGCGAGAATTAAGATGTGAACCAACACTGTATACATTTCCATGCCAACGAAAGAATATTACTTACGTAATAACATTATTTTTGAGAACTTACAAGCAAACCGTTTGTGACTACATGAAAATGGTGTCCGTTCTTTCGGACATGTCTGAAAGAACAGATACCATTGGTGATCTTGCAGCTCTCGAAGAATGAAATTACATTGAAATCCAAACCATTAGCTGCTTACTGTAAAGTGCACAGGGGCACTACAGATGGAAACGATCGAGAGGCAGCACGGCTGTACCAAAATAAGTACCTTCACAGACACCAACCACATAACACAACGTTGGTGTGTCTGAAAGGACCCATGATCACACAGACGTCCAAGAAGGTCTTGAAATGTTGTGTGATATGGTTGGTGTCTGTGAGGGTACTTGTTTTGGTACAGCCGTGCTGCTGCTCGACATGTCCTTGGCCGTACACAGACACCATCTCGTCTTGTTCCATACACGAGTACCGCACCACTCTGCTGCTTGCAGTACGCTGTGACAATCACACAGCCTGTAACACACAAGGAACACACAGCATGTAGTCAGAGGAACTGTCATTTGTCAGCGCAATCTACCGTGAGAATGATGCATTTCTGGACACATGTTCATAGCACCTTTTTTTCTCCATTTCCAATGAGGAATCCGTCCCTGAGGATTGTCAGTTTTACTGATGTTCACCCCTCGTATGTGTTACAACATTAACATAATCTCCACTAAACTCTAGCAGCAGCTTTCAATGTATGTGGAGTGTGCTACAGCCTGCTGACTACTGCTACCTCGGGGATAAGCTACACGCATGCTCGTAAATGAAGGATAATTGCAGAATGTGGTGCCACACAACGTTGCACTACACAAAACTGGCGCTAATAGCATAGACACATAGGGAACACACACGACACAGATCTGTAAGTTCACGGTATTGGTGATAAGTTGAGAAAACCGTCCCGAAACACATGTGCTACAAAACGCCACTGTTTCCTGTGCATGTACCCCGACTTAATATGATCACCATGCACACGTACACAAGCCGCACAACTGGTTGGCATACTCTGGTTCAGGTCGCCGAAGATCTGCTGGGGAATAGCCTCCCATTCGTGCACCAGTGCTTGCCGGAGCTCCTGAAGTGTCGTAGGGGTTTGAAGACGTTCAGCGATTCGTCGACCTAGAGCATCCCAGAGATGCTCGATGGGGTTTAGGTCTGGAGAACAGTCAGGCCACTCCATTCGCCTGAAATATTCTGTTTCAAGGTACTCCTCCACGATGGCAGCTCGGTGGGGCCGTGCGTTATCATCCATCAGGACGAAGGTGGGACCCACTGCACCCCGGAAAAGGTGGACATACTGGTGCAAAATGAAGTCCTGATACACCTGACCTGTTACAGTTTCTCTGTCAAAGACATGCAGGGGTGTACGTGCACCAATCATTATACCACCCCACACCGTCAAACCACGACCTCCATACATGTCCCTTTAAAGGACATTAAGAGGTTGGTATCTGGTTCCTGGTTCACGCCAGATGAAAACACGGTGAGAATCACTGTTCAGACTATATCTGCACTCGTCCGTGAACGTAACCTGGGACCACTGTTAAAATGACCATGTGCTGTGTTCTTGAAACCAGGATTTACGGGCTCTCCTGTGACCAGGGCTCAGTGGAATGCACCTTGCAGGTCTCACGGAGGGCCCGTGCTACGACCTGCTGTGTTTGACCAGCCTCCAGTCGCCCTAGTATTCTACGCCTCATAATTTCATCAATATGTGTTCTTTGAGCCATTTTCAACACACAGTCACCATTAGCACGTCTGAAAATGTCTGCACACTCACTCGCTGCGTATGTGGACTGCTGCCAGCGTCACTGTGCGACGACCGCAGGTCAAATGCACCGCATGGTCATACCCCGAGGTGATTTAAGCCCGCAGACCGCCCACCAGAGCGTTGTTTCACCATGTATTAGCATTATCGTTAATTTATGAGCATGAGTGTAATAACTACTTCGAATATTGCAATAATCCGGTACGAGACTGGCTTAAATCACTTTAACGTTTTAGTTTCAAGTAACCCCGCCCCCAATGGTCCAAGAACAGCGAACACCTAGATGTAGAGAGGGTCCAGTATCAGCTGGTGATACAGTAGTAGGACCAGACTAAGGCACGTGCACTCTACGTGAGCGCCTCGCCGGCCAGCACCTGGGAGGCGTCTCCTCCTAATTATTCCCGGCGAGGGCGCCCTCCACGTCCCGTCAGGGCGGCCGAACTCGCCGCATTATTAATGGCGGCCCCTCGCCTGTGCCGCGGTGATGGATTACAAACCAATCGCGCCGGCCTGAGCCGCAGTTACGCCGCCGACGCCGACGCAAATGAAGTGCCGGCCCGTCGCGTCGCGGCGCGATTTTGTTGTCAGGCGGCGGGCGACAGGCAGCCCGCGGCCGTCGATGACGGCGGTGACGATGGCGATGACGATGACGATGATGAATAACGTGCCGCGCGGCCGGCAGATTAATCCCGCATGCCGGCGGCGGCGGCGGCAGCTGAAAGGTAGCCGTCGCTGGTGTGTCCCCACGGTTTAGCCCTCTCGCGGCCCGTTTCGGATAGAAGGGCGTGTCGTACTGGGTGGCGCAGTAGAGCCCTGAACGATATTGGGAAGCTAAGCATTAAAATATTGTGTTTCGTAAGTAAGTTATTTACATAAGTGGCCTGTCAGAATACGTGACGAAGTAGTTGCAAGATGAGTTGAGCACGAACGAGTCACTGTAAAAGTTTTAATTTCAGCAAACACGTATTAAAACAGAATTTGTGCTTTTTGTACTCAGTGCGCGACAAGGAGGGAAGGGCCAAGCGGGCGGGCTGCAATGTATCTTTGTGGTTGTAACTGATCATCTACGTAAAGGAAGGTCGAAACAAACTTAAGTTACACTGCATTTAACGTGTCTTTCATTGTACACTCATCACGCCTTAAAGCCACATCACCAAAACAACTGCTAAGGCAATAAATGTTTGTAATGGTTCGAGCTAGACCCTTTCACTCAATCCAAACAAGCCGGCCGGAGTAGCCGTGCGGTTCTACACGCTACAGTCTGGAACCGAGCGACCGCTACGGTCGCAAGTTCGAATCCTCCCTCGGGCATGGATGTGTGTGATGTCCTTAGGTTAGTTAGGTTTAATTAGTTCTAAGTTCTAGGCGACTGATGACCTCAGAAGTTAAGTCGCATAGTGCTCAGAGCCATTTCAATCCAAACAGCATCGCATCACATCTCATATGGGTTATTATTATTGTTATGATTACGATTATTATTATTACTAGCTGAGTACCTGACTCACCCAGGTATGTATTTATTCCAGTTTTATTAGTCCACTCCATCTCCTTCGTTTCTCTGTTCGTCTCCTCCCCTCCCCTCTCTTTCCCCTCCTTCTCCCTAGCCACCTCACCAAACCCCCCCCCTCCATCTCCTCCTGTCCCTCTCTCTGCCCTTCTCCTACTCCCCACTTTCTCTGTCCATCTGCTCCTCCACAATCTCTCTGCTCATCTGGCGTTCTCACTGTCCATCTCTCTCTCTCTCTCTCTCTCTCACCTCACAATCTATCTACTCCTCCCATCTCTCTCAATCCATCTCCTCCTTCCTCACTCTCTGTCCATCTCCTCCTCTTTACTTTCTCTTTCCATCTCCTCCCCCCCCCCTCTGTCCATTTCCTCCTCTTTCCTTTCTCCATCAGTTTCCTCCTCCTCCCCCCCCATATGTGTGTCCATCTCTTCCTCCTCCCCCCTCTCTCCACCTCCGTTGTTTCTCCATCTTATGATCCCCATCTCAATCGGAGGTTGCTGGTTCTTACGCCCCCAATAGATACTTTCAGTAGTAAGCAATATGGGTACCAAGTTTTCTTGAAATCTGTCCAGGGGTTTAGGAGCAATTTTTATCCACCTGCCTGCATTCATACGTACATTTCACATATATTTAACATATTTCACACATCTTTGTACACATATTTCGGCTGTCGTTCGAGCGAATTCCACTCTGCCATTTCTTTCTCTCACAGCTGCATACTTACGACATCATATTTCCTCAACTCTGTGTCGTAGTATCATATATTTTTGTAGGTACAATCAACTATGTATGAGAATACTGTCTCCGAAACGTATTGCGAACAGAGTTAGTAGAAAAAAAGTAAAAAAGTTATGCGTCATGAATGATGTGGCAGTTTCTCAAGCATCGCAATATTTATGACGTCATATCTGTTGAACTATGTGTCGTACAATAATATAATTTTGCAGGTACATTCAGTGGTAGATTTGAGTATTGTCTGCAATGTCTGTCACGAATACAATTAGTTGTAAGTGAGTGATAAACTAAAACGCCAAGCTTTATGCAGCAGTTTTACTGCATGAACAGTGAGAATGTAGTAAGCGATAAACTTGTTTACTTTCTTCATTTTGCGGTGGTTAGCAGCGAGAAAAAGTTAAATAAGAATTTGAAATTGTGTTTACCGTTTGTTACAAATCACTAAGTTCTCTCCTTCTCAAATGTAGCATGAATAAATTATCAATATTCGCTCGTCGTGAGTTACACTCCTTTTTCAACCCCCACCCTTTTGATAAGGCTATAACCTTCTGCCTTATGACGACTTATTCTTTTTGTTGGCCTAGAGTCAAGTAGTATTTTAGAAATGATGTCATACAGAGTATATTTGTTTCACAATTTATATTTCGACCTTTGGCCATTTTCAAGTGTCACAACGTCAAATAACGTTCAACTTATGTGAGACCCAAGTCATCTTCGAACATTACATAGCAGGTTATATAAGCCAATTGTCTCGTAAGTAAGTGTGACAACATATCTTCAATACAGAAAACGGCTGCAAATTTGTATGTCTGCCAAACGAGTGTAGCTGTGATGTAAACTGGAAGTTCAAAACACAGGTAAAATCTTTATTACATTGTACAAAACCATCAACTGAAAGTGGCCTAAGGCCGAAATACAGATCTTGAAATAAATATACTCTCTACAGTGAAATGATGATAATATCATTTCGGAAAATCTTCTTTGTCATTTCTTTGTCAGAGATAATGAAGCTGTAAGGGAGGGTCGGAAGTTATACTAGGAAAGCTCAGACGGTAGAGGACTTGCCTGCGAAAGCTAAAGGTCCGAATTTCGAGTCCCAGTCCGTCACTCAGTTTTTATCTGCCAGGAAATTTCAAATCCCCATACACTCCGCTGAAGAATGAAAACTCATTCTACAACCATACGATTGCGTTCTACGTACTCCCATCAACCAAGGCAAATTTATATATCTGAAAGAGTACCTTTTTTTCTCTGTGAAATACTTACTGTCATTTACTTTACGTGCCCGTGCGAGAACATCGAAAATCTCTTCTTCCAAAACTCTGGAGCTTTAATTGCCTTTTCACTGTATAAAAATAGATCTTTTTTCCAAAGAAACTGCTTCCTTGGGCACAAGAAGAAATGTATAGTTTTCTGTGTTTCTCCACATTCACAGTGGCTATCTTCAGAGTAGCCCACTTAACACCGTTTATTTTACTCCTGTTCTTAATCTATCCAGTGCTCTACATGTATAAGTAGTATAGAAAAGGTGCTGCCCATTTGTCATTTCATCTTCGGGGTGCAGGTTTTGTTTTGCAGAGAGTCTAGTGATAAAGATACGCAGCGGATCTCAGATCGGCCTTCTAGCGGTACTCTCCATTCGATAAAGCTCTAATAAGGCTTGAAACTGTTTGGTGGTTGTACATTAAGCGCCCGGGGTAGATTTGCTGTTCTTCTTCTTCTTCTTACTATTATTATTCTTCTTCATTTTCCCTCTATTTCACTGGCTACTTTGTGTCTGGTAGTTGGTGGTGCTATGGTTACAAGTGGGTAATTTTTTTTGGGCATGTGTTGGCCTCAGATACCCGGTAACAGTCCTGACGGACTCGGTTAAAGCGACGCCTGCTTGATTCGTGTAGCAAAACGCCTCCCGTACGGGTGCTGCATGTTTCCCGACTG